>NC_135236.1:89496688-89805217 GCF_051348905.1 Ranitomeya variabilis
TTCGGACGGTTTGTTTCAATTTGGAGTTCAAACGTACAAGATCGTCCTTGATAACTCAATCAAAAGTGAGTGATTCACTCTTGTGGTAACCAAAGAAAGTCTGGATTTTTAAGCTACTTCATCAAGCCCCAGTGGCCTAATGGATAAGGCACTGGCCTCCTAAGCCAGGGATTGTGGGTTCAAGTCCCATCTGGGGTGCTTGTTGATTTCCCTTTCCAACAGTTTCTCATGGAAGGTTGATGGTGGAGGTGTAAACTGTTCTCCTTGTGTTGTTTCTTTGTAAATTAGTTCTTGCAAACCTCTACCCTTTACAACGATCCTTTCCATGTACTGAGAGAAGTGTTAACACGCAATTGTGTGGGGCCGACAAACATAGCATCTTAATTGTTTGCATCGTCATTTATGACCCAAATAACAAAGAGTATCTTTTCTAAGATATGGATATGCTTTCAACCACACAATATTGGCAAATATCAAAATCAAAAATTATAATTGAAAAATGTAAACGGTTTTTGAAACATTTTGGACAACGTTCTTTTTTTCATATCATGTTCTTTCTTACAAAACAAAATGAGTAATCTTTCAATTTTCACCCTGGCCACTGGGAATATTTTGGACTCAAACATCCTGTCGTTCTAGAGCAGTTTTGCTTAATATCAGAGGTATGGTTACAAAGACTGACAACACCTCTGTACGCAGCTGTTAACACAGGATCTAGGAATCACAAAAGGTGATGTCACAGATGACCCTGCAGCCCCTGAATTCAGAAGAATTTTTTATATCGTCAATGTCTGTTCATTGCAGCAAATGTAAGTGCGCATTTCCTGAAGAAAAAAAAAACAAAAAAAAAAAACAGGATGTTTGAGTCTAAAATGACCCAGCGTCCAGTGTATAAATTTCTCATTTTCATTTTTAATAAAGATTGTGATATGGTAAAATATTTATTGTCAAACATTATAATAAAACCTTAGAAACCTGTTGTAAGCAATCATTAATTTTCTGAAGAACTATCCCATTTCAATTTTTTTTTTTAATCAAATTTATGTCATAGCGGTGTACTCGGTCAGCGCGCGGTACTTATAAAGCAGTAACTGTCGAGTGATGCCGAGGTTGTGAGTTCGACCCTCACCTGGAGCATTCTATTCTTGCCTTCGTTTTGTATTTTTTACTACTGAAGTCGTTGAATCGGTTCATGATCTAGTGTCAAGATTAAGAGAGAAATTTCAACGAGATATTTGTTGTTTAAATTTTTGTACTTTTTTAAATTGCCGCAGGTTGGACAAGTCTATTGAGTGCCACCGTAATCTGGTGTCATAATTGAAAGGGAAATGTGGAAGGTATCTATTTAGTTTTTCAGGCTTCTGGCAGTCCAATAAACTTTCCATCATCGGCATTGATAACTTATGTACAGTGACCCGACAAAGTTAGCCCTGGCTCTCTTCTAAAATAAAGATGCATGTGCATTCGGACGGTTTGTTTCAATTTGGAGTTCAAACGTACAAGATCGTCCTTGATAACTCAATCAAAAGTGAGTGATTCACTCTTGTGGTAACCAAAGAAAGTCTGGATTTTTAAGCTACTTCATCAAGCCCCAGTGGCCTAATGGATAAGGCACTGGCCTCCTAAGCCAGGGATTGTGGGTTCAAGTCCCATCTGGGGTGCTTGTTGATTTCCCTTTCCAACAGTTTCTCATGGAAGGTTGATGGTGGAGGTGTAAACTGTTCTCCTTGTGTTGTTTCTTTGTAAATTAGTTCTTGCAAACCTCTACCCTTTACAACGATCCTTTCCATGTACTGAGAGAAGTGTTAACACGCAATTGTGTGGGGCCGACAAACATAGCATCTTAATTGTTTGCATCGTCATTTATGACCCAAATAACAAAGAGTATCTTTTCTAAGATATGGATATGCTTTCAACCACACAATATTGGCAAATATCAAAATCAAAAATTATAATTGAAAAATGTAAACGGTTTTTGAAACATTTTGGACAACGTTCTTTTTTTCATATCATGTTCTTTCTTACAAAACAAAATGAGTAATCTTTCAATTTTCACCCTGGCCACTGGGAATATTTTGGACTCAAACATCCTGTCGTTCTAGAGCAGTTTTGCTTAATATCAGAGGTATGGTTACAAAGACTGACAACACCTCTGTACGCAGCTGTTAACACAGGATCTAGGAATCACAAAAGGTGATGTCACAGATGACCCTGCAGCCCCTGAATTCAGAAGAATTTTTTATATCGTCAATGTCTGTTCATTGCAGCAAATGTAAGTGCGCATTTCCTGAAGAAAAAAAAAACAAAAAAAAAAAACAGGATGTTTGAGTCTAAAATGACCCAGCGTCCAGTGTATAAATTTCTCATTTTCATTTTTAATAAAGATTGTGATATGGTAAAATATTTATTGTCAAACATTATAATAAAACCTTAGAAACCTGTTGTAAGCAATCATTAATTTTCTGAAGAACTATCCCATTTCAATTTTTTTTTTTAATCAAATTTATGTCATAGCGGTGTACCCAGTCAGCTCCAGTGGCGCAATCGGTCAGCGCGCGGTACTTATAAAGCAGTAACTGTCGAGTGATGCCGAGGTTGTGAGTTCGACCCTCACCTGGAGCATTCTATTCTTGCCTTTGTTTTGTATTTTTTACTACTGAAGTCGTTGAATCGGTTCATGATCTAGTGTCAAGATTAAGAGAGAAATTTCAACGAGATATTTGTTGTTTAAATTTTTGTATTTTTTTAAATTGCCGCAGGTTGGACAAGTCTATTGAGTGCCACCGTAATCTGGTGTCATAATTGAAAGGGAAATGTGGAAGGTATCTATTTAGTTTTTCAGGCTTCTGGCAGTCCAATAAACTTTCCATCATCGGCATTGATAACTTATGTACAGTGACCCGACAAAGTTAGCCCTGGCTCTCTTCTAAAATAAAGATGCATGTGCATTCGGACGGTTTGTTTCAATTTGGAGTTCAAACGTACAAGATCGTCCTTGATAACTCAATCAAAAGTGAGTGATTCACTCTTGTGGTAACCAAAGAAAGTCTGGATTTTTAAGCTACTCCATCAAGCCCCAGTGTCCTAATGGATAAGGCACTGGCCTCCTAAGCCAGGGATTGTGGGTTCAAGTCCCATCTGGGGTGCTTGTTGATTTCCCTTTCCAACAGTTTCTCATGGAAGGTTGATGGTGCAGGTGTAAACTGTTCTCCTTGTGTTGTTTCTTTGTAAATTAGTTCTTGCAAACCTCTACCCTTTACAACGATCCTTTCCATGTACTGAGAGAAGTGTTAACACGCAATTGTGTGGGGCCGACAAACATAGCATCTTAATTGTTTGCATCGTCATTTATGACCCAAATAACAAAGAGTATCTTTTCTAAGATATGGATATGCTTTCAACCACACAATATTGGCAAATATCAAAATCAAAAATTATAATTGAAAAATGTAAACGGTTTTTGAAACATTTTGGACAACGTTCTTTTTTTCATATCATGTTCTTTCTTACAAAACAAAATGAGTAATCTTTCAATTTTCACCCTGGCCACTGGGAATATTTTGGACTCAAACATCCTGTCGTTCTAGAGCAGTTTTGCTTAATATCAGAGGTATGGTTACAAAGACTGACAACACCTCTGTACGCAGCTGTTAACACAGGATCTAGGAATCACAAAAGGTGATGTCACAGATGACCCTGCAGCCCCTGAATTCAGAAGAATTTTTTATATCGTCAATGTCTGTTCATTGCAGCAAATGTAAGTGCGCATTTCCTGAAGAAAAAAAAAACAAAAAAAAAACCAGGATGTTTGAGTCTAAAATGACCCAGCGTCCAGTGTATAAATTTCTCATTTTCATTTTTAATAAAGATTGTGATATGGTAAAATATTTATTGTCAAACATTATAATAAAACCTTAGAAACCTGTTGTAAGCAATCATTAATTTTCTGAAGAACTATCCCATTTCAATTTTTTTTTTAATCAAATTTATGTCATAGCGGTGTACCCAGTCAGCTCCAGTGGCGCAATCGGTCAGCGCGCGGTACTTATAAAGCAGTAACTGTCGAGTGATGCCGAGGTTGTGAGTTCGACCCTCACCTGGAGCATTCTATTCTTGCCTTCGTTTTGTATTTTTTACTACTGAAGTCGTTGAATCGGTTCATGATCTAGTGTCAAGATTAAGAGAGAAATTTCAACGAGATATTTGTTGTTTAAATTTTTGTATTTTTTTAAATTGCCGCAGGTTGGACAAGTCTATTGAGTCCCACCGTAATCTGGTGTCATAATTGAAAGGGAAATGTGGAAGATATCTATTTAGTTTTTCAGGCTTCTGGCAGTCCAATAAACTTTCCATCATCGGCATTGATAACGTACAGTGACCCGACAAAGTTAGCCCTGGCTCTCTTCTAAAATAAAGATGCATGTGCATTCGGACGGTTTGTTTCAATTTGGAGTTCAAACGTACAAGATCGTCCTTGATAACTCAATCAAAAGTGAGTGATTCACTCTTGTGGTAACCAAAGAAAGTCTGGATTTTTAAGCTACTCCATCAAGCCCCAGTGGCCTAATGGATAAGGCACTGGCCTCCTAAGCCAGGGATTGTGGGTTCAAGTCCCATCTGGGGTGCTTGTTGATTTCCCTTTTCAACAGTTTCTCATGGAAGGTTGATGGTGCAGGTGTAAACTGTTCTCCTTTTGTTGTTTCTTTGTAAATTAGTTCTTGCAAACCTCTACCCTTTACAACGATCCTTTCCATGTACTGAGAGAAGTGTTAACATGCAATTGTGTGGGGCCGACAAACATAGCATCTTAATTGTTTGCATCGTCATTTATGACCCAAATAACAAAGAGTATCTTTTCTAAGATATGGATATGCTTTCAACCACACAATATTGGCAAATATCAAAATCAAAAATTATAATTGAAAAATGTAAACGGTTTTTGAAACATTTTGGACAACGTTCTTTTTTTCATATCATGTTCTTTCTTACAAAACAAAATGAGTAATCTTTCAATTTTCACCCTGGCCACTGGGAATATTTTGGACTCAAACATCCTGTCGTTCTAGAGCAGTTTTGCTTAATATCAGAGGTATGGTTACAAAGACTGACAACACCTCTGTACGCAGCTGTTAACACAGGATCTAGGAATCACAAAAGGTGATGTCACAGATGACCCTGCAGCCCCTGAATTCAGAAGAATTTTTTATATCGTCAATGTCTGTTCATTGCAGCAAATGTAAGTGTGCATTTCCTGAAGAAAAAAAAAACAAAAAAAAAAAACAGGATGTTTGAGTCTAAAATGACCCAGCGTCCAGTGCATAAATTTCTCATTTTCATTTTTAATAAAGATTGTGATATGGTAAAATATTTATTGTCAAACATTATAATAAAACCTTAGAAACCTGTTGTAAGCAATCATTAATTTTCTGAAGAACTATCCCATTTCAATTTTTTTTTTTAATCAAATTTATGTCATAGCGGTGTACCCAGTCAGCTCCAGTGGCGCAATCGGTCAGCGCGCGGTACTTATAAAGCAGTAACTGTCGAGTGATGCCGAGGTTGTGAGTTCGACCCTCACCTGGAGCATTCTATTCTTGCCTTCGTTTTGTATTTTTTACTACTGAAGTCGTTGAATTGGTTCATGATCTAGTGTCAAGATTAAGAGAGAAATTTCAACGAGATATTTGTTGTTTAAATTTTTGTATTTTTTTAAATTGCCGCAGGTTGGACAAGTCTATTGAGTCCCACCGTAATCTGGTGTCATAATTGAAAGGGAAATGTGGAAGATATCTATTTAGTTTTTCAGGCTTCTGGCAGTCCAATAAACTTTCCATCATCGGCATTAATAACGTACAGTGACCCGACAAAGTTAGCCCTGGCTCTCTTCTAAAATAAAGATGCATGTGCATTCGGACGGTTTGTTTCAATTTGGAGTTCAAAAGTACAAGATCGTTCTTGATAACTCAATCAAAAGTGAGTGATTCACTCTTGTGGTAACCAAAGAAAGTCTGGATTTTTAAGCTACTCCATCAAGCCCCAGTGGCCTAATGGATAAGGCACTGGCCTCCTAAGCCAGGGATTGTGGGTTCAAGTCCCATCTGGGGTGCTTGTTGATTTCCCTTTCCAACAGTTTCTCATGGAAGGTTGATGGTGCAGGTGTAAACTGTTCTCCTTGTGTTGTTTCTTTGTAAATTAGTTCTTGCAAACCTCTACCCTTTACAACGATCCTTTCCATGTACTGAGAGAAGTGTTAACACGCAATTGTGTGGGGCCGACAAACATAGCATCTTAATTGTTTGCATCGTCATTTATGACCCAAATAACAAAGAGTATCTTTTCTAAGATATGGATATGCTTTCAACCACACAATATTGGCAAATATCAAAATCAAAAATTATAATTGAAAAATGTAAACGGTTTTTGAAACATTTTGGACAACGTTCTTTTTTTCATATCATGTTCTTTCTTACAAAACAAAATGAGTAATCTTTCAATTTTCACCCTGGCCACTGGGAATATTTTGGACTCAAACATCCTGTCGTTCTAGAGCAGTTTTGCTTAATATCAGAGGTATGGTTACAAAGACTGACAACACCTCTGTACGCAGCTGTTAACACAGGATCTAGGAATCACAAAAGGTGATGTCACAGATGACCCTGCAGCCCCTGAATTCAGAAGAATTTTTTATATCGTCAATGTCTGTTCATTGCAGCAAATGTAAGTGCGCATTTCCTGAAGAAAAAAAAAACAAAAAAAAAAAACAGGATGTTTGAGTCTAAAATGACCCAGTGTCCAGTGTATAAATTTCTCATTTTCATTTTTAATAAAGATTGTGATATGGTAAAATATTTATTGTCAAACATTATAATAAAACCTTAGAAACCTGTTGTAAGCAATCATTAATTTTCTGAAGAACTATCCCATTTCAATTTTTTTTTTTAATCAAATTTATGTCATAGCGGTGTACTCGGTCAGCGCGCGGTACTTATAAAGCAGTAACTGTCGAGTGATGCCGAGGTTGTGAGTTCGACCCTCACCTGGAGCATTCTATTCTTGCCTTCGTTTTGTATTTTTTACTACTGAAGTCGTTGAATCGGTTCATGATCTAGTGTCAAGATTAAGAGAGAAATTTCAACGAGATATTTGTTGTTTAAATTTTTGTATTTTTTTAAATTGCCGCAGGTTGGACAAGTCTATTGAGTCCCACCGTAATCTGGTGTCATAATTGAAAGGGAAATATGGAAGATATCTATTTAGTTTTTCAGGCTTCTGGCAGTCCAATAAACTTTCCATCATCGGCATTGATAACTTATGTACAGTGACCCGACAAAGTTAGCCCTGGCTCTCTTCTAAAATAAAGATGCATGTGCATTCGGACGGTTTGTTTCAATTTGGAGTTCAAACGTACAAGATCGTCCTTGATAACTCAATCAAAAGTGAGTGATTCACTCTTGTGGTAACCAAAGAAAGTCTGGATTTTTAAGCTACTCCATCAAGCCCCAGTGGCCTAATGGATAAGGCACTGGCCTCCTAAGCCAGGGATTGTGGGTTCAAGTCCCATCTGGGGTGCTTGTTGATTTCCCTTTCCAACAGTTTCTCGTTGATGGTGCAGGTGTAAACTGTTCTCCTTGTGTTGTTTCTTTGTAAATTAGTTCTTGCAAACCTCTACCCTTTACAACGATCCTTTCCATGTACTGAGAGAAGTGTTAACACGCAATTGTGTGGGGCCGACAAACATAGCATCTTAATTGTTTGCATCGTCATTTATGACCCAAATAACAAAGAGTATCTTTTCTAAGATATGGATATGCTTTCAACCACACAATATTGGCAAATATCAAAATCAAAAATTATAATTGAAAAATGTAAACGGTTTTTGAAACATTTTGGACAACGTTCTTTTTTTCATATCATGTTCTTTCTTACAAAACAAAATGAGTAATCTTTCAATTTTCACCCTGGCCACTGGGAATATTTTGGACTCAAACATCCTGTCATTCTAGAGCAGTTTTGCTTAATATCAGAGGTATGGTTACAAAGACTGACAACACCTCTGTACGCAGCTGTTAACACAGGATCTAGGAATCACAAAAGGTGATGTCACAGATGACCCTGCAGCCCCTGAATTCAGAAGAATTTTTTATATCGTCAATGTCTGTTCATTGCAGCAAATGTAAGTGCGCATTTCCTGAAGAAAAAAAAAACAAAAAAAAAAACAGGATGTTTGAGTCTAAAATGACCCAGCGTCCAGTGTATAAATTTCTCATTTTCATTTTTAATAAAGATTGTGATATGGTAAAATATTTATTGTCAAACATTATAATAAAACCTTAGAAACCTGTTGTAAGCAATCATTAATTTTCTGAAGAACTATCCCATTTCAATTTTTTTTTTTAATCAAATTTATGTCATAGCGGTGTACTCGGTCAGCGCGCGGTACTTATAAAGCAGTAACTGTCGAGTGATGCCGAGGTTGTGAGTTCGACCCTCACCTGGAGCATTCTATTCTTGCCTTCGTTTTGTATTTTTTACTACTGAAGTCGTTGAATCGGTTCATGATCTAGTGTCAAGATTAAGAGAGAAATTTCAACGAGATATTTGTTGTTTAAATTTTTGTATTTTTTTAAATTGCCGCAGGTTGGACAAGTCTATTGAGTCCCACCGTAATCTGGTGTCATAATTGAAAGGGAAATGTGGAAGATATCTATTTAGTTTTTCAGGCTTCTGGCAGTCCAATAAACTTTCCATCATCGGCATTGATAACTTATGTACAGTGACCCGACAAAGTTAGCCCTGGTTCTCTTCTAAAATATAGATGCATGTGCATTCGGACGGTTTGTTTCAATTTGGAGTTCAAACGTACAAGATCGTCCTTGATAACTCAATCAAAAGTGAGTGATTCACTCTTGTGGTAACCAAAGAAAGTCTGGATTTTTAAGCTACTCCATCAAGCCCCAGTGGCCTAATGGATAAGGCACTGGCCTCCTAAGCCAGGGATTGTGGGTTCAAGTCCCATCTGGGGTGCTTGTTGATTTCCCTTTCCAACAGTTTCTCGTTGATGGTGCAGGTGTAAACTGTTCTCCTTGTGTTGTTTCTTTGTAAATTAGTTCTTGCAAACCTCTACCCTTTACAACGATCCTTTCCATGTACTGAGAGAAGTGTTAACACGCAATTGTGTGGGGCCGACAAACATAGCATCTTAATTGTTTGCATCGTCATTTATGACCCAAATAACAAAGAGTATCTTTTCTAAGATATGGATATGCTTTCAACCACACAATATTGGCAAATATCAAAATCAAAAATTATAATTGAAAAATGTAAACGGTTTTTGAAACATTTTGGACAACGTTCTTTTTTTCATATCATGTTCTTTCTTACAAAACAAAATGAGTAATCTTTCAATTTTCACCCTGGCCACTGGGAATATTTTGGACTCAAACATCCTGTCGTTCTAGAGCAGTTTTGCTTAATATCAGAGGTATGGTTACAAAGACTGACAACACCTCTGTACGCAGCTGTTAACACAGGATCTAGGAATCACAAAAGGTGATGTCACAGATGACCCTGCAGCCCCTGAATTCAGAAGAATTTTTTATATCGTCAATGTCTGTTCATTGCAGCAAATGTAAGTGCGCATTTCCTGAAGAAAAAAAAAACAAAAAAAAAAAACAGGATGTTTGAGTCTAAAATGACCCAGCGTCCAGTGTATAAATTTCTCATTTTCATTTTTAATAAAGATTGTGATATGGTAAAATATTTATTGTCAAACATTATAATAAAACCTTAGAAACCTGTTGTAAGCAATCATTAATTTTCTGAAGAACTATCCCATTTCAATTTTTTTTTTTAATCAAATTTATGTCATAGCGGTGTACCCAGTCAGCTCCAGTGGCGCAATCGGTCAGCGCGCGGTACTTATAAAGCAGTAACTGTCGAGTGATGCCGAGGTTGTGAGTTCGACCCTCACCTGGAGCATTCTATTCTTGCCTTCGTTTTGTATTTTTTACTACTGAAGTCGTTGAATCGGTTCATGATCTAGTGTCAAGATTAAGAGAGAAATTTCAACGAGATATTTGTTGTTTAAATTTTTGTATTTTTTTAAATTGCCGCAGGTTGGACAAGTCTATTGAGTGCCACCGTAATCTGGTGTCATAATTGAAAGGGAAATGTGGAAGGTATCTATTTAGTTTTTCAGGCTTCTGGCAGTCCAATAAACTTTCCATCATCGGCATTGATAACTTATGTACAGTGACCCGACAAAGTTAGCCCTGGCTCTCTTCTAAAATAAAGATGCATGTGCATTCGGACGGTTTGTTTCAATTTGGAGTTCAAACGTACAAGATCGTCCTTGATAACTCAATCAAAAGTGAGTGATTCACTCTTGTGGTAACCAAAGAAAGTCTGGATTTTTAAGCTACTTCATCAAGCCCCAGTGGCCTAATGGATAAGGCACTGGCCTCCTAAGCCAGGGATTGTGGGTTCAAGTCCCATCTGGGGTGCTTGTTGATTTCCCTTTCCAACAGTTTCTCATGGAAGGTTGATGGTGCAGGTGTAAACTGTTCTCCTTGTGTTGTTTCTTTGTAAATTAGTTCTTGCAAACCTCTACCCTTTACAACGATCCTTTCCATGTACTGAGAGAAGTGTTAACACGCAATTGTGTGGGGCCGACAAACATAGCATCTTAATTGTTTGCATCGTCATTTATGACCCAAATAACAAAGAGTATCTTTTCTAAGATATGGATATGCTTTCAACCACACAATATTGGCAAATATCAAAATCAAAAATTATAATTGAAAAATGTAAACGGTTTTTGAAACATTTTGGACAACGTTCTTTTTTTCATATCATGTTCTTTCTTACAAAACAAAATGAGTAATCTTTCAATTTTCACCCTGGCCACTGGGAATATTTTGGACTCAAACATCCTGTCGTTCTAGAGCAGTTTTGCTTAATATCAGAGGTATGGTTACAAAGACTGACAACACCTCTGTACGCAGCTGTTAACACAGGATCTAGGAATCACAAAAGGTGATGTCACAGATGACCCTGCAGCCCCTGAATTCAGAAGAATTTTTTATATCGTCAATGTCTGTTCATTGCAGCAAATGTAAGTGCGCATTTCCTGAAGAAAAAAAAAACAAAAAAAAAAAACAGGATGTTTGAGTCTAAAATGACCCAGCGTCCAGTGTATAAATTTCTCATTTTCATTTTTAATAAAGATTGTGATATGGTAAAATATTTATTGTCAAACATTATAATAAAACCTTAGAAACCTGTTGTAAGCAATCATTAATTTTCTGAAGAACTATCCCATTTCAATTTTTTTTTTTAATCAAATTTATGTCATAGCGGTGTACCCAGTCAGCTCCAGTGGCGCAATCGGTCAGCGCGCGGTACTTATAAAGCAGTAACTGTCGAGTGATGCCGAGGTTGTGAGTTCGACCCTCACCTGGAGCATTCTATTCTTGCCTTCGTTTTGTATTTTTTACTACTGAAGTCGTTGAATCGGTTCATGATCTAGTGTCAAGATTAAGAGAGAAATTTCAACGAGATATTTGTTGTTTAAATTTTTGTATTTTTTTAAATTGCCGCAGGTTGGACAAGTCTATTGAGTCCCACCGTAATCTGGTGTCATAATTGAAAGGGAAATGTGGAAGATATCTATTTAGTTTTTCAGGCTTCTGGCAGTCCAATAAACTTTCCATCATCGGCATTGATAACGTACAGTGACCCGACAAAGTTAGCCCTGGCTCTCTTCTAAAATAAAGATGCATGTGCATTCGGACGGTTTGTTTCAATTTGGAGTTCAAACGTACAAGATCGTCCTTGATAACTCAATCAAAAGTGAGTGATTCACTCTTGTGGTAACCAAAGAAAGTCTGGATTTTTAAGCTACTCCATCAAGCCCCAGTGGCCTAATGGATAAGGCACTGGCCTCCTAAGCCAGGGATTGTGGGTTCAAGTCCCATCTGGGGTGCTTGTTGATTTCCCTTTTCAACAGTTTCTCATGGAAGGTTGATGGTGCAGGTGTAAACTGTTCTCCTTTTGTTGTTTCTTTGTAAATTAGTTCTTGCAAACCTCTACCCTTTACAACGATCCTTTCCATGTACTGAGTGAAGTGTTAACATGCAATTGTGTGGGGCCGACAAACATAGCATCTTAATTGTTTGCATCGTCATTTATGACCCAAATAACAAAGAGTATCTTTTCTAAGATATGGATATGCTTTCAACCACACAATATTGGCAAATATCAAAATCAAAAATTATAATTGAAAAATGTAAACGGTTTTTGAAACATTTTGGACAACGTTCTTTTTTTCATATCATGTTCTTTCTTACAAAACAAAATGAGTAATCTTTCAATTTTCACCCTGGCCACTGGGAATATTTTGGACTCAAACATCCTGTCGTTCTAGAGCAGTTTTGCTTAATATCAGAGGTATGGTTACAAAGACTGACAACACCTCTGTACGCAGCTGTTAACACAGGATCTAGGAATCACAAAAGGTGATGTCACAGATGACCCTGCAGCCCCTGAATTCAGAAGAATTTTTTATATCGTCAATGTCTGTTCATTGCAGCAAATGTAAGTGCGCATTTCCTGAAGAAAAAAAAAACAAAAAAAAAAAACAGGATGTTTGAGTCTAAAATGACCCAGCGTCCAGTGCATAAATTTCTCATTTTCATTTTTAATAAAGATTGTGATATGGTAAAATATTTATTGTCAAACATTATAATAAAACCTTAGAAACCTGTTGTAAGCAATCATTAATTTTCTGAAGAACTATCCCATTTCAATTTTTTTTTTTAATCAAATTTATGTCATAGCGGTGTACCCAGTCAGCTCCAGTGGCGCAATCGGTCAGCGCGCGGTACTTATAAAGCAGTAACTGTCGAGTGATGCCGAGGTTGTGAGTTCGACCCTCACCTGGAGCATTCTATTCTTGCCTTCGTTTTGTATTTTTTACTACTGAAGTCGTTGAATTGGTTCATGATCTAGTGTCAAGATTAAGAGAGAAATTTCAACGAGATATTTGTTGTTTAAATTTTTGTATTTTTTTAAATTGCCGCAGGTTGGACAAGTCTATTGAGTCCCACCGTAATCTGGTGTCATAATTGAAAGGGAAATGTGGAAGATATCTATTTAGTTTTTCAGGCTTCTGGCAGTCCAATAAACTTTCCATCATCGGCATTGATAACTTATGTACAGTGACCCGACAAAGTTAGCCCTGGCTCTCTTCTAAAATAAAGATGCATGTGCATTCGGACGGTTTGTTTCAATTTGGAGTTCAAACGTACAAGATCGTCCTTGATAACTCAATCAAAAGTGAGTGATTCACTCTTGTGGTAACCAAAGAAAGTCTGGATTTTTAAGCTACTCCATCAAGCCCCAGTGGCCTAATGGATAAGGCACTGGCCTCCTAAGCCAGGGATTGTGGGTTCAAGTCCCATCTGGGGTGCTTGTTGATTTCCCTTTCCAACAGTTTCTCATGGAAGGTTGATGGTGCAGGTGTAAACTGTTCTCCTTGTGTTGTTTCTTTGTAAATTACCGTATTTTCCGGCGTATAAGACGACTTTTTAACCCCTGAAAATCATCTTAAAAGTCGGGGGTCGTCTTATACGCCGGGTATCGCATTGCCGGGTGTATATGGTGGGTGGGGGGGGAGTGGGCCTGATGACGACGAGGGGGCGTCTCACAGGAAAGTGAGTATCCCCCATTACCTCATTGTATCATTGCAGCGTGGGGTCTCTGCTGGGAGCGGCGGCGGCTGCTGTGCTGTGCGTGGGGCGGCGGCTCCTCTTCTTCAGTGTGGGGCCTCAATGCTGCTGGGCGGCGGCGGCGGCGGCTTATCTTCAGGCAGTCGGGGCTCCTCCGGTATCTCCTTAAAGCCCGGAGGCCCTGCCGGCAACTCCATCGGTGCAATGCAGTGGCCTCCGGGAACATGGCCGCTGCTCAGATTCAGAGATCTGAATCTGAGCATGCGCAGCCCCCAGCGGCCGGGCCACCGCATAGCAGCAATGGAGCTGTCTCCGGGAAAATGGCCGCTGCTCAGATTCAGATCTCGTCTCCCGAGATCTCGGGACGAGATCTGAATCTGAGCAGCGGCCATGTTCCTGAAGGCCACTGCATTGCACCGATGGAGTTGCCGGCAGGGCCTCCGGGCTTTAAGGAGATACCGGAGGAGCCCCGACTGCCTGAAGATAAGCCGCCGCCGCCGCCGCCCAGCTGCACAGAGGCCCCACACTGAAGAAGAGGAGCCGCCACAGCACAGCACCCACGCTGCACAATGAGGAGCAGCAGCCGCCGCTCCCAGCAGAGACCCCACGCTGCAGCGATACAATGAGGTAATGGGGGATACTCACTTTCCTGTGAGACGCCCCCTCGTCATCATCAGGCCCACTCCCCCCCCCCCCCAAAAGGCACATTAGTTACCGGTCCTATAAGACGACACGGTTTATAAGAAGACCCCCGACTTTTAAGGAGATTTTACATTTTAACTGGAAAAGTTGGGGGGTCGTCTTATACGCCCAGTCGTCTTATACGCCGGAAAATACGGTAGTTCTTGCAAACCTCTACCCTTTACAACGATCCTTTCCATGTACTGAGAGAAGTGTTAACACGCAATTGTGTGGGGCCGACAAACATAGCATCTTAATTGTTTGCATCGTCATTTATGACCCAAATAACAAAGAGTATCTTTTCTAAGATATGGATATGCTTTCAACCACACAATATTGGCAAATATCAAAATCAAAAATTATAATTGAAAAATGTAAACGGTTTTTGAAACATTTTGGACAACGTTCTTTTTTTCATATCATGTTCTTTCTTACAAAACAAAATGAGTAATCTTTCAATTTTCACCCTGGCCACTGGGAATATTTTGGACTCAAACATCCTGTCATTCTAGAGCAGTTTTGCTTAATATCAGAGGTATGGTTACAAAGACTGACAACACCTCTGTACGCAGCTGTTAACACAGGATCTAGGAATCACAAAAGGTGATGTCACAGATGACCCTGCAGCCCCTGAATTCAGAAGAATTTTTTATATCGTCAATGTCTGTTCATTGCAGCAAATGTAAGTGCGCATTTCCTGAAGAAAAAAAAAACAAAAAAAAAACAGGATGTTTGAGTCTAAAATGACCCAGCGTCCAGTGTATAAATTTCTCATTTTCATTTTTAATAAAGATTGTGATATGGTAAAATATTTATTGTCAAACATTATAATAAAACCTTAGAAACCTGTTGTAAGCAATCATTAATTTTCTGAAGAACTATCCCATTTCAATTTTTTTTTTTAATCAAATTTATGTCATAGCGGTGTACTCGGTCAGCGCGCGGTACTTATAAAGCAGTAACTGTCGAGTGATGCCGAGGTTGTGAGTTCGACCCTCACCTGGAGCATTCTATTCTTGCCTTCGTTTTGTATTTTTTACTACTGAAGTCGTTGAATCGGTTCATGATCTAGTGTCAAGATTAAGAGAGAAATTTCAACGAGATATTTGTTGTTTAAATTTTTGTATTTTTTTAAATTGCCGCAGGTTGGACAAGTCTATTGAGTCCCACCGTAATCTGGTGTCATAATTGAAAGGGAAATATGGAAGATATCTATTTAGTTTTTCAGGCTTCTGGCAGTCCAATAAACTTTCCATCATCGGCATTGATAACTTATGTACAGTGACCCGACAAAGTTAGCCCTGGCTCTCTTCTAAAATAAAGATGCATGTGCATTCGGACGGTTTGTTTCAATTTGGAGTTCAAACGTACAAGATCGTCCTTGATAACTCAATCAAAAGTGAGTGATTCACTCTTGTGGTAACCAAAGAAAGTCTGGATTTTTAAGCTACTCCATCAAGCCCCAGTGGCCTAATGGATAAGGCACTGGCCTCCTAAGCCAGGGATTGTGGGTTCAAGTCCCATCTGGGGTGCTTGTTGATTTCCCTTTCCAACAGTTTCTCGTTGATGGTGCAGGTGTAAACTGTTCTCCTTGTGTTGTTTCTTTGTAAATTAGTTCTTGCAAACCTCTACCCTTTACAACGATCCTTTCCATGTACTGAGAGAAGTGTTAACACGCAATTGTGTGGGGCCGACAAACATAGCATCTTAATTGTTTGCATCGTCATTTATGACCCAAATAACAAAGAGTATCTTTTCTAAGATATGGATATGCTTTCAACCACACAATATTGGCAAATATCAAAATCAAAAATTATAATTGAAAAATGTAAACGGTTTTTGAAACATTTTGGACAACGTTCTTTTTTTCATATCATGTTCTTTCTTACAAAACAAAATGAGTAATCTTTCAATTTTCACCCTGGCCACTGGGAATATTTTGGACTCAAACATCCTGTCGTTCTAGAGCAGTTTTGCTTAATATCAGAGGTATGGTTACAAAGACTGACAACACCTCTGTATGCAGCTGTTAACACAGGATCTAGGAATCACAAAAGGTGATGTCACAGATGACCCTGCAGCCCCTGAATTCAGAAGAATTTTTTATATCGTCAATGTCTGTTCATTGCAGCAAATGTAAGTGCGCATTTCCTGAAGAAAAAAAAAACAAAAAAAAAAACAGGATGTTTGAGTCTAAAATGACCCAGTGTCCAGTGTATAAATTTCTCATTTTCATTTTTAATAAAGATTGTGATATGGTAAAATATTTATTGTCAAACATTATAATAAAACCTTAGAAACCTGTTGTAAGCAATCATTAATTTTCTGAAGAACTATCCCATTTCAATTTTTTTTTTTAATCAAATTTATGTCATAGCGGTGTACCCAGTCAGCTCCAGTGGCGCAATCGGTCAGCGCGCGGTACTTATAAAGCAGTAACTGTCGAGTGATGCCGAGGTTGTGAGTTCGACCCTCACCTGGAGCATTCTATTCTTGCCTTCGTTTTGTATTTTTTACTACTGAAGTCGTTGAATCGGTTCATGATCTAGTGTCAAGATTAAGAGAGAAATTTCAACGAGATATTTGTTGTTTAAATTTTTGTATTTTTTTAAATTGCCGCAGGTTGGACAAGTCTATTGAGTCCCACCGTAATCTGGTGTCATAATTGAAAGGGAAATGTGGAAGATATCTATTTAGTTTTTCAGGCTTCTGGCAGTCCAATAAACTTTCCATCATCGGCATTGATAACGTACAGTGACCCGACAAAGTTAGCCCTGGCTCTCTTCTAAAATAAAGATGCATGTGCATTCGGACGGTTTGTTTCAATTTGGAGTTCAAACGTACAAGATCGTCCTTGATAACTCAATCAAAAGTGAGTGATTCACTCTTGTGGTAACCAAAGAAAGTCTGGATTTTTAAGCTACTCCATCAAGCCCCAGTGGCCTAATGGATAAGGCACTGGCCTCCTAAGCCAGGGATTGTGGGTTCAAGTCCCATCTGGGGTGCTTGTTGATTTCCCTTTCCAACAGTTTCTCATGGAAGGTTGATGGTGCAGGTGTAAACTGTTCTCCTTGTGTTGTTTCTTTGTAAATTAGTTCTTGCAAACCTCTACCCTTTACAACGATCCTTTCCATGTACTGAGAGAAGTGTTAACACGCAATTGTGTGGGGCCGACAAACATAGCATCTTAATTGTTTGCATCGTCATTTATGACCCAAATAACAAAGAGTATCTTTTCTAAGATATGGATATGCTTTCAACCACACAATATTGGCAAATATCAAAATCAAAAATTATAATTGAAAAATGTAAACGGTTTTTGAAACATTTTGGACAACGTTCTTTTTTTCATATCATGTTCTTTCTTACAAAACAAAATGAGTAATCTTTCAATTTTCACCCTGGCCACTGGGAATATTTTGGACTCAAACATCCTGTCATTCTAGAGCAGTTTTGCTTAATATCAGAGGTATGGTTACAAAGACTGACAACACCTCTGTACGCAGCTGTTAACACAGGATCTAGGAATCACAAAAGGTGATGTCACAGATGACCCTGCAGCCCCTGAATTCAGAAGAATTTTTTATATCGTCAATGTCTGTTCATTGCAGCAAATGTAAGTGCGCATTTCCTGAAGAAAAAAAAAACAAAAAAAAAAACAGGATGTTTGAGTCTAAAATGACCCAGCGTCCAGTGTATAAATTTCTCATTTTCATTTTTAATAAAGATTGTGATATGGTAAAATATTTATTGTCAAACATTATAATAAAACCTTAGAAACCTGTTGTAAGCAATCATTAATTTTCTGAAGAACTATCCCATTTCAATTTTTTTTTTTAATCAAATTTATGTCATAGCGGTGTACTCGGTCAGCGCGCGGTACTTATAAAGCAGTAACTGTCGAGTGATGCCGAGGTTGTGAGTTCGACCCTCACCTGGAGCATTCTATTCTTGCCTTCGTTTTGTATTTTTTACTACTGAAGTCGTTGAATCGGTTCATGATCTAGTGTCAAGATTAAGAGAGAAATTTCAACGAGATATTTGTTGTTTAAATTTTTGTATTTTTTTAAATTGCCGCAGGTTGGACAAGTCTATTGAGTCCCACCGTAATCTGGTGTCATAATTGAAAGGGAAATGTGGAAGATATCTATTTAGTTTTTCAGGCTTCTGGCAGTCCAATAAACTTTCCATCATCGGCATTGATAACTTATGTACAGTGACCCGACAAAGTTAGCCCTGGCTCTCTTCTAAAATAAAGATGCATGTGCATTCGGACGGTTTGTTTCAATTTGGAGTTCAAACGTACAAGATCGTCCTTGATAACTCAATCAAAAGTGAGTGATTCACTCTTGTGGTAACCAAAGAAAGTCTGGATTTTTAAGCTACTCCATCAAGACCCAGTGGCCTAATGGATAAGGCACTGGCCTCCTAAGCCAGGGATTGTGGGTTCAAGTCCCATCTGGGGTGCTTGTTGATTTCCCTTTCCAACAGTTTCTCGTTGATGGTGCAGGTGTAAACTGTTCTCCTTGTGTTGTTTCTTTGTAAATTAGTTCTTGCAAACCTCTACCCTTTACAACGATCCTTTCCATGTACTGAGAGAAGTGTTAACACGCAATTGTGTGGGGCCGACAAACATAGCATCTTAATTGTTTGCATCGTCATTTATGACCCAAATAACAAAGAGTATCTTTTCTAAGATATGGATATGCTTTCAACCACACAATATTGGCAAATATCAAAATCAAAAATTATAATTGAAAAATGTAAACGGTTTTTGAAACATTTTGGACAACGTTCTTTTTTTCATATCATGTTCTTTCTTACAAAACAAAATGAGTAATCTTTCAATTTTCACCCTGGCCACTGGGAATATTTTGGACTCAAACATCCTGTCGTTCTAGAGCAGTTTTGCTTAATATCAGAGGTATGGTTACAAAGACTGACAACACCTCTGTACGCAGCTGTTAACACAGGATCTAGGAATCACAAAAGGTGATGTCACAGATGACCCTGCAGCCCCTGAATTCAGAAGAATTTTTTATATCGTCAATGTCTGTTCATTGCAGCAAATGTAAGTGCGCATTTCCTGAAGAAAAAAAAAACAAAAAAAAAAAACAGGATGTTTGAGTCTAAAATGACCCAGCGTCCAGTGTATAAATTTCTCATTTTCATTTTTAATAAAGATTGTGATATGGTAAAATATTTATTGTCAAACATTATAATAAAACCTTAGAAACCTGTTGTAAGCAATCATTAATTTTCTGAAGAACTATCCCATTTCAATTTTTTTTTTTAATCAAATTTATGTCATAGCGGTGTACCCAGTCAGCTCCAGTGGCGCAATCGGTCAGCGCGCGGTACTTATAAAGCAGTAACTGTCGAGTGATGCCGAGGTTGTGAGTTCGACCCTCACCTGGAGCATTCTATTCTTGCCTTCGTTTTGTATTTTTTACTACTGAAGTCGTTGAATCGGTTCATGATCTAGTGTCAAGATTAAGAGAGAAATTTCAACGAGATATTTGTTGTTTAAATTTTTGTATTTTTTTAAATTGCCGCAGGTTGGACAAGTCTATTGAGTGCCACCGTAATCTGGTGTCATAATTGAAAGGGAAATGTGGAAGGTATCTATTTAGTTTTTCAGGCTTCTGGCAGTCCAATAAACTTTCCATCATCGGCATTGATAACTTATGTACAGTGACCCGACAAAGTTAGCCCTGGCTCTCTTCTAAAATAAAGATGCATGTGCATTCGGACGGTTTGTTTCAATTTGGAGTTCAAACGTACAAGATCGTCCTTGATAACTCAATCAAAAGTGAGTGATTCACTCTTGTGGTAACCAAAGAAAGTCTGGATTTTTAAGCTACTTCATCAAGCCCCAGTGGCCTAATGGATAAGGCACTGGCCTCCTAAGCCAGGGATTGTGGGTTCAAGTCCCATCTGGGGTGCTTGTTGATTTCCCTTTCCAACAGTTTCTCATGGAAGGTTGATGGTGCAGGTGTAAACTGTTCTCCTTGTGTTGTTTCTTTGTAAATTAGTTCTTGCAAACCTCTACCCTTTACAACGATCCTTTCCATGTACTGAGAGAAGTGTTAACACGCAATTGTGTGGGGCCGACAAACATAGCATCTTAATTGTTTGCATCGTCATTTATGACCCAAATAACAAAGAGTATCTTTTCTAAGATATGGATATGCTTTCAACCACACAATATTGGCAAATATCAAAATCAAAAATTATAATTGAAAAATGTAAACGGTTTTTGAAACATTTTGGACAACGTTCTTTTTTTCATATCATGTTCTTTCTTACAAAACAAAATGAGTAATCTTTCAATTTTCACCCTGGCCACTGGGAATATTTTGGACTCAAACATCCTGTCGTTCTAGAGCAGTTTTGCTTAATATCAGAGGTATGGTTACAAAGACTGACAACACCTCTGTACGCAGCTGTTAACACAGGATCTAGGAATCACAAAAGGTGATGTCACAGATGACCCTGCAGCCCCTGAATTCAGAAGAATTTTTTATATCGTCAATGTCTGTTCATTGCAGCAAATGTAAGTGCGCATTTCCTGAAGAAAAAAAAAACAAAAAAAAAAAACAGGATGTTTGAGTCTAAAATGACCCAGCGTCCAGTGTATAAATTTCTCATTTTCATTTTTAATAAAGATTGTGATATGGTAAAATATTTATTGTCAAACATTATAATAAAACCTTAGAAACCTGTTGTAAGCAATCATTAATTTTCTGAAGAACTATCCCATTTCAATTTTTTTTTTTAATCAAATTTATGTCATAGCGGTGTACCCAGTCAGCTCCAGTGGCGCAATCGGTCAGCGCGCGGTACTTATAAAGCAGTAACTGTCGAGTGATGCCGAGGTTGTGAGTTCGACCCTCACCTGGAGCATTCTATTCTTGCCTTCGTTTTGTATTTTTTACTACTGAAGTCGTTGAATCGGTTCATGATCTAGTGTCAAGATTAAGAGAGAAATTTCAACGAGATATTTGTTGTTTAAATTTTTGTATTTTTTTAAATTGCCGCAGGTTGGACAAGTCTATTGAGTCCCACCGTAATCTGGTGTCATAATTGAAAGGGAAATGTGGAAGATATCTATTTAGTTTTTCAGGCTTCTGGCAGTCCAATAAACTTTCCATCATCGGCATTGATAACGTACAGTGACCCGACAAAGTTAGCCCTGGCTCTCTTCTAAAATAAAGATGCATGTGCATTCGGACGGTTTGTTTCAATTTGGAGTTCAAACGTACAAGATCGTCCTTGATAACTCAATCAAAAGTGAGTGATTCACTCTTGTGGTAACCAAAGAAAGTCTGGATTTTTAAGCTACTCCATCAAGCCCCAGTGGCCTAATGGATAAGGCACTGGCCTCCTAAGCCAGGGATTGTGGGTTCAAGTCCCATTTGGGGTGCTTGTTGATTTCCCTTTTCAACAGTTTCTCATGGAAGGTTGATGGTGCAGGTGTAAACTGTTCTCCTTTTGTTGTTTCTTTGTAAATTAGTTCTTGCAAACCTCTACCCTTTACAACGATCCTTTCCATGTACTGAGTGAAGTGTTAACATGCAATTGTGTGGGGCCGACAAACATAGCATCTTAATTGTTTGCATCGTCATTTATGACCCAAATAACAAAGAGTATCTTTTCTAAGATATGGATATGCTTTCAACCACACAATATTGGCAAATATCAAAATCAAAAATTATAATTGAAAAATGTAAACGGTTTTTGAAACATTTTGGACAACGTTCTTTTTTTCATATCATGTTCTTTCTTACAAAACAAAATGAGTAATCTTTCAATTTTCACCCTGGCCACTGGGAATATTTTGGACTCAAACATCCTGTCGTTCTAGAGCAGTTTTGCTTAATATCAGAGGTATGGTTACAAAGACTGACAACACCTCTGTACGCAGCTGTTAACACAGGATCTAGGAATCACAAAAGGTGATGTCACAGATGACCCTGCAGCCCCTGAATTCAGAAGAATTTTTTATATCGTCAATGTCTGTTCATTGCAGCAAATGTAAGTGCGCATTTCCTGAAGAAAAAAAAAACAAAAAAAAAAAACAGGATGTTTGAGTCTAAAATGACCCAGCGTCCAGTGCATAAATTTCTCATTTTCATTTTTAATAAAGATTGTGATATGGTAAAATATTTATTGTCAAACATTATAATAAAACCTTAGAAACCTGTTGTAAGCAATCATTAATTTTCTGAAGAACTATCCCATTTCAATTTTTTTTTTTAATCAAATTTATGTCATAGCGGTGTACCCAGTCAGCTCCAGTGGCGCAATCGGTCAGCGCGCGGTACTTATAAAGCAGTAACTGTCGAGTGATGCCGAGGTTGTGAGTTCGACCCTCACCTGGAGCATTCTATTCTTGCCTTCGTTTTGTATTTTTTACTACTGAAGTCGTTGAATTGGTTCATGATCTAGTGTCAAGATTAAGAGAGAAATTTCAACGAGATATTTGTTGTTTAAATTTTTGTATTTTTTTAAATTGCCGCAGGTTGGACAAGTCTATTGAGTCCCACCGTAATCTGGTGTCATAATTGAAAGGGAAATGTGGAAGATATCTATTTAGTTTTTCAGGCTTCTGGCAGTCCAATAAACTTTCCATCATCGGCATTGATAACTTATGTACAGTGACCCGACAAAGTTAGCCCTGGCTCTCTTCTAAAATAAAGATGCATGTGCATTCGGACGGTTTGTTTCAATTTGGAGTTCAAACGTACAAGATCGTCCTTGATAACTCAATCAAAAGTGAGTGATTCACTCTTGTGGTAACCAAAGAAAGTCTGGATTTTTAAGCTACTCCATCAAGCCCCAGTGGCCTAATGGATAAGGCACTGGCCTCCTAAGCCAGGGATTGTGGGTTCAAGTCCCATCTGGGGTGCTTGTTGATTTCCCTTTCCAACAGTTTCTCATGGAAGGTTGATGGTGCAGGTGTAAACTGTTCTCCTTGTGTTGTTTCTTTGTAAATTAGTTCTTGCAAACCTCTACCCTTTACAACGATCCTTTCCATGTACTGAGAGAAGTGTTAACACGCAATTGTGTGGGGCCGACAAACATAGCATCTTAATTGTTTGCATCGTCATTTATGACCCAAATAACAAAGAGTATCTTTTCTAAGATATGGATATGCTTTCAACCACACAATATTGGCAAATATCAAAATCAAAAATTATAATTGAAAAATGTAAACGGTTTTTGAAACATTTTGGACAACGTTCTTTTTTTCATATCATGTTCTTTCTTACAAAACAAAATGAGTAATCTTTCAATTTTCACCCTGGCCACTGGGAATATTTTGGACTCAAACATCCTGTCATTCTAGAGCAGTTTTGCTTAATATCAGAGGTATGGTTACAAAGACTGACAACACCTCTGTACGCAGCTGTTAACACAGGATCTAGGAATCACAAAAGGTGATGTCACAGATGACCCTGCAGCCCCTGAATTCAGAAGAATTTTTTATATCGTCAATGTCTGTTCATTGCAGCAAATGTAAGTGCGCATTTCCTGAAGAAAAAAAAAACAAAAAAAAAAAACAGGATGTTTGAGTCTAAAATGACCCAGCGTCCAGTGTATAAATTTCTCATTTTCATTTTTAATAAAGATTGTGATATGGTAAAATATTTATTGTCAAACATTATAATAAAACCTTAGAAACCTGTTGTAAGCAATCATTAATTTTCTGAAGAACTATCCCATTTCAATTTTTTTTTTTAATCAAATTTATGTCATAGCGGTGTACCCAGTCAGCTCCAGTGGCGCAATCGGTCAGCGCGCGGTACTTATAAAGCAGTAACTGTCGAGTGATGCCGAGGTTGTGAGTTCGACCCTCACCTGGAGCATTCTATTCTTGCCTTCGTTTTGTATTTTTTACTACTGAAGTCGTTGAATCGGTTCATGATCTAGTGTCAAGATTAAGAGAGAAATTTCAACGAGATATTTGTTGTTTAAATTTTTGTATTTTTTTAAATTGCCGCAGGTTGGACAAGTCTATTGAGTCCCACCGTAATCTGGTGTCATAATTGAAAGGGAAATGTGGAAGATATCTATTTAGTTTTTCAGGCTTCTGGCAGTCCAATAAACTTTCCATCATCGGCATTGATAACGTACAGTGACCCGACAAAGTTAGCCCTGGCTCTCTTCTAAAATAAAGATGCATGTGCATTCGGACGGTTTGTTTCAATTTGGAGTTCAAACGTACAAGATCGTCCTTGATAACTCAATCAAAAGTGAGTGATTCACTCTTGTGGTAACCAAAGAAAGTCTGGATTTTTAAGCTACTCCATCAAGCCCCAGTGGCCTAATGGATAAGGCACTGGCCTCCTAAGCCAGGGATTGTGGGTTCAAGTCCCATCTGGGGTGCTTGTTGATTTCCCTTTTCAACAGTTTCTCATGGAAGGTTGATGGTGCAGGTGTAAACTGTTCTCCTTTTGTTGTTTCTTTGTAAATTAGTTCTTGCAAACCTCTACCCTTTACAACGATCCTTTCCATGTACTGAGTGAAGTGTTAACATGCAATTGTGTGGGGCCGACAAACATAGCATCTTAATTGTTTGCATCGTCATTTATGACCCAAATAACAAAGAGTATCTTTTCTAAGATATGGATATGCTTTCAACCACACAATATTGGCAAATATCAAAATCAAAAATTATAATTGAAAAATGTAAACGGTTTTTGAAACATTTTGGACAACGTTCTTTTTTTCATATCATGTTCTTTCTTACAAAACAAAATGAGTAATCTTTCAATTTTCACCCTGGCCACTGGGAATATTTTGGACTCAAACATCCTGTCGTTCTAGAGCAGTTTTGCTTAATATCAGAGGTATGGTTACAAAGACTGACAACACCTCTGTACGCAGCTGTTAACACAGGATCTAGGAATCACAAAAGGTGATGTCACAGATGACCCTGCAGCCCCTGAATTCAGAAGAATTTTTTATATCGTCAATGTCTGTTCATTGCAGCAAATGTAAGTGCGCATTTCCTGAAGAAAAAAAAAACAAAAAAAAAAAACAGGATGTTTGAGTCTAAAATGACCCAGCGTCCAGTGCATAAATTTCTCATTTTCATTTTTAATAAAGATTGTGATATGGTAAAATATTTATTGTCAAACATTATAATAAAACCTTAGAAACCTGTTGTAAGCAATCATTAATTTTCTGAAGAACTATCCCATTTCAATTTTTTTTTTTAATCAAATTTATGTCATAGCGGTGTACCCAGTCAGCTCCAGTGGCGCAATCGGTCAGCGCGCGGTACTTATAAAGCAGTAACTGTCGAGTGATGCCGAGGTTGTGAGTTCGACCCTCACCTGGAGCATTCTATTCTTGCCTTCGTTTTGTATTTTTTACTACTGAAGTCGTTGAATTGGTTCATGATCTAGTGTCAAGATTAAGAGAGAAATTTCAACGAGATATTTGTTGTTTAAATTTTTGTATTTTTTTAAATTGCCGCAGGTTGGACAAGTCTATTGAGTCCCACCGTAATCTGGTGTCATAATTGAAAGGGAAATGTGGAAGATATCTATTTAGTTTTTCAGGCTTCTGGCAGTCCAATAAACTTTCCATCATCGGCATTGATAACTTATGTACAGTGACCCGACAAAGTTAGCCCTGGCTCTCTTCTAAAATAAAGATGCATGTGCATTCGGACGGTTTGTTTCAATTTGGAGTTCAAACGTACAAGATCGTCCTTGATAACTCAATCAAAAGTGAGTGATTCACTCTTGTGGTAACCAAAGAAAGTCTGGATTTTTAAGCTACTCCATCAAGCCCCAGTGGCCTAATGGATAAGGCACTGGCCTCCTAAGCCAGGGATTGTGGGTTCAAGTCCCATCTGGGGTGCTTGTTGATTTCCCTTTCCAACAGTTTCTCATGGAAGGTTGATGGTGCAGGTGTAAACTGTTCTCCTTGTGTTGTTTCTTTGTAAATTAGTTCTTGCAAACCTCTACCCTTTACAACGATCCTTTCCATGTACTGAGAGAAGTGTTAACACGCAATTGTGTGGGGCCGACAAACATAGCATCTTAATTGTTTGCATCGTCATTTATGACCCAAATAACAAAGAGTATCTTTTCTAAGATATGGATATGCTTTCAACCACACAATATTGGCAAATATCAAAATCAAAAATTATAATTGAAAAATGTAAACGGTTTTTGAAACATTTTGGACAACGTTCTTTTTTTCATATCATGTTCTTTCTTACAAAACAAAATGAGTAATCTTTCAATTTTCACCCTGGCCACTGGGAATATTTTGGACTCAAACATCCTGTCATTCTAGAGCAGTTTTGCTTAATATCAGAGGTATGGTTACAAAGACTGACAACACCTCTGTACGCAGCTGTTAACACAGGATCTAGGAATCACAAAAGGTGATGTCACAGATGACCCTGCAGCCCCTGAATTCAGAAGAATTTTTTATATCGTCAATGTCTGTTCATTGCAGCAAATGTAAGTGCGCATTTCCTGAAGAAAAAAAAAACAAAAAAAAAAACAGGATGTTTGAGTCTAAAATGACCCAGCGTCCAGTGTATAAATTTCTCATTTTCATTTTTAATAAAGATTGTGATATGGTAAAATATTTATTGTCAAACATTATAATAAAACCTTAGAAACCTGTTGTAAGCAATCATTAATTTTCTGAAGAACTATCCCATTTCAATTTTTTTTTTTAATCAAATTTATGTCATAGCGGTGTACTCGGTCAGCGCGCGGTACTTATAAAGCAGTAACTGTCGAGTGATGCCGAGGTTGTGAGTTCGACCCTCACCTGGAGCATTCTATTCTTGCCTTCGTTTTGTATTTTTTACTACTGAAGTCGTTGAATCGGTTCATGATCTAGTGTCAAGATTAAGAGAGAAATTTCAACGAGATATTTGTTGTTTAAATTTTTGTATTTTTTTAAATTGCCGCAGGTTGGACAAGTCTATTGAGTCCCACCGTAATCTGGTGTCATAATTGAAAGGGAAATGTGGAAGATATCTATTTAGTTTTTCAGGCTTCTGGCAGTCCAATAAACTTTCCATCATCGGCATTGATAACTTATGTACAGTGACCCGACAAAGTTAGCCCTGGCTCTCTTCTAAAATAAAGATGCATGTGCATTCGGACGGTTTGTTTCAATTTGGAGTTCAAACGTACAAGATCGTCCTTGATAACTCAATCAAAAGTGAGTGATTCACTCTTGTGGTAACCAAAGAAAGTCTGGATTTTTAAGCTACTCCATCAAGACCCAGTGGCCTAATGGATAAGGCACTGGCCTCCTAAGCCAGGGATTGTGGGTTCAAGTCCCATCTGGGGTGCTTGTTGATTTCCCTTTCCAACAGTTTCTCGTTGATGGTGCAGGTGTAAACTGTTCTCCTTGTGTTGTTTCTTTGTAAATTAGTTCTTGCAAACCTCTACCCTTTACAACGATCCTTTCCATGTACTGAGAGAAGTGTTAACACGCAATTGTGTGGGGCCGACAAACATAGCATCTTAATTGTTTGCATCGTCATTTATGACCCAAATAACAAAGAGTATCTTTTCTAAGATATGGATATGCTTTCAACCACACAATATTGGCAAATATCAAAATCAAAAATTATAATTGAAAAATGTAAACGGTTTTTGAAACATTTTGGACAACGTTCTTTTTTTCATATCATGTTCTTTCTTACAAAACAAAATGAGTAATCTTTCAATTTTCACCCTGGCCACTGGGAATATTTTGGACTCAAACATCCTGTCGTTCTAGAGCAGTTTTGCTTAATATCAGAGGTATGGTTACAAAGACTGACAACACCTCTGTACGCAGCTGTTAACACAGGATCTAGGAATCACAAAAGGTGATGTCACAGATGACCCTGCAGCCCCTGAATTCAGAAGAATTTTTTATATCGTCAATGTCTGTTCATTGCAGCAAATGTAAGTGCGCATTTCCTGAAGAAAAAAAAAACAAAAAAAAAAAACAGGATGTTTGAGTCTAAAATGACCCAGCGTCCAGTGTATAAATTTCTCATTTTCATTTTTAATAAAGATTGTGATATGGTAAAATATTTATTGTCAAACATTATAATAAAACCTTAGAAACCTGTTGTAAGCAATCATTAATTTTCTGAAGAACTATCCCATTTCAATTTTTTTTTTTAATCAAATTTATGTCATAGCGGTGTACCCAGTCAGCTCCAGTGGCGCAATCGGTCAGCGCGCGGTACTTATAAAGCAGTAACTGTCGAGTGATGCCGAGGTTGTGAGTTCGACCCTCACCTGGAGCATTCTATTCTTGCCTTCGTTTTGTATTTTTTACTACTGAAGTCGTTGAATCGGTTCATGATCTAGTGTCAAGATTAAGAGAGAAATTTCAACGAGATATTTGTTGTTTAAATTTTTGTATTTTTTTAAATTGCCGCAGGTTGGACAAGTCTATTGAGTGCCACCGTAATCTGGTGTCATAATTGAAAGGGAAATGTGGAAGGTATCTATTTAGTTTTTCAGGCTTCTGGCAGTCCAATAAACTTTCCATCATCGGCATTGATAACTTATGTACAGTGACCCGACAAAGTTAGCCCTGGCTCTCTTCTAAAATAAAGATGCATGTGCATTCGGACGGTTTGTTTCAATTTGGAGTTCAAACGTACAAGATCGTCCTTGATAACTCAATCAAAAGTGAGTGATTCACTCTTGTGGTAACCAAAGAAAGTCTGGATTTTTAAGCTACTTCATCAAGCCCCAGTGGCCTAATGGATAAGGCACTGGCCTCCTAAGCCAGGGATTGTGGGTTCAAGTCCCATCTGGGGTGCTTGTTGATTTCCCTTTCCAACAGTTTCTCATGGAAGGTTGATGGTGCAGGTGTAAACTGTTCTCCTTGTGTTGTTTCTTTGTAAATTAGTTCTTGCAAACCTCTACCCTTTACAACGATCCTTTCCATGTACTGAGAGAAGTGTTAACACGCAATTGTGTGGGGCCGACAAACATAGCATCTTAATTGTTTGCATCGTCATTTATGACCCAAATAACAAAGAGTATCTTTTCTAAGATATGGATATGCTTTCAACCACACAATATTGGCAAATATCAAAATCAAAAATTATAATTGAAAAATGTAAACGGTTTTTGAAACATTTTGGACAACGTTCTTTTTTTCATATCATGTTCTTTCTTACAAAACAAAATGAGTAATCTTTCAATTTTCACCCTGGCCACTGGGAATATTTTGGACTCAAACATCCTGTCGTTCTAGAGCAGTTTTGCTTAATATCAGAGGTATGGTTACAAAGACTGACAACACCTCTGTACGCAGCTGTTAACACAGGATCTAGGAATCACAAAAGGTGATGTCACAGATGACCCTGCAGCCCCTGAATTCAGAAGAATTTTTTATATCGTCAATGTCTGTTCATTGCAGCAAATGTAAGTGCGCATTTCCTGAAGAAAAAAAAAACAAAAAAAAAAAACAGGATGTTTGAGTCTAAAATGACCCAGCGTCCAGTGTATAAATTTCTCATTTTCATTTTTAATAAAGATTGTGATATGGTAAAATATTTATTGTCAAACATTATAATAAAACCTTAGAAACCTGTTGTAAGCAATCATTAATTTTCTGAAGAACTATCCCATTTCAATTTTTTTTTTTAATCAAATTTATGTCATAGCGGTGTACCCAGTCAGCTCCAGTGGCGCAATCGGTCAGCGCGCGGTACTTATAAAGCAGTAACTGTCGAGTGATGCCGAGGTTGTGAGTTCGACCCTCACCTGGAGCATTCTATTCTTGCCTTCGTTTTGTATTTTTTACTACTGAAGTCGTTGAATCGGTTCATGATCTAGTGTCAAGATTAAGAGAGAAATTTCAACGAGATATTTGTTGTTTAAATTTTTGTATTTTTTTAAATTGCCGCAGGTTGGACAAGTCTATTGAGTCCCACCGTAATCTGGTGTCATAATTGAAAGGGAAATGTGGAAGATATCTATTTAGTTTTTCAGGCTTCTGGCAGTCCAATAAACTTTCCATCATCGGCATTGATAACTTATGTACAGTGACCCGACAAAGTTAGCCCTGGCTCTCTTCTAAAATAAAGATGCATGTGCATTCGGACGGTTTGTTTCAATTTGGAGTTCAAACGTACAAGATCGTCCTTGATAACTCAATCAAAAGTGAGTGATTCACTCTTGTGGTAACCAAAGAAAGTCTGGATTTTTAAGCTACTCCATCAAGCCCCAGTGGCCTAATGGATAAGGCACTGGCCTCCTAAGCCAGGGATTGTGGGTTCAAGTCCCATCTGGGGTGCTTGTTGATTTCCCTTTCCAACAGTTTCTCATGGAAGGTTGATGGTGCAGGTGTAAACTGTTCTCCTTGTGTTGTTTCTTTGTAAATTAGTTCTTGCAAACCTCTACCCTTTACAACGATCCTTTCCATGTACTGAGAGAAGTGTTAACACGCAATTGTGTGGGGCCGACAAACATAGCATCTTAATTGTTTGCATCGTCATTTATGACCCAAATAACAAAGAGTATCTTTTCTAAGATATGGATATGCTTTCAACCACACAATATTGGCAAATATCAAAATCAAAAATTATAATTGAAAAATGTAAACGGTTTTTGAAACATTTTGGACAACGTTCTTTTTTTCATATCATGTTCTTTCTTACAAAACAAAATGAGTAATCTTTCAATTTTCACCCTGGCCACTGGGAATATTTTGGACTCAAACATCCTGTCATTCTAGAGCAGTTTTGCTTAATATCAGAGGTATGGTTACAAAGACTGACAACACCTCTGTACGCAGCTGTTAACACAGGATCTAGGAATCACAAAAGGTGATGTCACAGATGACCCTGCAGCCCCTGAATTCAGAAGAATTTTTTATATCGTCAATGTCTGTTCATTGCAGCAAATGTAAGTGCGCATTTCCTGAAGAAAAAAAAAACAAAAAAAAAAACCAGGATGTTTGAGTCTAAAATGACCCAGCGTCCAGTGTATAAATTTCTCATTTTCATTTTTAATAAAGATTGTGATATGGTAAAATATTTATTGTCAAACATTATAATAAAACCTTAGAAACCTGTTGTAAGCAATCATTAATTTTCTGAAGAACTATCCCATTTCAATTTTTTTTTTTAATCAAATTTATGTCATAGCGGTGTACCCAGTCAGCTCCAGTGGCGCAATCGGTCAGCGCGCGGTACTTATAAAGCAGTAACTGTCGAGTGATGCCGAGGTTGTGAGTTCGACCCTCACCTGGAGCATTCTATTCTTGCCTTCGTTTTGTATTTTTTACTACTGAAGTCGTTGAATCGGTTCATGATCTAGTGTCAAGATTAAGAGAGAAATTTCAACGAGATATTTGTTGTTTAAATTTTTGTATTTTTTTAAATTGCCGCAGGTTGGACAAGTCTATTGAGTCCCACCGTAATCTGGTGTCATAATTGAAAGGGAAATGTGGAAGATATCTATTTAGTTTTTCAGGCTTCTGGCAGTCCAATAAACTTTCCATCATCGGCATTGATAACGTACAGTGACCCGACAAAGTTAGCCCTGGCTCTCTTCTAAAATAAAGATGCATGTGCATTCGGACGGTTTGTTTCAATTTGGAGTTCAAACGTACAAGATCGTCCTTGATAACTCAATCAAAAGTGAGTGATTCACTCTTGTGGTAACCAAAGAAAGTCTGGATTTTTAAGCTACTCCATCAAGCCCCAGTGGCCTAATGGATAAGGCACTGGCCTCCTAAGCCAGGGATTGTGGGTTCAAGTCCCATCTGGGGTGCTTGTTGATTTCCCTTTTCAACAGTTTCTCATGGAAGGTTGATGGTGCAGGTGTAAACTGTTCTCCTTTTGTTGTTTCTTTGTAAATTAGTTCTTGCAAACCTCTACCCTTTACAACGATCCTTTCCATGTACTGAGTGAAGTGTTAACATGCAATTGTGTGGGGCCGACAAACATAGCATCTTAATTGTTTGCATCGTCATTTATGACCCAAATAACAAAGAGTATCTTTTCTAAGATATGGATATGCTTTCAACCACACAATATTGGCAAATATCAAAATCAAAAATTATAATTGAAAAATGTAAACGGTTTTTGAAACATTTTGGACAACGTTCTTTTTTTCATATCATGTTCTTTCTTACAAAACAAAATGAGTAATCTTTCAATTTTCACCCTGGCCACTGGGAATATTTTGGACTCAAACATCCTGTCGTTCTAGAGCAGTTTTGCTTAATATCAGAGGTATGGTTACAAAGACTGACAACACCTCTGTACGCAGCTGTTAACACAGGATCTAGGAATCACAAAAGGTGATGTCACAGATGACCCTGCAGCCCCTGAATTCAGAAGAATTTTTTATATCGTCAATGTCTGTTCATTGCAGCAAATGTAAGTGCGCATTTCCTGAAGAAAAAAAAAACAAAAAAAAAAAACAGGATGTTTGAGTCTAAAATGACCCAGCGTCCAGTGCATAAATTTCTCATTTTCATTTTTAATAAAGATTGTGATATGGTAAAATATTTATTGTCAAACATTATAATAAAACCTTAGAAACCTGTTGTAAGCAATCATTAATTTTCTGAAGAACTATCCCATTTCAATTTTTTTTTTTAATCAAATTTATGTCATAGCGGTGTACCCAGTCAGCTCCAGTGGCGCAATCGGTCAGCGCGCGGTACTTATAAAGCAGTAACTGTCGAGTGATGCCGAGGTTGTGAGTTCGACCCTCACCTGGAGCATTCTATTCTTGCCTTCGTTTTGTATTTTTTACTACTGAAGTCGTTGAATTGGTTCATGATCTAGTGTCAAGATTAAGAGAGAAATTTCAACGAGATATTTGTTGTTTAAATTTTTGTATTTTTTTAAATTGCCGCAGGTTGGACAAGTCTATTGAGTCCCACCGTAATCTGGTGTCATAATTGAAAGGGAAATGTGGAAGATATCTATTTAGTTTTTCAGGCTTCTGGCAGTCCAATAAACTTTCCATCATCGGCATTGATAACTTATGTACAGTGACCCGACAAAGTTAGCCCTGGCTCTCTTCTAAAATAAAGATGCATGTGCATTCGGACGGTTTGTTTCAATTTGGAGTTCAAACGTACAAGATCGTCCTTGATAACTCAATCAAAAGTGAGTGATTCACTCTTGTGGTAACCAAAGAAAGTCTGGATTTTTAAGCTACTCCATCAAGCCCCAGTGGCCTAATGGATAAGGCACTGGCCTCCTAAGCCAGGGATTGTGGGTTCAAGTCCCATCTGGGGTGCTTGTTGATTTCCCTTTCCAACAGTTTCTCATGGAAGGTTGATGGTGCAGGTGTAAACTGTTCTCCTTGTGTTGTTTCTTTGTAAATTAGTTCTTGCAAACCTCTACCCTTTACAACGATCCTTTCCATGTACTGAGAGAAGTGTTAACACGCAATTGTGTGGGGCCGACAAACATAGCATCTTAATTGTTTGCATCGTCATTTATGACCCAAATAACAAAGAGTATCTTTTCTAAGATATGGATATGCTTTCAACCACACAATATTGGCAAATATCAAAATCAAAAATTATAATTGAAAAATGTAAACGGTTTTTGAAACATTTTGGACAACGTTCTTTTTTTCATATCATGTTCTTTCTTACAAAACAAAATGAGTAATCTTTCAATTTTCACCCTGGCCACTGGGAATATTTTGGACTCAAACATCCTGTCATTCTAGAGCAGTTTTGCTTAATATCAGAGGTATGGTTACAAAGACTGACAACACCTCTGTACGCAGCTGTTAACACAGGATCTAGGAATCACAAAAGGTGATGTCACAGATGACCCTGCAGCCCCTGAATTCAGAAGAATTTTTTATATCGTCAATGTCTGTTCATTGCAGCAAATGTAAGTGCGCATTTCCTGAAGAAAAAAAAAACAAAAAAAAAACAGGATGTTTGAGTCTAAAATGACCCAGCGTCCAGTGTATAAATTTCTCATTTTCATTTTTAATAAAGATTGTGATATGGTAAAATATTTATTGTCAAACATTATAATAAAACCTTAGAAACCTGTTGTAAGCAATCATTAATTTTCTGAAGAACTATCCCATTTCAATTTTTTTTTTTAATCAAATTTATGTCATAGCGGTGTACTCGGTCAGCGCGCGGTACTTATAAAGCAGTAACTGTCGAGTGATGCCGAGGTTGTGAGTTCGACCCTCACCTGGAGCATTCTATTCTTGCCTTCGTTTTGTATTTTTTACTACTGAAGTCGTTGAATCGGTTCATGATCTAGTGTCAAGATTAAGAGAGAAATTTCAACGAGATATTTGTTGTTTAAATTTTTGTATTTTTTTAAATTGCCGCAGGTTGGACAAGTCTATTGAGTCCCACCGTAATCTGGTGTCATAATTGAAAGGGAAATATGGAAGATATCTATTTAGTTTTTCAGGCTTCTGGCAGTCCAATAAACTTTCCATCATCGGCATTGATAACTTATGTACAGTGACCCGACAAAGTTAGCCCTGGCTCTCTTCTAAAATAAAGATGCATGTGCATTCGGACGGTTTGTTTCAATTTGGAGTTCAAACGTACAAGATCGTCCTTGATAACTCAATCAAAAGTGAGTGATTCACTCTTGTGGTAACCAAAGAAAGTCTGGATTTTTAAGCTACTCCATCAAGCCCCAGTGGCCTAATGGATAAGGCACTGGCCTCCTAAGCCAGGGATTGTGGGTTCAAGTCCCATCTGGGGTGCTTGTTGATTTCCCTTTCCAACAGTTTCTCGTTGATGGTGCAGGTGTAAACTGTTCTCCTTGTGTTGTTTCTTTGTAAATTAGTTCTTGCAAACCTCTACCCTTTACAACGATCCTTTCCATGTACTGAGAGAAGTGTTAACACGCAATTGTGTGGGGCCGACAAACATAGCATCTTAATTGTTTGCATCGTCATTTATGACCCAAATAACAAAGAGTATCTTTTCTAAGATATGGATATGCTTTCAACCACACAATATTGGCAAATATCAAAATCAAAAATTATAATTGAAAAATGTAAACGGTTTTTGAAACATTTTGGACAACGTTCTTTTTTTCATATCATGTTCTTTCTTACAAAACAAAATGAGTAATCTTTCAATTTTCACCCTGGCCACTGGGAATATTTTGGACTCAAACATCCTGTCGTTCTAGAGCAGTTTTGCTTAATATCAGAGGTATGGTTACAAAGACTGACAACACCTCTGTATGCAGCTGTTAACACAGGATCTAGGAATCACAAAAGGTGATGTCACAGATGACCCTGCAGCCCCTGAATTCAGAAGAATTTTTTATATCGTCAATGTCTGTTCATTGCAGCAAATGTAAGTGCGCATTTCCTGAAGAAAAAAAAAACAAAAAAAAAAACAGGATGTTTGAGTCTAAAATGACCCAGTGTCCAGTGTATAAATTTCTCATTTTCATTTTTAATAAAGATTGTGATATGGTAAAATATTTATTGTCAAACATTATAATAAAACCTTAGAAACCTGTTGTAAGCAATCATTAATTTTCTGAAGAACTATCCCATTTCAATTTTTTTTTTTAATCAAATTTATGTCATAGCGGTGTACCCAGTCAGCTCCAGTGGCGCAATCGGTCAGCGCGCGGTACTTATAAAGCAGTAACTGTCGAGTGATGCCGAGGTTGTGAGTTCGACCCTCACCTGGAGCATTCTATTCTTGCCTTCGTTTTGTATTTTTTACTACTGAAGTCGTTGAATCGGTTCATGATCTAGTGTCAAGATTAAGAGAGAAATTTCAACGAGATATTTGTTGTTTAAATTTTTGTATTTTTTTAAATTGCCGCAGGTTGGACAAGTCTATTGAGTCCCACCGTAATCTGGTGTCATAATTGAAAGGGAAATGTGGAAGATATCTATTTAGTTTTTCAGGCTTCTGGCAGTCCAATAAACTTTCCATCATCGGCATTGATAACGTACAGTGACCCGACAAAGTTAGCCCTGGCTCTCTTCTAAAATAAAGATGCATGTGCATTCGGACGGTTTGTTTCAATTTGGAGTTCAAACGTACAAGATCGTCCTTGATAACTCAATCAAAAGTGAGTGATTCACTCTTGTGGTAACCAAAGAAAGTCTGGATTTTTAAGCTACTCCATCAAGCCCCAGTGGCCTAATGGATAAGGCACTGGCCTCCTAAGCCAGGGATTGTGGGTTCAAGTCCCATCTGGGGTGCTTGTTGATTTCCCTTTCCAACAGTTTCTCATGGAAGGTTGATGGTGCAGGTGTAAACTGTTCTCCTTGTGTTGTTTCTTTGTAAATTAGTTCTTGCAAACCTCTACCCTTTACAACGATCCTTTCCATGTACTGAGAGAAGTGTTAACACGCAATTGTGTGGGGCCGACAAACATAGCATCTTAATTGTTTGCATCGTCATTTATGACCCAAATAACAAAGAGTATCTTTTCTAAGATATGGATATGCTTTCAACCACACAATATTGGCAAATATCAAAATCAAAAATTATAATTGAAAAATGTAAACGGTTTTTGAAACATTTTGGACAACGTTCTTTTTTTCATATCATGTTCTTTCTTACAAAACAAAATGAGTAATCTTTCAATTTTCACCCTGGCCACTGGGAATATTTTGGACTCAAACATCCTGTCATTCTAGAGCAGTTTTGCTTAATATCAGAGGTATGGTTACAAAGACTGACAACACCTCTGTACGCAGCTGTTAACACAGGATCTAGGAATCACAAAAGGTGATGTCACAGATGACCCTGCAGCCCCTGAATTCAGAAGAATTTTTTATATCGTCAATGTCTGTTCATTGCAGCAAATGTAAGTGCGCATTTCCTGAAGAAAAAAAAAACAAAAAAAAAAACAGGATGTTTGAGTCTAAAATGACCCAGCGTCCAGTGTATAAATTTCTCATTTTCATTTTTAATAAAGATTGTGATATGGTAAAATATTTATTGTCAAACATTATAATAAAACCTTAGAAACCTGTTGTAAGCAATCATTAATTTTCTGAAGAACTATCCCATTTCAATTTTTTTTTTTAATCAAATTTATGTCATAGCGGTGTACTCGGTCAGCGCGCGGTACTTATAAAGCAGTAACTGTCGAGTGATGCCGAGGTTGTGAGTTCGACCCTCACCTGGAGCATTCTATTCTTGCCTTCGTTTTGTATTTTTTACTACTGAAGTCGTTGAATCGGTTCATGATCTAGTGTCAAGATTAAGAGAGAAATTTCAACGAGATATTTGTTGTTTAAATTTTTGTATTTTTTTAAATTGCCGCAGGTTGGACAAGTCTATTGAGTCCCACCGTAATCTGGTGTCATAATTGAAAGGGAAATGTGGAAGATATCTATTTAGTTTTTCAGGCTTCTGGCAGTCCAATAAACTTTCCATCATCGGCATTGATAACTTATGTACAGTGACCCGACAAAGTTAGCCCTGGCTCTCTTCTAAAATAAAGATGCATGTGCATTCGGACGGTTTGTTTCAATTTGGAGTTCAAACGTACAAGATCGTCCTTGATAACTCAATCAAAAGTGAGTGATTCACTCTTGTGGTAACCAAAGAAAGTCTGGATTTTTAAGCTACTCCATCAAGACCCAGTGGCCTAATGGATAAGGCACTGGCCTCCTAAGCCAGGGATTGTGGGTTCAAGTCCCATCTGGGGTGCTTGTTGATTTCCCTTTCCAACAGTTTCTCGTTGATGGTGCAGGTGTAAACTGTTCTCCTTGTGTTGTTTCTTTGTAAATTAGTTCTTGCAAACCTCTACCCTTTACAACGATCCTTTCCATGTACTGAGAGAAGTGTTAACACGCAATTGTGTGGGGCCGACAAACATAGCATCTTAATTGTTTGCATCGTCATTTATGACCCAAATAACAAAGAGTATCTTTTCTAAGATATGGATATGCTTTCAACCACACAATATTGGCAAATATCAAAATCAAAAATTATAATTGAAAAATGTAAACGGTTTTTGAAACATTTTGGACAACGTTCTTTTTTTCATATCATGTTCTTTCTTACAAAACAAAATGAGTAATCTTTCAATTTTCACCCTGGCCACTGGGAATATTTTGGACTCAAACATCCTGTCGTTCTAGAGCAGTTTTGCTTAATATCAGAGGTATGGTTACAAAGACTGACAACACCTCTGTACGCAGCTGTTAACACAGGATCTAGGAATCACAAAAGGTGATGTCACAGATGACCCTGCAGCCCCTGAATTCAGAAGAATTTTTTATATCGTCAATGTCTGTTCATTGCAGCAAATGTAAGTGCGCATTTCCTGAAGAAAAAAAAAACAAAAAAAAAAAACAGGATGTTTGAGTCTAAAATGACCCAGCGTCCAGTGTATAAATTTCTCATTTTCATTTTTAATAAAGATTGTGATATGGTAAAATATTTATTGTCAAACATTATAATAAAACCTTAGAAACCTGTTGTAAGCAATCATTAATTTTCTGAAGAACTATCCCATTTCAATTTTTTTTTTTAATCAAATTTATGTCATAGCGGTGTACCCAGTCAGCTCCAGTGGCGCAATCGGTCAGCGCGCGGTACTTATAAAGCAGTAACTGTCGAGTGATGCCGAGGTTGTGAGTTCGACCCTCACCTGGAGCATTCTATTCTTGCCTTCGTTTTGTATTTTTTACTACTGAAGTCGTTGAATCGGTTCATGATCTAGTGTCAAGATTAAGAGAGAAATTTCAACGAGATATTTGTTGTTTAAATTTTTGTATTTTTTTAAATTGCCGCAGGTTGGACAAGTCTATTGAGTGCCACCGTAATCTGGTGTCATAATTGAAAGGGAAATGTGGAAGGTATCTATTTAGTTTTTCAGGCTTCTGGCAGTCCAATAAACTTTCCATCATCGGCATTGATAACTTATGTACAGTGACCCGACAAAGTTAGCCCTGGCTCTCTTCTAAAATAAAGATGCATGTGCATTCGGACGGTTTGTTTCAATTTGGAGTTCAAACGTACAAGATCGTCCTTGATAACTCAATCAAAAGTGAGTGATTCACTCTTGTGGTAACCAAAGAAAGTCTGGATTTTTAAGCTACTTCATCAAGCCCCAGTGGCCTAATGGATAAGGCACTGGCCTCCTAAGCCAGGGATTGTGGGTTCAAGTCCCATCTGGGGTGCTTGTTGATTTCCCTTTCCAACAGTTTCTCATGGAAGGTTGATGGTGCAGGTGTAAACTGTTCTCCTTGTGTTGTTTCTTTGTAAATTAGTTCTTGCAAACCTCTACCCTTTACAACGATCCTTTCCATGTACTGAGAGAAGTGTTAACACGCAATTGTGTGGGGCCGACAAACATAGCATCTTAATTGTTTGCATCGTCATTTATGACCCAAATAACAAAGAGTATCTTTTCTAAGATATGGATATGCTTTCAACCACACAATATTGGCAAATATCAAAATCAAAAATTATAATTGAAAAATGTAAACGGTTTTTGAAACATTTTGGACAACGTTCTTTTTTTCATATCATGTTCTTTCTTACAAAACAAAATGAGTAATCTTTCAATTTTCACCCTGGCCACTGGGAATATTTTGGACTCAAACATCCTGTCGTTCTAGAGCAGTTTTGCTTAATATCAGAGGTATGGTTACAAAGACTGACAACACCTCTGTACGCAGCTGTTAACACAGGATCTAGGAATCACAAAAGGTGATGTCACAGATGACCCTGCAGCCCCTGAATTCAGAAGAATTTTTTATATCGTCAATGTCTGTTCATTGCAGCAAATGTAAGTGCGCATTTCCTGAAGAAAAAAAAAACAAAAAAAAAAAACAGGATGTTTGAGTCTAAAATGACCCAGCGTCCAGTGTATAAATTTCTCATTTTCATTTTTAATAAAGATTGTGATATGGTAAAATATTTATTGTCAAACATTATAATAAAACCTTAGAAACCTGTTGTAAGCAATCATTAATTTTCTGAAGAACTATCCCATTTCAATTTTTTTTTTTAATCAAATTTATGTCATAGCGGTGTACCCAGTCAGCTCCAGTGGCGCAATCGGTCAGCGCGCGGTACTTATAAAGCAGTAACTGTCGAGTGATGCCGAGGTTGTGAGTTCGACCCTCACCTGGAGCATTCTATTCTTGCCTTCGTTTTGTATTTTTTACTACTGAAGTCGTTGAATCGGTTCATGATCTAGTGTCAAGATTAAGAGAGAAATTTCAACGAGATATTTGTTGTTTAAATTTTTGTATTTTTTTAAATTGCCGCAGGTTGGACAAGTCTATTGAGTCCCACCGTAATCTGGTGTCATAATTGAAAGGGAAATGTGGAAGATATCTATTTAGTTTTTCAGGCTTCTGGCAGTCCAATAAACTTTCCATCATCGGCATTGATAACGTACAGTGACCCGACAAAGTTAGCCCTGGCTCTCTTCTAAAATAAAGATGCATGTGCATTCGGACGGTTTGTTTCAATTTGGAGTTCAAACGTACAAGATCGTCCTTGATAACTCAATCAAAAGTGAGTGATTCACTCTTGTGGTAACCAAAGAAAGTCTGGATTTTTAAGCTACTCCATCAAGCCCCAGTGGCCTAATGGATAAGGCACTGGCCTCCTAAGCCAGGGATTGTGGGTTCAAGTCCCATTTGGGGTGCTTGTTGATTTCCCTTTTCAACAGTTTCTCATGGAAGGTTGATGGTGCAGGTGTAAACTGTTCTCCTTTTGTTGTTTCTTTGTAAATTAGTTCTTGCAAACCTCTACCCTTTACAACGATCCTTTCCATGTACTGAGTGAAGTGTTAACATGCAATTGTGTGGGGCCGACAAACATAGCATCTTAATTGTTTGCATCGTCATTTATGACCCAAATAACAAAGAGTATCTTTTCTAAGATATGGATATGCTTTCAACCACACAATATTGGCAAATATCAAAATCAAAAATTATAATTGAAAAATGTAAACGGTTTTTGAAACATTTTGGACAACGTTCTTTTTTTCATATCATGTTCTTTCTTACAAAACAAAATGAGTAATCTTTCAATTTTCACCCTGGCCACTGGGAATATTTTGGACTCAAACATCCTGTCGTTCTAGAGCAGTTTTGCTTAATATCAGAGGTATGGTTACAAAGACTGACAACACCTCTGTACGCAGCTGTTAACACAGGATCTAGGAATCACAAAAGGTGATGTCACAGATGACCCTGCAGCCCCTGAATTCAGAAGAATTTTTTATATCGTCAATGTCTGTTCATTGCAGCAAATGTAAGTGCGCATTTCCTGAAGAAAAAAAAAACAAAAAAAAAAAACAGGATGTTTGAGTCTAAAATGACCCAGCGTCCAGTGCATAAATTTCTCATTTTCATTTTTAATAAAGATTGTGATATGGTAAAATATTTATTGTCAAACATTATAATAAAACCTTAGAAACCTGTTGTAAGCAATCATTAATTTTCTGAAGAACTATCCCATTTCAATTTTTTTTTTTAATCAAATTTATGTCATAGCGGTGTACCCAGTCAGCTCCAGTGGCGCAATCGGTCAGCGCGCGGTACTTATAAAGCAGTAACTGTCGAGTGATGCCGAGGTTGTGAGTTCGACCCTCACCTGGAGCATTCTATTCTTGCCTTCGTTTTGTATTTTTTACTACTGAAGTCGTTGAATTGGTTCATGATCTAGTGTCAAGATTAAGAGAGAAATTTCAACGAGATATTTGTTGTTTAAATTTTTGTATTTTTTTAAATTGCCGCAGGTTGGACAAGTCTATTGAGTCCCACCGTAATCTGGTGTCATAATTGAAAGGGAAATGTGGAAGATATCTATTTAGTTTTTCAGGCTTCTGGCAGTCCAATAAACTTTCCATCATCGGCATTGATAACTTATGTACAGTGACCCGACAAAGTTAGCCCTGGCTCTCTTCTAAAATAAAGATGCATGTGCATTCGGACGGTTTGTTTCAATTTGGAGTTCAAACGTACAAGATCGTCCTTGATAACTCAATCAAAAGTGAGTGATTCACTCTTGTGGTAACCAAAGAAAGTCTGGATTTTTAAGCTACTCCATCAAGCCCCAGTGGCCTAATGGATAAGGCACTGGCCTCCTAAGCCAGGGATTGTGGGTTCAAGTCCCATCTGGGGTGCTTGTTGATTTCCCTTTCCAACAGTTTCTCATGGAAGGTTGATGGTGCAGGTGTAAACTGTTCTCCTTGTGTTGTTTCTTTGTAAATTAGTTCTTGCAAACCTCTACCCTTTACAACGATCCTTTCCATGTACTGAGAGAAGTGTTAACACGCAATTGTGTGGGGCCGACAAACATAGCATCTTAATTGTTTGCATCGTCATTTATGACCCAAATAACAAAGAGTATCTTTTCTAAGATATGGATATGCTTTCAACCACACAATATTGGCAAATATCAAAATCAAAAATTATAATTGAAAAATGTAAACGGTTTTTGAAACATTTTGGACAACGTTCTTTTTTTCATATCATGTTCTTTCTTACAAAACAAAATGAGTAATCTTTCAATTTTCACCCTGGCCACTGGGAATATTTTGGACTCAAACATCCTGTCGTTCTAGAGCAGTTTTGCTTAATATCAGAGGTATGGTTACAAAGACTGACAACACCTCTGTACGCAGCTGTTAACACAGGATCTAGGAATCACAAAAGGTGATGTCACAGATGACCCTGCAGCCCCTGAATTCAGAAGAATTTTTTATATCGTCAATGTCTGTTCATTGCAGCAAATGTAAGTGCGCATTTCCTGAAGAAAAAAAAAACAAAAAAAAAAAACAGGATGTTTGAGTCTAAAATGACCCAGCGTCCAGTGCATAAATTTCTCATTTTCATTTTTAATAAAGATTGTGATATGGTAAAATATTTATTGTCAAACATTATAATAAAACCTTAGAAACCTGTTGTAAGCAATCATTAATTTTCTGAAGAACTATCCCATTTCAATTTTTTTTTTTAATCAAATTTATGTCATAGCGGTGTACCCAGTCAGCTCCAGTGGCGCAATCGGTCAGCGCGCGGTACTTATAAAGCAGTAACTGTCGAGTGATGCCGAGGTTGTGAGTTCGACCCTCACCTGGAGCATTCTATTCTTGCCTTCGTTTTGTATTTTTTACTACTGAAGTCGTTGAATTGGTTCATGATCTAGTGTCAAGATTAAGAGAGAAATTTCAACGAGATATTTGTTGTTTAAATTTTTGTATTTTTTTAAATTGCCGCAGGTTGGACAAGTCTATTGAGTCCCACCGTAATCTGGTGTCATAATTGAAAGGGAAATGTGGAAGATATCTATTTAGTTTTTCAGGCTTCTGGCAGTCCAATAAACTTTCCATCATCGGCATTGATAACTTATGTACAGTGACCCGACAAAGTTAGCCCTGGCTCTCTTCTAAAATAAAGATGCATGTGCATTCGGACGGTTTGTTTCAATTTGGAGTTCAAACGTACAAGATCGTCCTTGATAACTCAATCAAAAGTGAGTGATTCACTCTTGTGGTAACCAAAGAAAGTCTGGATTTTTAAGCTACTCCATCAAGCCCCAGTGGCCTAATGGATAAGGCACTGGCCTCCTAAGCCAGGGATTGTGGGTTCAAGTCCCATCTGGGGTGCTTGTTGATTTCCCTTTCCAACAGTTTCTCATGGAAGGTTGATGGTGCAGGTGTAAACTGTTCTCCTTGTGTTGTTTCTTTGTAAATTAGTTCTTGCAAACCTCTACCCTTTACAACGATCCTTTCCATGTACTGAGAGAAGTGTTAACACGCAATTGTGTGGGGCCGACAAACATAGCATCTTAATTGTTTGCATCGTCATTTATGACCCAAATAACAAAGAGTATCTTTTCTAAGATATGGATATGCTTTCAACCACACAATATTGGCAAATATCAAAATCAAAAATTATAATTGAAAAATGTAAACGGTTTTTGAAACATTTTGGACAACGTTCTTTTTTTCATATCATGTTCTTTCTTACAAAACAAAATGAGTAATCTTTCAATTTTCACCCTGGCCACTGGGAATATTTTGGACTCAAACATCCTGTCATTCTAGAGCAGTTTTGCTTAATATCAGAGGTATGGTTACAAAGACTGACAACACCTCTGTACGCAGCTGTTAACACAGGATCTAGGAATCACAAAAGGTGATGTCACAGATGACCCTGCAGCCCCTGAATTCAGAAGAATTTTTTATATCGTCAATGTCTGTTCATTGCAGCAAATGTAAGTGCGCATTTCCTGAAGAAAAAAAAAACAAAAAAAAAAACAGGATGTTTGAGTCTAAAATGACCCAGCGTCCAGTGTATAAATTTCTCATTTTCATTTTTAATAAAGATTGTGATATGGTAAAATATTTATTGTCAAACATTATAATAAAACCTTAGAAACCTGTTGTAAGCAATCATTAATTTTCTGAAGAACTATCCCATTTCAATTTTTTTTTTTAATCAAATTTATGTCATAGCGGTGTACTCGGTCAGCGCGCGGTACTTATAAAGCAGTAACTGTCGAGTGATGCCGAGGTTGTGAGTTCGACCCTCACCTGGAGCATTCTATTCTTGCCTTCGTTTTGTATTTTTTACTACTGAAGTCGTTGAATCGGTTCATGATCTAGTGTCAAGATTAAGAGAGAAATTTCAACGAGATATTTGTTGTTTAAATTTTTGTATTTTTTTAAATTGCCGCAGGTTGGACAAGTCTATTGAGTCCCACCGTAATCTGGTGTCATAATTGAAAGGGAAATATGGAAGATATCTATTTAGTTTTTCAGGCTTCTGGCAGTCCAATAAACTTTCCATCATCGGCATTGATAACTTATGTACAGTGACCCGACAAAGTTAGCCCTGGCTCTCTTCTAAAATAAAGATGCATGTGCATTCGGACGGTTTGTTTCAATTTGGAGTTCAAACGTACAAGATCGTCCTTGATAACTCAATCAAAAGTGAGTGATTCACTCTTGTGGTAACCAAAGAAAGTCTGGATTTTTAAGCTACTCCATCAAGCCCCAGTGGCCTAATGGATAAGGCACTGGCCTCCTAAGCCAGGGATTGTGGGTTCAAGTCCCATCTGGGGTGCTTGTTGATTTCCCTTTCCAACAGTTTCTCGTTGATGGTGCAGGTGTAAACTGTTCTCCTTGTGTTGTTTCTTTGTAAATTAGTTCTTGCAAACCTCTACCCTTTACAACGATCCTTTCCATGTACTGAGAGAAGTGTTAACACGCAATTGTGTGGGGCCGACAAACATAGCATCTTAATTGTTTGCATCGTCATTTATGACCCAAATAACAAAGAGTATCTTTTCTAAGATATGGATATGCTTTCAACCACACAATATTGGCAAATATCAAAATCAAAAATTATAATTGAAAAATGTAAACGGTTTTTGAAACATTTTGGACAACGTTCTTTTTTTCATATCATGTTCTTTCTTACAAAACAAAATGAGTAATCTTTCAATTTTCACCCTGGCCACTGGGAATATTTTGGACTCAAACATCCTGTCGTTCTAGAGCAGTTTTGCTTAATATCAGAGGTATGGTTACAAAGACTGACAACACCTCTGTATGCAGCTGTTAACACAGGATCTAGGAATCACAAAAGGTGATGTCACAGATGACCCTGCAGCCCCTGAATTCAGAAGAATTTTTTATATCGTCAATGTCTGTTCATTGCAGCAAATGTAAGTGCGCATTTCCTGAAGAAAAAAAAAACAAAAAAAAAAAACAGGATGTTTGAGTCTAAAATGACCCAGCGTCCAGTGTATAAATTTCTCATTTTCATTTTTAATAAAGATTGTGATATGGTAAAATATTTATTGTCAAACATTATAATAAAACCTTAGAAACCTGTTGTAAGCAATCATTAATTTTCTGAAGAACTATCCCATTTCAATTTTTTTTTTTAATCAAATTTATGTCATAGCGGTGTACCCAGTCAGCTCCAGTGGCGCAATCGGTCAGCGCGCGGTACTTATAAAGCAGTAACTGTCGAGTGATGCCGAGGTTGTGAGTTCGACCCTCACCTGGAGCATTCTATTCTTGCCTTCGTTTTGTATTTTTTACTACTGAAGTCGTTGAATTGGTTCATGATCTAGTGTCAAGATTAAGAGAGAAATTTCAACGAGATATTTGTTGTTTAAATTTTTGTATTTTTTTAAATTGCCGCAGGTTGGACAAGTCTATTGAGTCCCACCGTAATCTGGTGTCATAATTGAAAGGGAAATGTGGAAGATATCTATTTAGTTTTTCAGGCTTCTGGCAGTCCAATAAACTTTCCATCATCGGCATTAATAACGTACAGTGACCCGACAAAGTTAGCCCTGGCTCTCTTCTAAAATAAAGATGCATGTGCATTCGGACGGTTTGTTTCAATTTGGAGTTCAAAAGTACAAGATCGTTCTTGATAACTCAATCAAAAGTGAGTGATTCACTCTTGTGGTAACCAAAGAAAGTCTGGATTTTTAAGCTACTCCATCAAGCCCCAGTGGCCTAATGGATAAGGCACTGGCCTCCTAAGCCAGGGATTGTGGGTTCAAGTCCCATCTGGGGTGCTTGTTGATTTCCCTTTCCAACAGTTTCTCATGGAAGGTTGATGGTGCAGGTGTAAACTGTTCTCCTTGTGTTGTTTCTTTGTAAATTAGTTCTTGCAAACCTCTACCCTTTACAACGATCCTTTCCATGTACTGAGAGAAGTGTTAACACGCAATTGTGTGGGGCCGACAAACATAGCATCTTAATTGTTTGCATCGTCATTTATGACCCAAATAACAAAGAGTATCTTTTCTAAGATATGGATATGCTTTCAACCACACAATATTGGCAAATATCAAAATCAAAAATTATAATTGAAAAATGTAAACGGTTTTTGAAACATTTTGGACAACGTTCTTTTTTTCATATCATGTTCTTTCTTACAAAACAAAATGAGTAATCTTTCAATTTTCACCCTGGCCACTGGGAATATTTTGGACTCAAACATCCTGTCGTTCTAGAGCAGTTTTGCTTAATATCAGAGGTATGGTTACAAAGACTGACAACACCTCTGTACGCAGCTGTTAACACAGGATCTAGGAATCACAAAAGGTGATGTCACAGATGACCCTGCAGCCCCTGAATTCAGAAGAATTTTTTATATCGTCAATGTCTGTTCATTGCAGCAAATGTAAGTGCGCATTTCCTGAAGAAAAAAAAAACAAAAAAAAAAAACAGGATGTTTGAGTCTAAAATGACCCAGCGTCCAGTGCATAAATTTCTCATTTTCATTTTTAATAAAGATTGTGATATGGTAAAATATTTATTGTCAAACATTATAATAAAACCTTAGAAACCTGTTGTAAGCAATCATTAATTTTCTGAAGAACTATCCCATTTCAATTTTTTTTTTTAATCAAATTTATGTCATAGCGGTGTACCCAGTCAGCTCCAGTGGCGCAATCGGTCAGCGCGCGGTACTTATAAAGCAGTAACTGTCGAGTGATGCCGAGGTTGTGAGTTCGACCCTCACCTGGAGCATTCTATTCTTGCCTTCGTTTTGTATTTTTTACTACTGAAGTCGTTGAATTGGTTCATGATCTAGTGTCAAGATTAAGAGAGAAATTTCAACGAGATATTTGTTGTTTAAATTTTTGTATTTTTTTAAATTGCCGCAGGTTGGACAAGTCTATTGAGTCCCACCGTAATCTGGTGTCATAATTGAAAGGGAAATGTGGAAGATATCTATTTAGTTTTTCAGGCTTCTGGCAGTCCAATAAACTTTCCATCATCGGCATTGATAACTTATGTACAGTGACCCGACAAAGTTAGCCCTGGCTCTCTTCTAAAATAAAGATGCATGTGCATTCGGACGGTTTGTTTCAATTTGGAGTTCAAACGTACAAGATCGTCCTTGATAACTCAATCAAAAGTGAGTGATTCACTCTTGTGGTAACCAAAGAAAGTCTGGATTTTTAAGCTACTCCATCAAGCCCCAGTGGCCTAATGGATAAGGCACTGGCCTCCTAAGCCAGGGATTGTGGGTTCAAGTCCCATCTGGGGTGCTTGTTGATTTCCCTTTCCAACAGTTTCTCATGGAAGGTTGATGGTGCAGGTGTAAACTGTTCTCCTTGTGTTGTTTCTTTGTAAATTAGTTCTTGCAAACCTCTACCCTTTACAACGATCCTTTCCATGTACTGAGAGAAGTGTTAACACGCAATTGTGTGGGGCCGACAAACATAGCATCTTAATTGTTTGCATCGTCATTTATGACCCAAATAACAAAGAGTATCTTTTCTAAGATATGGATATGCTTTCAACCACACAATATTGGCAAATATCAAAATCAAAAATTATAATTGAAAAATGTAAACGGTTTTTGAAACATTTTGGACAACGTTCTTTTTTTCATATCATGTTCTTTCTTACAAAACAAAATGAGTAATCTTTCAATTTTCACCCTGGCCACTGGGAATATTTTGGACTCAAACATCCTGTCATTCTAGAGCAGTTTTGCTTAATATCAGAGGTATGGTTACAAAGACTGACAACACCTCTGTACGCAGCTGTTAACACAGGATCTAGGAATCACAAAAGGTGATGTCACAGATGACCCTGCAGCCCCTGAATTCAGAAGAATTTTTTATATCGTCAATGTCTGTTCATTGCAGCAAATGTAAGTGCGCATTTCCTGAAGAAAAAAAAAACAAAAAAAAAAACAGGATGTTTGAGTCTAAAATGACCCAGCGTCCAGTGTATAAATTTCTCATTTTCATTTTTAATAAAGATTGTGATATGGTAAAATATTTATTGTCAAACATTATAATAAAACCTTAGAAACCTGTTGTAAGCAATCATTAATTTTCTGAAGAACTATCCCATTTCAATTTTTTTTTTTAATCAAATTTATGTCATAGCGGTGTACTCGGTCAGCGCGCGGTACTTATAAAGCAGTAACTGTCGAGTGATGCCGAGGTTGTGAGTTCGACCCTCACCTGGAGCATTCTATTCTTGCCTTCGTTTTGTATTTTTTACTACTGAAGTCGTTGAATCGGTTCATGATCTAGTGTCAAGATTAAGAGAGAAATTTCAACGAGATATTTGTTGTTTAAATTTTTGTATTTTTTTAAATTGCCGCAGGTTGGACAAGTCTATTGAGTCCCACCGTAATCTGGTGTCATAATTGAAAGGGAAATATGGAAGATATCTATTTAGTTTTTCAGGCTTCTGGCAGTCCAATAAACTTTCCATCATCGGCATTGATAACTTATGTACAGTGACCCGACAAAGTTAGCCCTGGCTCTCTTCTAAAATAAAGATGCATGTGCATTCGGACGGTTTGTTTCAATTTGGAGTTCAAACGTACAAGATCGTCCTTGATAACTCAATCAAAAGTGAGTGATTCACTCTTGTGGTAACCAAAGAAAGTCTGGATTTTTAAGCTACTCCATCAAGCCCCAGTGGCCTAATGGATAAGGCACTGGCCTCCTAAGCCAGGGATTGTGGGTTCAAGTCCCATCTGGGGTGCTTGTTGATTTCCCTTTCCAACAGTTTCTCGTTGATGGTGCAGGTGTAAACTGTTCTCCTTGTGTTGTTTCTTTGTAAATTAGTTCTTGCAAACCTCTACCCTTTACAACGATCCTTTCCATGTACTGAGAGAAGTGTTAACACGCAATTGTGTGGGGCCGACAAACATAGCATCTTAATTGTTTGCATCGTCATTTATGACCCAAATAACAAAGAGTATCTTTTCTAAGATATGGATATGCTTTCAACCACACAATATTGGCAAATATCAAAATCAAAAATTATAATTGAAAAATGTAAACGGTTTTTGAAACATTTTGGACAACGTTCTTTTTTTCATATCATGTTCTTTCTTACAAAACAAAATGAGTAATCTTTCAATTTTCACCCTGGCCACTGGGAATATTTTGGACTCAAACATCCTGTCGTTCTAGAGCAGTTTTGCTTAATATCAGAGGTATGGTTACAAAGACTGACAACACCTCTGTATGCAGCTGTTAACACAGGATCTAGGAATCACAAAAGGTGATGTCACAGATGACCCTGCAGCCCCTGAATTCAGAAGAATTTTTTATATCGTCAATGTCTGTTCATTGCAGCAAATGTAAGTGCGCATTTCCTGAAGAAAAAAAAAACAAAAAAAAAAAACAGGATGTTTGAGTCTAAAATGACCCAGCGTCCAGTGTATAAATTTCTCATTTTCATTTTTAATAAAGATTGTGATATGGTAAAATATTTATTGTCAAACATTATAATAAAACCTTAGAAACCTGTTGTAAGCAATCATTAATTTTCTGAAGAACTATCCCATTTCAATTTTTTTTTTTAATCAAATTTATGTCATAGCGGTGTACCCAGTCAGCTCCAGTGGCGCAATCGGTCAGCGCGCGGTACTTATAAAGCAGTAACTGTCGAGTGATGCCGAGGTTGTGAGTTCGACCCTCACCTGGAGCATTCTATTCTTGCCTTCGTTTTGTATTTTTTACTACTGAAGTCGTTGAATTGGTTCATGATCTAGTGTCAAGATTAAGAGAGAAATTTCAACGAGATATTTGTTGTTTAAATTTTTGTATTTTTTTAAATTGCCGCAGGTTGGACAAGTCTATTGAGTCCCACCGTAATCTGGTGTCATAATTGAAAGGGAAATGTGGAAGATATCTATTTAGTTTTTCAGGCTTCTGGCAGTCCAATAAACTTTCCATCATCGGCATTAATAACGTACAGTGACCCGACAAAGTTAGCCCTGGCTCTCTTCTAAAATAAAGATGCATGTGCATTCGGACGGTTTGTTTCAATTTGGAGTTCAAAAGTACAAGATCGTTCTTGATAACTCAATCAAAAGTGAGTGATTCACTCTTGTGGTAACCAAAGAAAGTCTGGATTTTTAAGCTACTCCATCAAGCCCCAGTGGCCTAATGGATAAGGCACTGGCCTCCTAAGCCAGGGATTGTGGGTTCAAGTCCCATCTGGGGTGCTTGTTGATTTCCCTTTCCAACAGTTTCTCATGGAAGGTTGATGGTGCAGGTGTAAACTGTTCTCCTTGTGTTGTTTCTTTGTAAATTAGTTCTTGCAAACCTCTACCCTTTACAACGATCCTTTCCATGTACTGAGAGAAGTGTTAACACGCAATTGTGTGGGGCCGACAAACATAGCATCTTAATTGTTTGCATCGTCATTTATGACCCAAATAACAAAGAGTATCTTTTCTAAGATATGGATATGCTTTCAACCACACAATATTGGCAAATATCAAAATCAAAAATTATAATTGAAAAATGTAAACGGTTTTTGAAACATTTTGGACAACGTTCTTTTTTTCATATCATGTTCTTTCTTACAAAACAAAATGAGTAATCTTTCAATTTTCACCCTGGCCACTGGGAATATTTTGGACTCAAACATCCTGTCGTTCTAGAGCAGTTTTGCTTAATATCAGAGGTATGGTTACAAAGACTGACAACACCTCTGTACGCAGCTGTTAACACAGGATCTAGGAATCACAAAAGGTGATGTCACAGATGACCCTGCAGCCCCTGAATTCAGAAGAATTTTTTATATCGTCAATGTCTGTTCATTGCAGCAAATGTAAGTGCGCATTTCCTGAAGAAAAAAAAAACAAAAAAAAAAACAGGATGTTTGAGTCTAAAATGACCCAGTGTCCAGTGTATAAATTTCTCATTTTCATTTTTAATAAAGATTGTGATATGGTAAAATATTTATTGTCAAACATTATAATAAAACCTTAGAAACCTGTTGTAAGCAATCATTAATTTTCTGAAGAACTATCCCATTTCAATTTTTTTTTTTAATCAAATTTATGTCATAGCGGTGTACCCAGTCAGCTCCAGTGGCGCAATCGGTCAGCGCGCGGTACTTATAAAGCAGTAACTGTCGAGTGATGCCGAGGTTGTGAGTTCGACCCTCACCTGGAGCATTCTATTCTTGCCTTCGTTTTGTATTTTTTACTACTGAAGTCGTTGAATCGGTTCATGATCTAGTGTCAAGATTAAGAGAGAAATTTCAACGAGATATTTGTTGTTTAAATTTTTGTATTTTTTTAAATTGCCGCAGGTTGGACAAGTCTATTGAGTCCCACCGTAATCTGGTGTCATAATTGAAAGGGAAATGTGGAAGATATCTATTTAGTTTTTCAGGCTTCTGGCAGTCCAATAAACTTTCCATCATCGGCATTGATAACTTATGTACAGTGACCCGACAAAGTTAGCCCTGGCTCTCTTCTAAAATAAAGATGCATGTGCATTCGGACGGTTTGTTTCAATTTGGAGTTCAAACGTACAAGATCGTCCTTGATAACTCAATCAAAAGTGAGTGATTCACTCTTGTGGTAACCAAAGAAAGTCTGGATTTTTAAGCTACTCCATCAAGCCCCAGTGGCCTAATGGATAAGGCACTGGCCTCCTAAGCCAGGGATTGTGGGTTCAAGTCCCATCTGGGGTGCTTGTTGATTTCCCTTTCCAACAGTTTCTCATGGAAGGTTGATGGTGCAGGTGTAAACTGTTCTCCTTGTGTTGTTTCTTTGTAAATTAGTTCTTGCAAACCTCTACCCTTTACAACGATCCTTTCCATGTACTGAGAGAAGTGTTAACACGCAATTGTGTGGGGCCGACAAACATAGCATCTTAATTGTTTGCATCGTCATTTATGACCCAAATAACAAAGAGTATCTTTTCTAAGATATGGATATGCTTTCAACCACACAATATTGGCAAATATCAAAATCAAAAATTATAATTGAAAAATGTAAACGGTTTTTGAAACATTTTGGACGTTCTTTTTTTCATATCATGTTCTTTCTTACAAAACAAAATGAGTAATCTTTCAATTTTCACCCTGGCCACTGGGAATATTTTGGACTCAAACATCCTGTCATTCTAGAGCAGTTTTGCTTAATATCAGAGGTATGGTTACAAAGACTGACAACTAGTGTTGAGCGATACCGTCCGATACTTGAAAGTATCGGTATCGGAAAGTATCGGCCGATACCGTCACAGTATCGGAATCCAATCCGATACCGATACCCGATACCAATACAAGTCAATGGGACTCATGTATCGGACGGTATTCCTGATGGTTCCCAGGGTCTGAAGGAGAGGAAACTCTCCTTCAGGCCCTGGGAACCATATAAATGTGTAAAAGAAAGAATTAAAATAAAAAATATCGCTATACTCACCTGTCCGACGCAGCCGGGACTTCAGCGAGGGAACCGGCAGCGTTGTTTGTTTAAAAATCGCGCTATTACTTGGTTACGTGAATTCCCGGCTTGTGATTGGTCAGGTCGGCCATGTTGCCGGGACGCGGACCAATCACAGCAAGCCGTGACGAAATTACGTCACGGCTTGCTGTGATTGGTCCGCGTCCCGGCAATATGGCCGCCCTGACCAATCACAAGCCGGGACGTCACGGGAGGCTGGACACGCGCTCATTTTAAAATGGGCGCGTGTCCAGCCTCCCGTGACGTCACGGCTTGTGATTGGTTGCGCCGCGATCAACCAATCACAAGCCGGGAGGCTGGACGCGCTCATTTTGAAATGGGCGCGTGTCCAGCCTCCCGTGACGTCACGGCTTGTGATTGGTTGCGCCGCGATCAACCAATCACAAGCCGGGAGGCTGGACGCGCTCATTTTGAAATGGGCGCGTGTCCAGCCTCCCGTGACGTCACGGCTTGTGATTGGTTGCGCCGCGATCAACCAATCACAAGCCGGGAGGCTGGACGCGCTCATTTTGAAATGGGCGCGTGTCCAGCCTCCCGTGACGTCACGGCTTGTGATTGGTTGCGCCGCGATCAACCAATCACAAGCCGGGAGGCTGGACGCGCTCATTTTGAAATGAGCGCGTTTCCAGCCTCCCGTGACGTCACGGCTTGTGATTGGTTAATGGCGGCCATGTTGCCGGGACGCGGACCAATCACAGCAAGCCGTGACGTATTTTCGTCACGGCTTGCTGTGATTGGTCCGCGGCCCGGCAACATGGCCGCCCTGACCAATCACAAGCCGGGACTTCGCGTAACCATGTAAAAGCGGGAATTTTAAACAAACAACGCTGCCGGTTCCTGCGCTGAGGTCCCGGCTGCGTCGGACAGGTGAGTATAGCGATATTTTTTATTTTAATTCTCTATTTTACACATTTTAACATTAATGTTGTTCCGATACCCGATACCCGATACCACAAGAGTATCGGAATCCCGGTATCGGAATTCCGATACAGCAAGTATCGGCCGATACCCGATACTTGCAGCATCGGAATGCTCAACACTACTGACAACACCTCTGTACGCAGCTGTTAACACAGGATCTAGGAATCACAAAAGGTGATGTCACAGATGACCCTGCAGCCCCTGAATTCAGAAGAATTTTTTATATCGTCAATGTCTGTTCATTGCAGCAAATGTAAGTGCGCATTTCCTGAAGAAAAAAAAAACAAAAAAAAAAACAGGATGTTTGAGTCTAAAATGACCCAGCGTCCAGTGTATAAATTTCTCATTTTCATTTTTAATAAAGATTGTGATATGGTAAAATATTTATTGTCAAACATTATAATAAAACCTTAGAAACCTGTTGTAAGCAATCATTAATTTTCTGAAGAACTATCCCATTTCAATTTTTTTTTTTTATCAAATTTATGTCATAGCGGTGTACTCGGTCAGCGCGCGGTACTTATAAAGCAGTAACTGTCGAGTGATGCCGAGGTTGTGAGTTCGACCCTCACCTGGAGCATTCTATTCTTGCCTTCGTTTTGTATTTTTTACTACTGAAGTCGTTGAATCGGTTCATGATCTAGTGTCAAGATTAAGAGAGAAATTTCAACGAGATATTTGTTGTTTAAATTTTTGTATTTTTTTAAATTGCCGCAGGTTGGACAAGTCTATTGAGTCCCACCGTAATCTGGTGTCATAATTGAAAGGGAAATATGGAAGATATCTATTTAGTTTTTCAGGCTTCTGGCAGTCCAATAAACTTTCCATCATCGGCATTGATAACTTATGTACAGTGACCCGACAAAGTTAGCCCTGGCTCTCTTCTAAAATAAAGATGCATGTGCATTCGGACGGTTTGTTTCAATTTGGAGTTCAAACGTACAAGATCGTCCTTGATAACTCAATCAAAAGTGAGTGATTCACTCTTGTGGTAACCAAAGAAAGTCTGGATTTTTAAGCTACTCCATCAAGCCCCAGTGGCCTAATGGATAAGGCACTGGCCTCCTAAGCCAGGGATTGTGGGTTCAAGTCCCATCTGGGGTGCTTGTTGATTTCCCTTTCCAACAGTTTCTCATGGAAGGTTGATGGTGCAGGTGTAAACTGTTCTCCTTGTGTTGTTTCTTTGTAAATTAGTTCTTGCAAACCTCTACCCTTTACAACGATCCTTTCCATGTACTGAGAGAAGTGTTAACACGCAATTGTGTGGGGCCGACAAACATAGCATCTTAATTGTTTGCATCGTCATTTATGACCCAAATAACAAAGAGTATCTTTTCTAAGATATGGATATGCTTTCAACCACACAATATTGGCAAATATCAAAATCTAAAATTATAATTGAAAAATGTAAACGGTTTTTGAAACATTTTGGACAACGTTCTTTTTTTCATATCATGTTCTTTCTTACAAAACAAAATGAGTAATCTTTCAATTTTCACCCTGGCCACTGGGAATATTTTGGACTCAAACATCCTGTCATTCTAGAGCAGTTTTGCTTAATATCAGAGGTATGGTTACAAAGACTGACAACACCTCTGTACGCAGCTGTTAACACAGGATCTAGGAATCACAAAAGGTGATGTCACAGATGACCCTGCAGCCCCTGAATTCAGAAGAATTTTTTATATCGTCAATGTCTGTTCATTGCAGCAAATGTAAGTGCGCATTTCCTGAAGAAAAAAAAAACAAAAAAAAAAACAGGATGTTTGAGTCTAAAATGACCCAGCGTCCAGTGTATAAATTTCTCATTTTCATTTTTAATAAAGATTGTGATATGGTAAAATATTTATTGTCAAACATTATAATAAAACCTTAGAAACCTGTTGTAAGCAATCATTAATTTTCTGAAGAACTATCCCATTTCAATTTTTTTTTTTTATCAAATTTATGTCATAGCGGTGTACCCAGTCAGCTCCAGTGGCGCAATCGGTCAGCGCGCGGTACTTATAAAGCAGTAACTGTCGAGTGATGCCGAGGTTGTGAGTTCGACCCTCACCTGGAGCATTCTATTCTTGCCTTCGTTTTGTATTTTTTACTACTGAAGTCGTTGAATTGGTTCATGATCTAGTGTCAAGATTAAGAGAGAAATTTCAACGAGATATTTGTTGTTTAAATTTTTGTATTTTTTTAAATTGCCGCAGGTTGGACAAGTCTATTGAGTCCCACCGTAATCTGGTGTCATAATTGAAAGGGAAATGTGGAAGATATCTATTTAGTTTTTCAGGCTTCTGGCAGTCCAATAAACTTTCCATCATCGGCATTGATAACTTATGTACAGTGACCCGACAAAGTTAGCCCTGGCTCTCTTCTAAAATAAAGATGCATGTGCATTCGGACGGTTTGTTTCAATTTGGAGTTCAAACGTACAAGATCGTCCTTGATAACTCAATCAAAAGTGAGTGATTCACTCTTGTGGTAACCAAAGAAAGTCTGGATTTTTAAGCTACTCCATCAAGCCCCAGTGGCCTAATGGATAAGGCGCTGGCCTCCTAAGCCAGGGATTGTGGGTTCAAGTCCCATCTGGGGTGCTTGTTGATTTCCCTTTCCAACAGTTTCTCGTTGATGGTGCAGGTGTAAACTGTTCTCCTTGTGTTGTTTCTTTGTAAATTAGTTCTTGCAAACCTCTACCCTTTACAACGATCCTTTCCATGTACTGAGAGAAGTGTTAACACGCAATTGTGTGGGGCCGACAAACATAGCATCTTAATTGTTTGCATCGTCATTTATGACCCAAATAACAAAGAGTATCTTTTCTAAGATATGGATATGCTTTCAACCACACAATATTGGCAAATATCAAAATCAAAAATTATAATTGAAAAATGTAAACGGTTTTTGAAACATTTTGGACAACGTTCTTTTTTTCATATCATGTTCTTTCTTACAAAACAAAATGAGTAATCTTTCAATTTTCACCCTGGCCACTGGGAATATTTTGGACTCAAACATCCTGTCATTCTAGAGCAGTTTTGCTTAATATCAGAGGTATGGTTACAAAGACTGACAACACCTCTGTACGCAGCTGTTAACACAGGATCTAGGAATCACAAAAGGTGATGTCACAGATGACCCTGCAGCCCCTGAATTCAGAAGAATTTTTTATATCGTCAATGTCTGTTCATTGCAGCAAATGTAAGTGCGCATTTCCTGAAGAAAAAAAAAACAAAAAAAAAAACAGGATGTTTGAGTCTAAAATGACCCAGCGTCCAGTGTATAAATTTCTCATTTTCATTTTTAATAAAGATTGTGATATGGTAAAATATTTATTGTCAAACATTATAATAAAACCTTAGAAACCTGTTGTAAGCAATCATTAATTTTCTGAAGAACTATCCCATTTCAATTTTTTTTTTTAATCAAATTTATGTCATAGCGGTGTACTCGGTCAGCGCGCGGTACTTATAAAGCAGTAACTGTCGAGTGATGCCGAGGTTGTGAGTTCGACCCTCACCTGGAGCATTCTATTCTTGCCTTCGTTTTGTATTTTTTACTACTGAAGTCGTTGAATCGGTTCATGATCTAGTGTCAAGATTAAGAGAGAAATTTCAACGAGATATTTGTTGTTTAAATTTTTGTATTTTTTTAAATTGCCGCAGGTTGGACAAGTCTATTGAGTCCCACCGTAATCTGGTGTCATAATTGAAAGGGAAATATGGAAGATATCTATTTAGTTTTTCAGGCTTCTGGCAGTCCAATAAACTTTCCATCATCGGCATTGATAACTTATGTACAGTGACCCGACAAAGTTAGCCCTGGCTCTCTTCTAAAATAAAGATGCATGTGCATTCGGACGGTTTGTTTCAATTTGGAGTTCAAACGTACAAGATCGTCCTTGATAACTCAATCAAAAGTGAGTGATTCACTCTTGTGGTAACCAAAGAAAGTCTGGATTTTTAAGCTACTCCATCAAGCCCCAGTGGCCTAATGGATAAGGCACTGGCCTCCTAAGCCAGGGATTGTGGGTTCAAGTCCCATCTGGGGTGCTTGTTGATTTCCCTTTCCAACAGTTTCTCGTTGATGGTGCAGGTGTAAACTGTTCTCCTTGTGTTGTTTCTTTGTAAATTAGTTTTTGCAAACCTCTACCCTTTACAACGATCCTTTCCATGTACTGAGAGAAGTGTTAACACGCAATTGTGTGGGGCCGACAAACATAGCATCTTAATTGTTTGCATCGTCATTTATGACCCAAATAACAAAGAGTATCTTTTCTAAGATATGGATATGCTTTCAACCACACAATATTGGCAAATATCAAAATCAAAAATTATAATTGAAAAATGTAAACGGTTTTTGAAACATTTTGGACAACGTTCTTTTTTTCATATCATGTTCTTTCTTACAAAACAAAATGAGTAATCTTTCAATTTTCACCCTGGCCACTGGGAATATTTTGGACTCAAACATCCTGTCGTTCTAGAGCAGTTTTGCTTAATATCAGAGGTATGGTTACAAAGACTGACAACACCTCTGTATGCAGCTGTTAACACAGGATCTAGGAATCACAAAAGGTGATGTCACAGATGACCCTGCAGCCCCTGAATTCAGAAGAATTTTTTATATCGTCAATGTCTGTTCATTGCAGCAAATGTAAGTGCGCATTTCCTGAAGAAGAAAAAAAACAAAAAAAAAAAACAGGATGTTTGAGTCTAAAATGACCCAGCGTCCAGTGTATAAATTTCTCATTTTCATTTTTAATAAAGATTGTGATATGGTAAAATATTTATTGTCAAACATTATAATAAAACCTTAGAAACCTGTTGTAAGCAATCATTAATTTTCTGAAGAACTATCCCATTTCAATTTTTTTTTTTAATCAAATTTATGTCATAGCGGTGTACCCAGTCAGCTCCAGTGGCGCAATCGGTCAGCGCGCGGTACTTATAAAGCAGTAACTGTCGAGTGATGCCGAGGTTGTGAGTTCGACCCTCACCTGGAGCATTCTATTCTTGCCTTCGTTTTGTATTTTTTACTACTGAAGTCGTTGAATTGGTTCATGATCTAGTGTCAAGATTAAGAGAGAAATTTCAACGAGATATTTGTTGTTTAAATTTTTGTATTTTTTTAAATTGCCGCAGGTTGGACAAGTCTATTGAGTCCCACCGTAATCTGGTGTCATAATTGAAAGGGAAATGTGGAAGATATCTATTTAGTTTTTCAGGCTTCTGGCAGTCCAATAAACTTTCCATCATCGGCATTAATAACGTACAGTGACCCGACAAAGTTAGCCCTGGCTCTCTTCTAAAATAAAGATGCATGTGCATTCGGACGGTTTGTTTCAATTTGGAGTTCAAAAGTACAAGATCGTTCTTGATAACTCAATCAAAAGTGAGTGATTCACTCTTGTGGTAACCAAAGAAAGTCTGGATTTTTAAGCTACTCCATCAAGCCCCAGTGGCCTAATGGATAAGGCACTGGCCTCCTAAGCCAGGGATTGTGGGTTCAAGTCCCATCTGGGGTGCTTGTTGATTTCCCTTTCCAACAGTTTCTCATGGAAGGTTGATGGTGCAGGTGTAAACTGTTCTCCTTGTGTTGTTTCTTTGTAAATTAGTTCTTGCAAACCTCTACCCTTTACAACGATCCTTTCCATGTACTGAGAGAAGTGTTAACACGCAATTGTGTGGGGCCGACAAACATAGCATCTTAATTGTTTGCATCGTCATTTATGACCCAAATAACAAAGAGTATCTTTTCTAAGATATGGATATGCTTTCAACCACACAATATTGGCAAATATCAAAATCAAAAATTATAATTGAAAAATGTAAACGGTTTTTGAAACATTTTGGACAACGTTCTTTTTTTCATATCATGTTCTTTCTTACAAAACAAAATGAGTAATCTTTCAATTTTCACCCTGGCCACTGGGAATATTTTGGACTCAAACATCCTGTCGTTCTAGAGCAGTTTTGCTTAATATCAGAGGTATGGTTACAAAGACTGACAACACCTCTGTACGCAGCTGTTAACACAGGATCTAGGAATCACAAAAGGTGATGTCACAGATGACCCTGCAGCCCCTGAATTCAGAAGAATTTTTTATATCGTCAATGTCTGTTCATTGCAGCAAATGTAAGTGCGCATTTCCTGAAGAAAAAAAAAACAAAAAAAAAAACAGGATGTTTGAGTCTAAAATGACCCAGTGTCCAGTGTATAAATTTCTCATTTTCATTTTTAATAAAGATTGTGATATGGTAAAATATTTATTGTCAAACATTATAATAAAACCTTAGAAACCTGTTGTAAGCAATCATTAATTTTCTGAAGAACTATCCCATTTCAATTTTTTTTTTTAATCAAATTTATGTCATAGCGGTGTACCCAGTCAGCTCCAGTGGCGCAATCGGTCAGCGCGCGGTACTTATAAAGCAGTAACTGTCGAGTGATGCCGAGGTTGTGAGTTCGACCCTCACCTGGAGCATTCTATTCTTGCCTTCGTTTTGTATTTTTTACTACTGAAGTCGTTGAATCGGTTCATGATCTAGTGTCAAGATTAAGAGAGAAATTTCAACGAGATATTTGTTGTTTAAATTTTTGTATTTTTTTAAATTGCCGCAGGTTGGACAAGTCTATTGAGTCCCACCGTAATCTGGTGTCATAATTGAAAGGGAAATGTGGAAGATATCTATTTAGTTTTTCAGGCTTCTGGCAGTCCAATAAACTTTCCATCATCGGCATTGATAACTTATGTACAGTGACCCGACAAAGTTAGCCCTGGCTCTCTTCTAAAATAAAGATGCATGTGCATTCGGACGGTTTGTTTCAATTTGGAGTTCAAACGTACAAGATCGTCCTTGATAACTCAATCAAAAGTGAGTGATTCACTCTTGTGGTAACCAAAGAAAGTCTGGATTTTTAAGCTACTCCATCAAGCCCCAGTGGCCTAATGGATAAGGCACTGGCCTCCTAAGCCAGGGATTGTGGGTTCAAGTCACATCTGGGGTGCTTGTTGATTTCCCTTTCCAACAGTTTCTCATGGAAGGTTGATGGTGCAGGTGTAAACTGTTCTCCTTGTGTTGTTTCTTTGTAAATTAGTTCTTGCAAACCTCTACCCTTTACAACGATCCTTTCCATGTACTGAGAGAAGTGTTAACACGCAATTGTGTGGGGCCGACAAACATAGCATCTTAATTGTTTGCATCGTCATTTATGACCCAAATAACAAAGAGTATCTTTTCTAAGATATGGATATGCTTTCAACCACACAATATTGGCAAATATCAAAATCAAAAATTATAATTGAAAAATGTAAACGGTTTTTGAAACATTTTGGACAACGTTCTTTTTTTCATATCATGTTCTTTCTTACAAAACAAAATGAGTAATCTTTCAATTTTCACCCTGGCCACTGGGAATATTTTGGACTCAAACATCCTGTCATTCTAGAGCAGTTTTGCTTAATATCAGAGGTATGGTTACAAAGACTGACAACACCTCTGTACGCAGCTGTTAACACAGGATCTAGGAATCACAAAAGGTGATGTCACAGATGACCCTGCAGCCCCTGAATTCAGAAGAATTTTTTATATCGTCAATGTCTGTTCATTGCAGCAAATGTAAGTGCGCATTTCCTGAAGAAAAAAAAAACAAAAAAAAAAACAGGATGTTTGAGTCTAAAATGACCCAGCGTCCAGTGTATAAATTTCTCATTTTCATTTTTAATAAAGATTGTGATATGGTAAAATATTTATTGTCAAACATTATAATAAAACCTTAGAAACCTGTTGTAAGCAATCATTAATTTTCTGAAGAACTATCCCATTTCAATTTTTTTTTTTAATCAAATTTATGTCATAGCGGTGTACTCGGTCAGCGCGCGGTACTTATAAAGCAGTAACTGTCGAGTGATGCCGAGGTTGTGAGTTCGACCCTCACCTGGAGCATTCTATTCTTGCCTTCGTTTTGTATTTTTTACTACTGAAGTCGTTGAATCGGTTCATGATCTAGTGTCAAGATTAAGAGAGAAATTTCAACGAGATATTTGTTGTTTAAATTTTTGTATTTTTTTAAATTGCCGCAGGTTGGACAAGTCTATTGAGTCCCACCGTAATCTGGTGTCATAATTGAAAGGGAAATATGGAAGATATCTATTTAGTTTTTCAGGCTTCTGGCAGTCCAATAAACTTTCCATCATCGGCATTGATAACTTATGTACAGTGACCCGACAAAGTTAGCCCTGGCTCTCTTCTAAAATAAAGATGCATGTGCATTCGGACGGTTTGTTTCAATTTGGAGTTCAAACGTACAAGATCGTCCTTGATAACTCAATCAAAAGTGAGTGATTCACTCTTGTGGTAACCAAAGAAAGTCTGGATTTTTAAGCTACTCCATCAAGCCCCAGTGGCCTAATGGATAAGGCACTGGCCTCCTAAGCCAGGGATTGTGGGTTCAAGTCCCATCTGGGGTGCTTGTTGATTTCCCTTTCCAACAGTTTCTCGTTGATGGTGCAGGTGTAAACTGTTCTCCTTGTGTTGTTTCTTTGTAAATTAGTTCTTGCAAACCTCTACCCTTTACAACGATCCTTTCCATGTACTGAGAGAAGTGTTAACACGCAATTGTGTGGGGCCGACAAACATAGCATCTTAATTGTTTGCATCGTCATTTATGACCCAAATAACAAAGAGTATCTTTTCTAAGATATGGATATGCTTTCAACCACACAATATTGGCAAATATCAAAATCAAAAATTATAATTGAAAAATGTAAACGGTTTTTGAAACATTTTGGACAACGTTCTTTTTTTCATATCATGTTCTTTCTTACAAAACAAAATGAGTAATCTTTCAATTTTCACCCTGGCCACTGGGAATATTTTGGACTCAAACATCCTGTCGTTCTAGAGCAGTTTTGCTTAATATCAGAGGTATGGTTACAAAGACTGACAACACCTCTGTATGCAGCTGTTAACACAGGATCTAGGAATCACAAAAGGTGATGTCACAGATGACCCTGCAGCCCCTGAATTCAGAAGAATTTTTTATATCGTCAATGTCTGTTCATTGCAGCAAATGTAAGTGCGCATTTCCTGAAGAAAAAAAAAACAAAAAAAAAAAACAGGATGTTTGAGTCTAAAATGACCCAGCGTCCAGTGTATAAATTTCTCATTTTCATTTTTAATAAAGATTGTGATATGGTAAAATATTTATTGTCAAACATTATAATAAAACCTTAGAAACCTGTTGTAAGCAATCATTAATTTTCTGAAGAACTATCCCATTTCAATTTTTTTTTTTAATCAAATTTATGTCATAGCGGTGTACCCAGTCAGCTCCAGTGGCGCAATCGGTCAGCGCGCGGTACTTATAAAGCAGTAACTGTCGAGTGATGCCGAGGTTGTGAGTTCGACCCTCACCTGGAGCATTCTATTCTTGCCTTCGTTTTGTATTTTTTACTACTGAAGTCGTTGAATTGGTTCATGATCTAGTGTCAAGATTAAGAGAGAAATTTCAACGAGATATTTGTTGTTTAAATTTTTGTATTTTTTTAAATTGCCGCAGGTTGGACAAGTCTATTGAGTCCCACCGTAATCTGGTGTCATAATTGAAAGGGAAATGTGGAAGATATCTATTTAGTTTTTCAGGCTTCTGGCAGTCCAATAAACTTTCCATCATCGGCATTAATAACGTACAGTGACCCGACAAAGTTAGCCCTGGCTCTCTTCTAAAATAAAGATGCATGTGCATTCGGACGGTTTGTTTCAATTTGGAGTTCAAAAGTACAAGATCGTTCTTGATAACTCAATCAAAAGTGAGTGATTCACTCTTGTGGTAACCAAAGAAAGTCTGGATTTTTAAGCTACTCCATCAAGCCCCAGTGGCCTAATGGATAAGGCACTGGCCTCCTAAGCCAGGGATTGTGGGTTCAAGTCCCATCTGGGGTGCTTGTTGATTTCCCTTTCCAACAGTTTCTCATGGAAGGTTGATGGTGCAGGTGTAAACTGTTCTCCTTGTGTTGTTTCTTTGTAAATTAGTTCTTGCAAACCTCTACCCTTTACAACGATCCTTTCCATGTACTGAGAGAAGTGTTAACACGCAATTGTGTGGGGCCGACAAACATAGCATCTTAATTGTTTGCATCGTCATTTATGACCCAAATAACAAAGAGTATCTTTTCTAAGATATGGATATGCTTTCAACCACACAATATTGGCAAATATCAAAATCAAAAATTATAATTGAAAAATGTAAACGGTTTTTGAAACATTTTGGACAACGTTCTTTTTTTCATATCATGTTCTTTCTTACAAAACAAAATGAGTAATCTTTCAATTTTCACCCTGGCCACTGGGAATATTTTGGACTCAAACATCCTGTCGTTCTAGAGCAGTTTTGCTTAATATCAGAGGTATGGTTACAAAGACTGACAACACCTCTGTACGCAGCTGTTAACACAGGATCTAGGAATCACAAAAGGTGATGTCACAGATGACCCTGCAGCCCCTGAATTCAGAAGAATTTTTTATATCGTCAATGTCTGTTCATTGCAGCAAATGTAAGTGCGCATTTCCTGAAGAAAAAAAAAACAAAACAAAAAACAGGATGTTTGAGTCTAAAATGACCCAGTGTCCAGTGTATAAATTTCTCATTTTCATTTTTAATAAAGATTGTGATATGGTAAAATATTTATTGTCAAACATTATAATAAAACCTTAGAAACCTGTTGTAAGCAATCATTAATTTTCTGAAGAACTATCCCATTTCAATTTTTTTTTTTAATCAAATTTATGTCATAGCGGTGTACCCAGTCAGCTCCAGTGGCGCAATCGGTCAGCGCGCGGTACTTATAAAGCAGTAACTGTCGAGTGATGCCGAGGTTGTGAGTTCGACCCTCACCTGGAGCATTCTATTCTTGCCTTCGTTTTGTATTTTTTACTACTGAAGTCGTTGAATCGGTTCATGATCTAGTGTCAAGATTAAGAGAGAAATTTCAACGAGATATTTGTTGTTTAAATTTTTGTATTTTTTTAAATTGCCGCAGGTTGGACAAGTCTATTGAGTCCCACCGTAATCTGGTGTCATAATTGAAAGGGAAATGTGGAAGATATCTATTTAGTTTTTCAGGCTTCTGGCAGTCCAATAAACTTTCCATCATCGGCATTGATAACTTATGTACAGTGACCCGACAAAGTTAGCCCTGGCTCTCTTCTAAAATAAAGATGCATGTGCATTCGGACGGTTTGTTTCAATTTGGAGTTCAAACGTACAAGATCGTCCTTGATAACTCAATCAAAAGTGAGTGATTCACTCTTGTGGTAACCAAAGAAAGTCTGGATTTTTAAGCTACTCCATCAAGCCCCAGTGGCCTAATGGATAAGGCACTGGCCTCCTAAGCCAGGGATTGTGGGTTCAAGTCCCATCTGGGGTGCTTGTTGATTTCCCTTTCCAACAGTTTCTCATGGAAGGTTGATGGTGCAGGTGTAAACTGTTCTCCTTGTGTTGTTTCTTTGTAAATTAGTTCTTGCAAACCTCTACCCTTTACAACGATCCTTTCCATGTACTGAGAGAAGTGTTAACACGCAATTGTGTGGGGCCGACAAACATAGCATCTTAATTGTTTGCATCGTCATTTATGACCCAAATAACAAAGAGTATCTTTTCTAAGATATGGATATGCTTTCAACCACACAATATTGGCAAATATCAAAATCAAAAATTATAATTGAAAAATGTAAACGGTTTTTGAAACATTTTGGACGTTCTTTTTTTCATATCATGTTCTTTCTTACAAAACAAAATGAGTAATCTTTCAATTTTCACCCTGGCCACTGGGAATATTTTGGACTCAAACATCCTGTCATTCTAGAGCAGTTTTGCTTAATATCAGAGGTATGGTTACAAAGACTGACAACTAGTGTTGAGCGATACCGTCCGATACTTGAAAGTATCGGTATCGGAAAGTATTGGCCGATACCGTCACAGTATCGGAATCCAATCCGATACCGATACCCGATACCAATACAAGTCAATGGGACTCATGTATCGGACGGTATTCCTGATGGTTCCCAGGGTCTGAAGGAGAGGAAACTCTCCTTCAGGCCCTGGGAACCATATAAATGTGTAAAAGAAAGAATTAAAATAAAAAATATCGCTATACTCACCTGTCCGACGCAGCCGGGACTTCAGCGAGGGAACCGGCAGCGTTGTTTGTTTAAAAATCGCGCTATTACTTGGTTACGTGAATTCCCGGCTTGTGATTGGTCAGGTCGGCCATGTTGCCGGGACGCGGACCAATCACAGCAAGCCGTGACGAAATTACGTCACGGCTTGCTGTGATTGGTCCGCGTCCCGGCAATATGGCCGCCCTGACCAATCACAAGCCGGGACGTCACGGGAGGCTGGACACGCGCTCATTTTAAAATGGGCGCGTGTCCAGCCTCCCGTGACGTCACGGCTTGTGATTGGTTGCGCCGCGATCAACCAATCACAAGCCGGGAGGCTGGACGCGCTCATTTTGAAATGGGCGCGTGTCCAGCCTCCCGTGACGTCACGGCTTGTGATTGGTTGCGCCGCGATCAACCAATCACAAGCCGGGAGGCTGGACGCGCTCATTTTGAAATGGGCGCGTGTCCAGCCTCCCGTGACGTCACGGCTTGTGATTGGTTGCGCCGCGATCAACCAATCACAAGCCGGGAGGCTGGACGCGCTCATTTTGAAATGGGCGCGTGTCCAGCCTCCCGTGACGTCACGGCTTGTGATTGGTTGCGCCGCGATCAACCAATCACAAGCCGGGAGGCTGGACGCGCTCATTTTGAAATGAGCGCGTTTCCAGCCTCCCGTGACGTCACGGCTTGTGATTGGTTAATGGCGGCCATGTTGCCGGGACGCGGACCAATCACAGCAAGCCGTGACGTATTTTCGTCACGGCTTGCTGTGATTGGTCCGCGGCCCGGCAACATGGCCGCCCTGACCAATCACAAGCCGGGACTTCGCGTAACCATGTAAAAGCGGGAATTTTAAACAAACAACGCTGCCGGTTCCTGCGCTGAGGTCCCGGCTGCGTCGGACAGGTGAGTATAGCGATATTTTTTATTTTAATTCTCTATTTTACACATTTTAACATTAATGTTGTTCCGATACCCGATACCCGATACCACAAGAGTATCGGAATCCCGGTATCGGAATTCCGATACAGCAAGTATCGGCCGATACCCGATACTTGCAGCATCGGAATGCTCAACACTACTGACAACACCTCTGTACGCAGCTGTTAACACAGGATCTAGGAATCACAAAAGGTGATGTCACAGATGACCCTGCAGCCCCTGAATTCAGAAGAATTTTTTATATCGTCAATGTCTGTTCATTGCAGCAAATGTAAGTGCGCATTTCCTGAAGAAAAAAAAAACAAAAAAAAAAACAGGATGTTTGAGTCTAAAATGACCCAGCGTCCAGTGTATAAATTTCTCATTTTCATTTTTAATAAAGATTGTGATATGGTAAAATATTTATTGTCAAACATTATAATAAAACCTTAGAAACCTGTTGTAAGCAATCATTAATTTTCTGAAGAACTATCCCATTTCAATTTTTTTTTTTTATCAAATTTATGTCATAGCGGTGTACTCGGTCAGCGCGCGGTACTTATAAAGCAGTAACTGTCGAGTGATGCCGAGGTTGTGAGTTCGACCCTCACCTGGAGCATTCTATTCTTGCCTTCGTTTTGTATTTTTTACTACTGAAGTCGTTGAATCGGTTCATGATCTAGTGTCAAGATTAAGAGAGAAATTTCAACGAGATATTTGTTGTTTAAATTTTTGTATTTTTTTAAATTGCCGCAGGTTGGACAAGTCTATTGAGTCCCACCGTAATCTGGTGTCATAATTGAAAGGGAAATATGGAAGATATCTATTTAGTTTTTCAGGCTTCTGGCAGTCCAATAAACTTTCCATCATCGGCATTGATAACTTATGTACAGTGACCCGACAAAGTTAGCCCTGGCTCTCTTCTAAAATAAAGATGCATGTGCATTCGGACGGTTTGTTTCAATTTGGAGTTCAAACGTACAAGATCGTCCTTGATAACTCAATCAAAAGTGAGTGATTCACTCTTGTGGTAACCAAAGAAAGTCTGGATTTTTAAGCTACTCCATCAAGCCCCAGTGGCCTAATGGATAAGGCACTGGCCTCCTAAGCCAGGGATTGTGGGTTCAAGTCCCATCTGGGGTGCTTGTTGATTTCCCTTTCCAACAGTTTCTCATGGAAGGTTGATGGTGCAGGTGTAAACTGTTCTCCTTGTGTTGTTTCTTTGTAAATTAGTTCTTGCAAACCTCTACCCTTTACAACGATCCTTTCCATGTACTGAGAGAAGTGTTAACACGCAATTGTGTGGGGCCGACAAACATAGCATCTTAATTGTTTGCATCGTCATTTATGACCCAAATAACAAAGAGTATCTTTTCTAAGATATGGATATGCTTTCAACCACACAATATTGGCAAATATCAAAATCAAAAATTATAATTGAAAAATGTAAACGGTTTTTGAAACATTTTGGACAACGTTCTTTTTTTCATATCATGTTCTTTCTTACAAAACAAAATGAGTAATCTTTCAATTTTCACCCTGGCCACTGGGAATATTTTGGACTCAAACATCCTGTCATTCTAGAGCAGTTTTGCTTAATATCAGAGGTATGGTTACAAAGACTGACAACACCTCTGTACGCAGCTGTTAACACAGGATCTAGGAATCACAAAAGGTGATGTCACAGATGACCCTGCAGCCCCTGAATTCAGAAGAATTTTTTATATCGTCAATGTCTGTTCATTGCAGCAAATGTAAGTGCGCATTTCCTGAAGAAAAAAAAAACAAAAAAAAAAACAGGATGTTTGAGTCTAAAATGACCCAGCGTCCAGTGTATAAATTTCTCATTTTCATTTTTAATAAAGATTGTGATATGGTAAAATATTTATTGTCAAACATTATAATAAAACCTTAGAAACCTGTTGTAAGCAATCATTAATTTTCTGAAGAACTATCCCATTTCAATTTTTTTTTTTTATCAAATTTATGTCATAGCGGTGTACTCGGTCAGCGCGCGGTACTTATAAAGCAGTAACTGTCGAGTGATGCCGAGGTTGTGAGTTCGACCCTCACCTGGAGCATTCTATTCTTGCCTTCGTTTTGTATTTTTTACTACTGAAGTCGTTGAATCGGTTCATGATCTAGTGTCAAGATTAAGAGAGAAATTTCAACGAGATATTTGTTGTTTAAATTTTTGTATTTTTTTAAATTGCCGCAGGTTGGACAAGTCTATTGAGTCCCACCGTAATCTGGTGTCATAATTGAAAGGGAAATATGGAAGATATCTATTTAGTTTTTCAGGCTTCTGGCAGTCCAATAAACTTTCCATCATCGGCATTGATAACTTATGTACAGTGACCCGACAAAGTTAGCCCTGGCTCTCTTCTAAAATAAAGATGCATGTGCATTCGGACGGTTTGTTTCAATTTGGAGTTCAAACGTACAAGATCGTCCTTGATAACTCAATCAAAAGTGAGTGATTCACTCTTGTGGTAACCAAAGAAAGTCTGGATTTTTAAGCTACTCCATCAAGCCCCAGTGGCCTAATGGATAAGGCACTGGCCTCCTAAGCCAGGGATTGTGGGTTCAAGTCCCATCTGGGGTGCTTGTTGATTTCCCTTTCCAACAGTTTCTCGTTGATGGTGCAGGTGTAAACTGTTCTCCTTGTGTTGTTTCTTTGTAAATTAGTTCTTGCAAACCTCTACCCTTTACAACGATCCTTTCCATGTACTGAGAGAAGTGTTAACACGCAATTGTGTGGGGCCGACAAACATAGCATCTTAATTGTTTGCATCGTCATTTATGACCCAAATAACAAAGAGTATCTTTTCTAAGATATGGATATGCTTTCAACCACACAATATTGGCAAATATCAAAATCAAAAATTATAATTGAAAAATGTAAACGGTTTTTGAAACATTTTGGACAACGTTCTTTTTTTCATATCATGTTCTTTCTTACAAAACAAAATGAGTAATCTTTCAATTTTCACCCTGGCCACTGGGAATATTTTGGACTCAAACATCCTGTCATTCTAGAGCAGTTTTGCTTAATATCAGAGGTATGGTTACAAAGACTGACAACACCTCTGTACGCAGCTGTTAACACAGGATCTAGGAATCACAAAAGGTGATGTCACAGATGACCCTGCAGCCCCTGAATTCAGAAGAATTTTTTATATCGTCAATGTCTGTTCATTGCAGCAAATGTAAGTGCGCATTTCCTGAAGAAAAAAAAAACAAAAAAAAAAACAGGATGTTTGAGTCTAAAATGACCCAGCGTCCAGTGTATAAATTTCTCATTTTCATTTTTAATAAAGATTGTGATATGGTAAAATATTTATTGTCAAACATTATAATAAAACCTTAGAAACCTGTTGTAAGCAATCATTAATTTTCTGAAGAACTATCCCATTTCAATTTTTTTTTTTTATCAAATTTATGTCATAGCGGTGTACTCGGTCAGCGCGCGGTACTTATAAAGCAGTAACTGTCGAGTGATGCCGAGGTTGTGAGTTCGACCCTCACCTGGAGCATTCTATTCTTGCCTTCGTTTTGTATTTTTTACTACTGAAGTCGTTGAATCGGTTCATGATCTAGTGTCAAGATTAAGAGAGAAATTTCAACGAGATATTTGTTGTTTAAATTTTTGTATTTTTTTAAATTGCCGCAGGTTGGACAAGTCTATTGAGTCCCACCGTAATCTGGTGTCATAATTGAAAGGGAAATATGGAAGATATCTATTTAGTTTTTCAGGCTTCTGGCAGTCCAATAAACTTTCCATCATCGGCATTGATAACTTATGTACAGTGACCCGACAAAGTTAGCCCTGGCTCTCTTCTAAAATAAAGATGCATGTGCATTCGGACGGTTTGTTTCAATTTGGAGTTCAAACGTACAAGATCGTCCTTGATAACTCAATCAAAAGTGAGTGATTCACTCTTGTGGTAACCAAAGAAAGTCTGGATTTTTAAGCTACTCCATCAAGCCCCAGTGGCCTAATGGATAAGGCACTGGCCTCCTAAGCCAGGGATTGTGGGTTCAAGTCCCATCTGGGGTGCTTGTTGATTTCCCTTTCCAACAGTTTCTCGTTGATGGTGCAGGTGTAAACTGTTCTCCTTGTGTTGTTTCTTTGTAAATTAGTTCTTGCAAACCTCTACCCTTTACAACGATCCTTTCCATGTACTGAGAGAAGTGTTAACACGCAATTGTGTGGGGCCGACAAACATAGCATCTTAATTGTTTGCATCGTCATTTATGACCCAAATAACAAAGAGTATCTTTTCTAAGATATGGATATGCTTTCAACCACACAATATTGGCAAATATCAAAATCAAAAATTATAATTGAAAAATGTAAACGGTTTTTGAAACATTTTGGACAACGTTCTTTTTTTCATATCATGTTCTTTCTTACAAAACAAAATGAGTAATCTTTCAATTTTCACCCTGGCCACTGGGAATATTTTGGACTCAAACATCCTGTCGTTCTAGAGCAGTTTTGCTTAATATCAGAGGTATGGTTACAAAGACTGACAACACCTCTGTATGCAGCTGTTAACACAGGATCTAGGAATCACAAAAGGTGATGTCACAGATGACCCTGCAGCCCCTGAATTCAGAAGAATTTTTTATATCGTCAATGTCTGTTCATTGCAGCAAATGTAAGTGCGCATTTCCTGAAGAAAAAAAAAACAAAAAAAAAAAACAGGATGTTTGAGTCTAAAATGACCCAGCGTCCAGTGTATAAATTTCTCATTTTCATTTTTAATAAAGATTGTGATATGGTAAAATATTTATTGTCAAACATTATAATAAAACCTTAGAAACCTGTTGTAAGCAATCATTAATTTTCTGAAGAACTATCCCATTTCAATTTTTTTTTTTAATCAAATTTATGTCATAGCGGTGTACCCAGTCAGCTCCAGTGGTGCAATCGGTCAGCGCGCGGTACTTATAAAGCAGTAACTGTCGAGTGATGCCGAGGTTGTGAGTTCGACCCTCACCTGGAGCATTCTATTCTTGCCTTCGTTTTGTATTTTTTACTACTGAAGTCGTTGAATTGGTTCATGATCTAGTGTCAAGATTAAGAGAGAAATTTCAACGAGATATTTGTTGTTTAAATTTTTGTATTTTTTTAAATTGCCGCAGGTTGGACAAGTCTATTGAGTCCCACCGTAATCTGGTGTCATAATTGAAAGGGAAATGTGGAAGATATCTATTTAGTTTTTCAGGCTTCTGGCAGTCCAATAAACTTTCCATCATCGGCATTAATAACGTACAGTGACCCGACAAAGTTAGCCCTGGCTCTCTTCTAAAATAAAGATGCATGTGCATTCGGACGGTTTGTTTCAATTTGGAGTTCAAAAGTACAAGATCGTTCTTGATAACTCAATCAAAAGTGAGTGATTCACTCTTGTGGTAACCAAAGAAAGTCTGGATTTTTAAGCTACTCCATCAAGCCCCAGTGGCCTAATGGATAAGGCACTGGCCTCCTAAGCCAGGGATTGTGGGTTCAAGTCCCATCTGGGGTGCTTGTTGATTTCCCTTTCCAACAGTTTCTCATGGAAGGTTGATGGTGCAGGTGTAAACTGTTCTCCTTGTGTTGTTTCTTTGTAAATTAGTTCTTGCAAACCTCTACCCTTTACAACGATCCTTTCCATGTACTGAGAGAAGTGTTAACACGCAATTGTGTGGGGCCGACAAACATAGCATCTTAATTGTTTGCATCGTCATTTATGACCCAAATAACAAAGAGTATCTTTTCTAAGATATGGATATGCTTTCAACCACACAATATTGGCAAATATCAAAATCAAAAATTATAATTGAAAAATGTAAACGGTTTTTGAAACATTTTGGACAACGTTCTTTTTTTCATATCATGTTCTTTCTTACAAAACAAAATGAGTAATCTTTCAATTTTCACCCTGGCCACTGGGAATATTTTGGACTCAAACATCCTGTCGTTCTAGAGCAGTTTTGCTTAATATCAGAGGTATGGTTACAAAGACTGACAACACCTCTGTACGCAGCTGTTAACACAGGATCTAGGAATCACAAAAGGTGATGTCACAGATGACCCTGCAGCCCCTGAATTCAGAAGAATTTTTTATATCGTCAATGTCTGTTCATTGCAGCAAATGTAAGTGCGCATTTCCTGAAGAAAAAAAAAACAAAAAAAAAAACAGGATGTTTGAGTCTAAAATGACCCAGTGTCCAGTGTATAAATTTCTCATTTTCATTTTTAATAAAGATTGTGATATGGTAAAATATTTATTGTCAAACATTATAATAAAACCTTAGAAACCTGTTGTAAGCAATCATTAATTTTCTGAAGAACTATCCCATTTCAATTTTTTTTTTTAATCAAATTTATGTCATAGCGGTGTACCCAGTCAGCTCCAGTGGCGCAATCGGTCAGCGCGCGGTACTTATAAAGCAGTAACTGTCGAGTGATGCCGAGGTTGTGAGTTCGACCCTCACCTGGAGCATTCTATTCTTGCCTTCGTTTTGTATTTTTTACTACTGAAGTCGTTGAATCGGTTCATGATCTAGTGTCAAGATTAAGAGAGAAATTTCAACGAGATATTTGTTGTTTAAATTTTTGTATTTTTTTAAATTGCCGCAGGTTGGACAAGTCTATTGAGTCCCACCGTAATCTGGTGTCATAATTGAAAGGGAAATGTGGAAGATATCTATTTAGTTTTTCAGGCTTCTGGCAGTCCAATAAACTTTCCATCATCGGCATTGATAACTTATGTACAGTGACCCGACAAAGTTAGCCCTGGCTCTCTTCTAAAATAAAGATGCATGTGCATTCGGACGGTTTGTTTCAATTTGGAGTTCAAACGTACAAGATCGTCCTTGATAACTCAATCAAAAGTGAGTGATTCACTCTTGTGGTAACCAAAGAAAGTCTGGATTTTTAAGCTACTCCATCAAGCCCCAGTGGCCTAATGGATAAGGCACTGGCCTCCTAAGCCAGGGATTGTGGGTTCAAGTCCCATCTGGGGTGCTTGTTGATTTCCCTTTCCAACAGTTTCTCATGGAAGGTTGATGGTGCAGGTGTAAACTGTTCTCCTTGTGTTGTTTCTTTGTAAATTAGTTCTTGCAAACCTCTACCCTTTACAACGATCCTTTCCATGTACTGAGAGAAGTGTTAACACGCAATTGTGTGGGGCCGACAAACATAGCATCTTAATTGTTTGCATCGTCATTTATGACCCAAATAACAAAGAGTATCTTTTCTAAGATATGGATATGCTTTCAACCACACAATATTGGCAAATATCAAAATCAAAAATTATAATTGAAAAATGTAAACGGTTTTTGAAACATTTTGGACGTTCTTTTTTTCATATCATGTTCTTTCTTACAAAACAAAATGAGTAATCTTTCAATTTTCACCCTGGCCACTGGGAATATTTTGGACTCAAACATCCTGTCATTCTAGAGCAGTTTTGCTTAATATCAGAGGTATGGTTACAAAGACTGACAACTAGTGTTGAGCGATACCGTCCGATACTTGAAAGTATCGGTATCGGAAAGTATCGGCCGATACCGTCACAGTATCGGAATCCAATCCGATACCGATACCCGATACCAATACAAGTCAATGGGACTCATGTATCGGACGGTATTCCTGATGGTTCCCAGGGTCTGAAGGAGAGGAAACTCTCCTTCAGGCCCTGGGAACCATATAAATGTGTAAAAGAAAGAATTAAAATAAAAAATATCGCTATACTCACCTGTCCGACGCAGCCGGGACTTCAGCGAGGGAACCGGCAGCGTTGTTTGTTTAAAAATCGCGCTATTACTTGGTTACGTGAATTCCCGGCTTGTGATTGGTCAGGTCGGCCATGTTGCCGGGACGCGGACCAATCACAGCAAGCCGTGACGAAATTACGTCACGGCTTGCTGTGATTGGTCCGCGTCCCGGCAATATGGCCGCCCTGACCAATCACAAGCCGGGACGTCACGGGAGGCTGGACACGCGCTCATTTTAAAATGGGCGCGTGTCCAGCCTCCCGTGACGTCACGGCTTGTGATTGGTTGCGCCGCGATCAACCAATCACAAGCCGGGAGGCTGGACGCGCTCATTTTGAAATGGGCGCGTGTCCAGCCTCCCGTGACGTCACGGCTTGTGATTGGTTGCGCCGCGATCAACCAATCACAAGCCGGGAGGCTGGACGCGCTCATTTTGAAATGGGCGCGTGTCCAGCCTCCCGTGACGTCACGGCTTGTGATTGGTTGCGCCGCGATCAACCAATCACAAGCCGGGAGGCTGGACGCGCTCATTTTGAAATGGGCGCGTGTCCAGCCTCCCGTGACGTCACGGCTTGTGATTGGTTGCGCCGCGATCAACCAATCACAAGCCGGGAGGCTGGACGCGCTCATTTTGAAATGAGCGCGTTTCCAGCCTCCCGTGACGTCACGGCTTGTGATTGGTTAATGGCGGCCATGTTGCCGGGACGCGGACCAATCACAGCAAGCCGTGACGTATTTTCGTCACGGCTTGCTGTGATTGGTCCGCGGCCCGGCAACATGGCCGCCCTGACCAATCACAAGCCGGGACTTCGCGTAACCATGTAAAAGCGGGAATTTTAAACAAACAACGCTGCCGGTTCCTGCGCTGAGGTCCCGGCTGCGTCGGACAGGTGAGTATAGCGATATTTTTTATTTTAATTCTCTATTTTACACATTTTAACATTAATGTTGTTCCGATACCCGATACCCGATACCACAAGAGTATCGGAATCCCGGTATCGGAATTCCGATACAGCAAGTATCGGCCGATACCCGATACTTGCAGCATCGGAATGCTCAACACTACTGACAACACCTCTGTACGCAGCTGTTAACACAGGATCTAGGAATCACAAAAGGTGATGTCACAGATGACCCTGCAGCCCCTGAATTCAGAAGAATTTTTTATATCGTCAATGTCTGTTCATTGCAGCAAATGTAAGTGCGCATTTCCTGAAGAAAAAAAAAACAAAAAAAAAAACAGGATGTTTGAGTCTAAAATGACCCAGCGTCCAGTGTATAAATTTCTCATTTTCATTTTTAATAAAGATTGTGATATGGTAAAATATTTATTGTCAAACATTATAATAAAACCTTAGAAACCTGTTGTAAGCAATCATTAATTTTCTGAAGAACTATCCCATTTCAATTTTTTTTTTTTATCAAATTTATGTCATAGCGGTGTACTCGGTCAGCGCGCGGTACTTATAAAGCAGTAACTGTCGAGTGATGCCGAGGTTGTGAGTTCGACCCTCACCTGGAGCATTCTATTCTTGCCTTCGTTTTGTATTTTTTACTACTGAAGTCGTTGAATCGGTTCATGATCTAGTGTCAAGATTAAGAGAGAAATTTCAACGAGATATTTGTTGTTTAAATTTTTGTATTTTTTTAAATTGCCGCAGGTTGGACAAGTCTATTGAGTCCCACCGTAATCTGGTGTCATAATTGAAAGGGAAATATGGAAGATATCTATTTAGTTTTTCAGGCTTCTGGCAGTCCAATAAACTTTCCATCATCGGCATTGATAACTTATGTACAGTGACCCGACAAAGTTAGCCCTGGCTCTCTTCTAAAATAAAGATGCATGTGCATTCGGACGGTTTGTTTCAATTTGGAGTTCAAACGTACAAGATCGTCCTTGATAACTCAATCAAAAGTGAGTGATTCACTCTTGTGGTAACCAAAGAAAGTCTGGATTTTTAAGCTACTCCATCAAGCCCCAGTGGCCTAATGGATAAGGCACTGGCCTCCTAAGCCAGGGATTGTGGGTTCAAGTCCCATCTGGGGTGCTTGTTGATTTCCCTTTCCAACAGTTTCTCATGGAAGGTTGATGGTGCAGGTGTAAACTGTTCTCCTTGTGTTGTTTCTTTGTAAATTAGTTCTTGCAAACCTCTACCCTTTACAACGATCCTTTCCATGTACTGAGAGAAGTGTTAACACGCAATTGTGTGGGGCCGACAAACATAGCATCTTAATTGTTTGCATCGTCATTTATGACCCAAATAACAAAGAGTATCTTTTCTAAGATATGGATATGCTTTCAACCACACAATATTGGCAAATATCAAAATCAAAAATTATAATTGAAAAATGTAAACGGTTTTTGAAACATTTTGGACAACGTTCTTTTTTTCATATCATGTTCTTTCTTACAAAACAAAATGAGTAATCTTTCAATTTTCACCCTGGCCACTGGGAATATTTTGGACTCAAACATCCTGTCATTCTAGAGCAGTTTTGCTTAATATCAGAGGTATGGTTACAAAGACTGACAACACCTCTGTACGCAGCTGTTAACACAGGATCTAGGAATCACAAAAGGTGATGTCACAGATGACCCTGCAGCCCCTGAATTCAGAAGAATTTTTTATATCGTCAATGTCTGTTCATTGCAGCAAATGTAAGTGCGCATTTCCTGAAGAAAAAAAAAACAAAAAAAAAAACAGGATGTTTGAGTCTAAAATGACCCAGCGTCCAGTGTATAAATTTCTCATTTTCATTTTTAATAAAGATTGTGATATGGTAAAATATTTATTGTCAAACATTATAATAAAACCTTAGAAACCTGTTGTAAGCAATCATTAATTTTCTGAAGAACTATCCCATTTCAATTTTTTTTTTTTATCAAATTTATGTCATAGCGGTGTACCCAGTCAGCTCCAGTGGCGCAATCGGTCAGCGCGCGGTACTTATAAAGCAGTAACTGTCGAGTGATGCCGAGGTTGTGAGTTCGACCCTCACCTGGAGCATTCTATTCTTGCCTTCGTTTTGTATTTTTTACTACTGAAGTCGTTGAATTGGTTCATGATCTAGTGTCAAGATTAAGAGAGAAATTTCAACGAGATATTTGTTGTTTAAATTTTTGTATTTTTTTAAATTGCCGCAGGTTGGACAAGTCTATTGAGTCCCACCGTAATCTGGTGTCATAATTGAAAGGGAAATGTGGAAGATATCTATTTAGTTTTTCAGGCTTCTGGCAGTCCAATAAACTTTCCATCATCGGCATTGATAACTTATGTACAGTGACCCGACAAAGTTAGCCCTGGCTCTCTTCTAAAATAAAGATGCATGTGCATTCGGACGGTTTGTTTCAATTTGGAGTTCAAACGTACAAGATCGTCCTTGATAACTCAATCAAAAGTGAGTGATTCACTCTTGTGGTAACCAAAGAAAGTCTGGATTTTTAAGCTACTCCATCAAGCCCCAGTGGCCTAATGGATAAGGCACTGGCCTCCTAAGCCAGGGATTGTGGGTTCAAGTCCCATCTGGGGTGCTTGTTGATTTCCCTTTCCAACAGTTTCTCATGGAAGGTTGATGGTGCAGGTGTAAACTGTTCTCCTTGTGTTGTTTCTTTGTAAATTAGTTCTTGCAAACCTCTACCCTTTACAACGATCCTTTCCATGTACTGAGAGAAGTGTTAACACGCAATTGTGTGGGGCCGACAAACATAGCATCTTAATTGTTTGCATCGTCATTTATGACCCAAATAACAAAGAGTATCTTTTCTAAGATATGGATATGCTTTCAACCACACAATATTGGCAAATATCAAAATCAAAAATTATAATTGAAAAATGTAAACGGTTTTTGAAACATTTTGGACAACGTTCTTTTTTTCATATCATGTTCTTTCTTACAAAACAAAATGAGTAATCTTTCAATTTTCACCCTGGCCACTGGGAATATTTTGGACTCAAACATCCTGTCATTCTAGAGCAGTTTTGCTTAATATCAGAGGTATGGTTACAAAGACTGACAACACCTCTGTACGCAGCTGTTAACACAGGATCTAGGAATCACAAAAGGTGATGTCACAGATGACCCTGCAGCCCCTGAATTCAGAAGAATTTTTTATATCGTCAATGTCTGTTCATTGCAGCAAATGTAAGTGCGCATTTCCTGAAGAAAAAAAAAACAAAAAAAAAAACAGGATGTTTGAGTCTAAAATGACCCAGCGTCCAGTGTATAAATTTCTCATTTTCATTTTTAATAAAGATTGTGATATGGTAAAATATTTATTGTCAAACATTATAATAAAACCTTAGAAACCTGTTGTAAGCAATCATTAATTTTCTGAAGAACTATCCCATTTCAATTTTTTTTTTTAATCAAATTTATGTCATAGCGGTGTACTCGGTCAGCGCGCGGTACTTATAAAGCAGTAACTGTCGAGTGATGCCGAGGTTGTGAGTTCGACCCTCACCTGGAGCATTCTATTCTTGCCTTCGTTTTGTATTTTTTACTACTGAAGTCGTTGAATCGGTTCATGATCTAGTGTCAAGATTAAGAGAGAAATTTCAACGAGATATTTGTTGTTTAAATTTTTGTATTTTTTTAAATTGCCGCAGGTTGGACAAGTCTATTGAGTCCCACCGTAATCTGGTGTCATAATTGAAAGGGAAATATGGAAGATATCTATTTAGTTTTTCAGGCTTCTGGCAGTCCAATAAACTTTCCATCATCGGCATTGATAACTTATGTACAGTGACCCGACAAAGTTAGCCCTGGCTCTCTTCTAAAATAAAGATGCATGTGCATTCGGACGGTTTGTTTCAATTTGGAGTTCAAACGTACAAGATCGTCCTTGATAACTCAATCAAAAGTGAGTGATTCACTCTTGTGGTAACCAAAGAAAGTCTGGATTTTTAAGCTACTCCATCAAGCCCCAGTGGCCTAATGGATAAGGCACTGGCCTCCTAAGCCAGGGATTGTGGGTTCAAGTCCCATCTGGGGTGCTTGTTGATTTCCCTTTCCAACAGTTTCTCGTTGATGGTGCAGGTGTAAACTGTTCTCCTTGTGTTGTTTCTTTGTAAATTAGTTCTTGCAAACCTCTACCCTTTACAACGATCCTTTCCATGTACTGAGAGAAGTGTTAACACGCAATTGTGTGGGGCCGACAAACATAGCATCTTAATTGTTTGCATCGTCATTTATGACCCAAATAACAAAGAGTATCTTTTCTAAGATATGGATATGCTTTCAACCACACAATATTGGCAAATATCAAAATCAAAAATTATAATTGAAAAATGTAAACGGTTTTTGAAACATTTTGGACAACGTTCTTTTTTTCATATCATGTTCTTTCTTACAAAACAAAATGAGTAATCTTTCAATTTTCACCCTGGCCACTGGGAATATTTTGGACTCAAACATCCTGTCGTTCTAGAGCAGTTTTGCTTAATATCAGAGGTATGGTTACAAAGACTGACAACACCTCTGTATGCAGCTGTTAACACAGGATCTAGGAATCACAAAAGGTGATGTCACAGATGACCCTGCAGCCCCTGAATTCAGAAGAATTTTTTATATCGTCAATGTCTGTTCATTGCAGCAAATGTAAGTGCGCATTTCCTGAAGAAAAAAAAAACAAAAAAAAAAAACAGGATGTTTGAGTCTAAAATGACCCAGCGTCCAGTGTATAAATTTCTCATTTTCATTTTTAATAAAGATTGTGATATGGTAAAATATTTATTGTCAAACATTATAATAAAACCTTAGAAACCTGTTGTAAGCAATCATTAATTTTCTGAAGAACTATCCCATTTCAATTTTTTTTTTTAATCAAATTTATGTCATAGCGGTGTACCCAGTCAGCTCCAGTGGCGCAATCGGTCAGCGCGCGGTACTTATAAAGCAGTAACTGTCGAGTGATGCCGAGGTTGTGAGTTCGACCCTCACCTGGAGCATTCTATTCTTGCCTTCGTTTTGTATTTTTTACTACTGAAGTCGTTGAATTGGTTCATGATCTAGTGTCAAGATTAAGAGAGAAATTTCAACGAGATATTTGTTGTTTAAATTTTTGTATTTTTTTAAATTGCCGCAGGTTGGACAAGTCTATTGAGTCCCACCGTAATCTGGTGTCATAATTGAAAGGGAAATGTGGAAGATATCTATTTAGTTTTTCAGGCTTCTGGCAGTCCAATAAACTTTCCATCATCGGCATTAATAACGTACAGTGACCCGACAAAGTTAGCCCTGGCTCTCTTCTAAAATAAAGATGCATGTGCATTCGGACGGTTTGTTTCAATTTGGAGTTCAAAAGTACAAGATCGTTCTTGATAACTCAATCAAAAGTGAGTGATTCACTCTTGTGGTAACCAAAGAAAGTCTGGATTTTTAAGCTACTCCATCAAGCCCCAGTGGCCTAATGGATAAGGCACTGGCCTCCTAAGCCAGGGATTGTGGGTTCAAGTCCCATCTGGGGTGCTTGTTGATTTCCCTTTCCAACAGTTTCTCATGGAAGGTTGATGGTGCAGGTGTAAACTGTTCTCCTTGTGTTGTTTCTTTGTAAATTAGTTCTTGCAAACCTCTACCCTTTACAACGATCCTTTCCATGTACTGAGAGAAGTGTTAACACGCAATTGTGTGGGGCCGACAAACATAGCATCTTAATTGTTTGCATCGTCATTTATGACCCAAATAACAAAGAGTATCTTTTCTAAGATATGGATATGCTTTCAACCACACAATATTGGCAAATATCAAAATCAAAAATTATAATTGAAAAATGTAAACGGTTTTTGAAACATTTTGGACAACGTTCTTTTTTTCATATCATGTTCTTTCTTACAAAACAAAATGAGTAATCTTTCAATTTTCACCCTGGCCACTGGGAATATTTTGGACTCAAACATCCTGTCGTTCTAGAGCAGTTTTGCTTAATATCAGAGGTATGGTTACAAAGACTGACAACACCTCTGTACGCAGCTGTTAACACAGGATCTAGGAATCACAAAAGGTGATGTCACAGATGACCCTGCAGCCCCTGAATTCAGAAGAATTTTTTATATCGTCAATGTCTGTTCATTGCAGCAAATGTAAGTGCGCATTTCCTGAAGAAAAAAAAAACAAAAAAAAAAACAGGATGTTTGAGTCTAAAATGACCCAGTGTCCAGTGTATAAATTTCTCATTTTCATTTTTAATAAAGATTGTGATATGGTAAAATATTTATTGTCAAACATTATAATAAAACCTTAGAAACCTGTTGTAAGCAATCATTAATTTTCTGAAGAACTATCCCATTTCAATTTTTTTTTTTAATCAAATTTATGTCATAGCGGTGTACCCAGTCAGCTCCAGTGGCGCAATCGGTCAGCGCGCGGTACTTATAAAGCAGTAACTGTCGAGTGATGCCGAGGTTGTGAGTTCGACCCTCACCTGGAGCATTCTATTCTTGCCTTCGTTTTGTATTTTTTACTACTGAAGTCGTTGAATCGGTTCATGATCTAGTGTCAAGATTAAGAGAGAAATTTCAACGAGATATTTGTTGTTTAAATTTTTGTATTTTTTTAAATTGCCGCAGGTTGGACAAGTCTATTGAGTCCCACCGTAATCTGGTGTCATAATTGAAAGGGAAATGTGGAAGATATCTATTTAGTTTTTCAGGCTTCTGGCAGTCCAATAAACTTTCCATCATCGGCATTGATAACTTATGTACAGTGACCCGACAAAGTTAGCCCTGGCTCTCTTCTAAAATAAAGATGCATGTGCATTCGGACGGTTTGTTTCAATTTGGAGTTCAAACGTACAAGATCGTCCTTGATAACTCAATCAAAAGTGAGTGATTCACTCTTGTGGTAACCAAAGAAAGTCTGGATTTTTAAGCTACTCCATCAAGCCCCAGTGGCCTAATGGATAAGGCACTGGCCTCCTAAGCCAGGGATTGTGGGTTCAAGTCCCATCTGGGGTGCTTGTTGATTTCCCTTTCCAACAGTTTCTCATGGAAGGTTGATGGTGCAGGTGTAAACTGTTCTCCTTGTGTTGTTTCTTTGTAAATTAGTTCTTGCAAACCTCTACCCTTTACAACGATCCTTTCCATGTACTGAGAGAAGTGTTAACACGCAATTGTGTGGGGCCGACAAACATAGCATCTTAATTGTTTGCATCGTCATTTATGACCCAAATAACAAAGAGTATCTTTTCTAAGATATGGATATGCTTTCAACCACACAATATTGGCAAATATCAAAATCAAAAATTATAATTGAAAAATGTAAACGGTTTTTGAAACATTTTGGACGTTCTTTTTTTCATATCATGTTCTTTCTTACAAAACAAAATGAGTAATCTTTCAATTTTCACCCTGGCCACTGGGAATATTTTGGACTCAAACATCCTGTCATTCTAGAGCAGTTTTGCTTAATATCAGAGGTATGGTTACAAAGACTGACAACTAGTGTTGAGCGATACCGTCCGATACTTGAAAGTATCGGTATCGGAAAGTATCGGCCGATACCGTCACAGTATCGGAATCCAATCCGATACCGATACCCGATACCAATACAAGTCAATGGGACTCATGTATCGGACGGTATTCCTGATGGTTCCCAGGGTCTGAAGGAGAGGAAACTCTCCTTCAGGCCCTGGGAACCATATAAATGTGTAAAAGAAAGAATTAAAATAAAAAATATCGCTATACTCACCTGTCCGACGCAGCCGGGACTTCAGCGAGGGAACCGGCAGCGTTGTTTGTTTAAAAATCGCGCTATTACTTGGTTACGTGAATTCCCGGCTTGTGATTGGTCAGGTCGGCCATGTTGCCGGGACGCGGACCAATCACAGCAAGCCGTGACGAAATTACGTCACGGCTTGCTGTGATTGGTCCGCGTCCCGGCAATATGGCCGCCCTGACCAATCACAAGCCGGGACGTCACGGGAGGCTGGACACGCGCTCATTTTAAAATGGGCGCGTGTCCAGCCTCCCGTGACGTCACGGCTTGTGATTGGTTGCGCCGCGATCAACCAATCACAAGCCGGGAGGCTGGACGCGCTCATTTTGAAATGGGCGCGTGTCCAGCCTCCCGTGACGTCACGGCTTGTGATTGGTTGCGCCGCGATCAACCAATCACAAGCCGGGAGGCTGGACGCGCTCATTTTGAAATGGGCGCGTGTCCAGCCTCCCGTGACGTCACGGCTTGTGATTGGTTGCGCCGCGATCAACCAATCACAAGCCGGGAGGCTGGACGCGCTCATTTTGAAATGGGCGCGTGTCCAGCCTCCCGTGACGTCACGGCTTGTGATTGGTTGCGCCGCGATCAACCAATCACAAGCCGGGAGGCTGGACGCGCTCATTTTGAAATGAGCGCGTTTCCAGCCTCCCGTGACGTCACGGCTTGTGATTGGTTAATGGCGGCCATGTTGCCGGGACGCGGACCAATCACAGCAAGCCGTGACGTATTTTCGTCACGGCTTGCTGTGATTGGTCCGCGGCCCGGCAACATGGCCGCCCTGACCAATCACAAGCCGGGACTTCGCGTAACCATGTAAAAGCGGGAATTTTAAACAAACAACGCTGCCGGTTCCTGCGCTGAGGTCCCGGCTGCGTCGGACAGGTGAGTATAGCGATATTTTTTATTTTAATTCTCTATTTTACACATTTTAACATTAATGTTGTTCCGATACCCGATACCCGATACCACAAGAGTATCGGAATCCCGGTATCGGAATTCCGATACAGCAAGTATCGGCCGATACCCGATACTTGCAGCATCGGAATGCTCAACACTACTGACAACACCTCTGTACGCAGCTGTTAACACAGGATCTAGGAATCACAAAAGGTGATGTCACAGATGACCCTGCAGCCCCTGAATTCAGAAGAATTTTTTATATCGTCAATGTCTGTTCATTGCAGCAAATGTAAGTGCGCATTTCCTGAAGAAAAAAAAAACAAAAAAAAAAACAGGATGTTTGAGTCTAAAATGACCCAGCGTCCAGTGTATAAATTTCTCATTTTCATTTTTAATAAAGATTGTGATATGGTAAAATATTTATTGTCAAACATTATAATAAAACCTTAGAAACCTGTTGTAAGCAATCATTAATTTTCTGAAGAACTATCCCATTTCAATTTTTTTTTTTTATCAAATTTATGTCATAGCGGTGTACTCGGTCAGCGCGCGGTACTTATAAAGCAGTAACTGTCGAGTGATGCCGAGGTTGTGAGTTCGACCCTCACCTGGAGCATTCTATTCTTGCCTTCGTTTTGTATTTTTTACTACTGAAGTCGTTGAATCGGTTCATGATCTAGTGTCAAGATTAAGAGAGAAATTTCAACGAGATATTTGTTGTTTAAATTTTTGTATTTTTTTAAATTGCCGCAGGTTGGACAAGTCTATTGAGTCCCACCGTAATCTGGTGTCATAATTGAAAGGGAAATATGGAAGATATCTATTTAGTTTTTCAGGCTTCTGGCAGTCCAATAAACTTTCCATCATCGGCATTGATAACTTATGTACAGTGACCCGACAAAGTTAGCCCTGGCTCTCTTCTAAAATAAAGATGCATGTGCATTCGGACGGTTTGTTTCAATTTGGAGTTCAAACGTACAAGATCGTCCTTGATAACTCAATCAAAAGTGAGTGATTCACTCTTGTGGTAACCAAAGAAAGTCTGGATTTTTAAGCTACTCCATCAAGCCCCAGTGGCCTAATGGATAAGGCACTGGCCTCCTAAGCCAGGGATTGTGGGTTCAAGTCCCATCTGGGGTGCTTGTTGATTTCCCTTTCCAACAGTTTCTCATGGAAGGTTGATGGTGCAGGTGTAAACTGTTCTCCTTGTGTTGTTTCTTTGTAAATTAGTTCTTGCAAACCTCTACCCTTTACAACGATCCTTTCCATGTACTGAGAGAAGTGTTAACACGCAATTGTGTGGGGCCGACAAACATAGCATCTTAATTGTTTGCATCGTCATTTATGACCCAAATAACAAAGAGTATCTTTTCTAAGATATGGATATGCTTTCAACCACACAATATTGGCAAATATCAAAATCAAAAATTATAATTGAAAAATGTAAACGGTTTTTGAAACATTTTGGACAACGTTCTTTTTTTCATATCATGTTCTTTCTTACAAAACAAAATGAGTAATCTTTCAATTTTCACCCTGGCCACTGGGAATATTTTGGACTCAAACATCCTGTCATTCTAGAGCAGTTTTGCTTAATATCAGAGGTATGGTTACAAAGACTGACAACACCTCTGTACGCAGCTGTTAACACAGGATCTAGGAATCACAAAAGGTGATGTCACAGATGACCCTGCAGCCCCTGAATTCAGAAGAATTTTTTATATCGTCAATGTCTGTTCATTGCAGCAAATGTAAGTGCGCATTTCCTGAAGAAAAAAAAAACAAAAAAAAAAACAGGATGTTTGAGTCTAAAATGACCCAGCGTCCAGTGTATAAATTTCTCATTTTCATTTTTAATAAAGATTGTGATATGGTAAAATATTTATTGTCAAACATTATAATAAAACCTTAGAAACCTGTTGTAAGCAATCATTAATTTTCTGAAGAACTATCCCATTTCAATTTTTTTTTTTAATCAAATTTATGTCATAGCGGTGTACTCGGTCAGCGCGCGGTACTTATAAAGCAGTAACTGTCGAGTGATGCCGAGGTTGTGAGTTCGACCCTCACCTGGAGCATTCTATTCTTGCCTTCGTTTTGTATTTTTTACTACTGAAGTCGTTGAATCGGTTCATGATCTAGTGTCAAGATTAAGAGAGAAATTTCAACGAGATATTTGTTGTTTAAATTTTTGTATTTTTTTAAATTGCCGCAGGTTGGACAAGTCTATTGAGTCCCACCGTAATCTGGTGTCATAATTGAAAGGGAAATATGGAAGATATCTATTTAGTTTTTCAGGCTTCTGGCAGTCCAATAAACTTTCCATCATCGGCATTGATAACTTATGTACAGTGACCCGACAAAGTTAGCCCTGGCTCTCTTCTAAAATAAAGATGCATGTGCATTCGGACGGTTTGTTTCAATTTGGAGTTCAAACGTACAAGATCGTCCTTGATAACTCAATCAAAAGTGAGTGATTCACTCTTGTGGTAACCAAAGAAAGTCTGGATTTTTAAGCTACTCCATCAAGCCCCAGTGGCCTAATGGATAAGGCACTGGCCTCCTAAGCCAGGGATTGTGGGTTCAAGTCCCATCTGGGGTGCTTGTTGATTTCCCTTTCCAACAGTTTCTCGTTGATGGTGCAGGTGTAAACTGTTCTCCTTGTGTTGTTTCTTTGTAAATTAGTTCTTGCAAACCTCTACCCTTTACAACGATCCTTTCCATGTACTGAGAGAAGTGTTAACACGCAATTGTGTGGGGCCGACAAACATAGCATCTTAATTGTTTGCATCGTCATTTATGACCCAAATAACAAAGAGTATCTTTTCTAAGATATGGATATGCTTTCAACCACACAATATTGGCAAATATCAAAATCAAAAATTATAATTGAAAAATGTAAACGGTTTTTGAAACATTTTGGACAACGTTCTTTTTTTCATATCATGTTCTTTCTTACAAAACAAAATGAGTAATCTTTCAATTTTCACCCTGGCCACTGGGAATATTTTGGACTCAAACATCCTGTCGTTCTAGAGCAGTTTTGCTTAATATCAGAGGTATGGTTACAAAGACTGACAACACCTCTGTATGCAGCTGTTAACACAGGATCTAGGAATCACAAAAGGTGATGTCACAGATGACCCTGCAGCCCCTGAATTCAGAAGAATTTTTTATATCGTCAATGTCTGTTCATTGCAGCAAATGTAAGTGCGCATTTCCTGAAGAAAAAAAAAACAAAAAAAAAAAACAGGATGTTTGAGTCTAAAATGACCCAGCGTCCAGTGTATAAATTTCTCATTTTCATTTTTAATAAAGATTGTGATATGGTAAAATATTTATTGTCAAACATTATAATAAAACCTTAGAAACCTGTTGTAAGCAATCATTAATTTTCTGAAGAACTATCCCATTTCAATTTTTTTTTTTAATCAAATTTATGTCATAGCGGTGTACCCAGTCAGCTCCAGTGGCGCAATCGGTCAGCGCGCGGTACTTATAAAGCAGTAACTGTCGAGTGATGCCGAGGTTGTGAGTTCGACCCTCACCTGGAGCATTCTATTCTTGCCTTCGTTTTGTATTTTTTACTACTGAAGTCGTTGAATTGGTTCATGATCTAGTGTCAAGATTAAGAGAGAAATTTCAACGAGATATTTGTTGTTTAAATTTTTGTATTTTTTTAAATTGCCGCAGGTTGGACAAGTCTATTGAGTCCCACCGTAATCTGGTGTCATAATTGAAAGGGAAATGTGGAAGATATCTATTTAGTTTTTCAGGCTTCTGGCAGTCCAATAAACTTTCCATCATCGGCATTAATAACGTACAGTGACCCGACAAAGTTAGCCCTGGCTCTCTTCTAAAATAAAGATGCATGTGCATTCGGACGGTTTGTTTCAATTTGGAGTTCAAAAGTACAAGATCGTTCTTGATAACTCAATCAAAAGTGAGTGATTCACTCTTGTGGTAACCAAAGAAAGTCTGGATTTTTAAGCTACTCCATCAAGCCCCAGTGGCCTAATGGATAAGGCACTGGCCTCCTAAGCCAGGGATTGTGGGTTCAAGTCCCATCTGGGGTGCTTGTTGATTTCCCTTTCCAACAGTTTCTCATGGAAGGTTGATGGTGCAGGTGTAAACTGTTCTCCTTGTGTTGTTTCTTTGTAAATTAGTTCTTGCAAACCTCTACCCTTTACAACGATCCTTTCCATGTACTGAGAGAAGTGTTAACACGCAATTGTGTGGGGCCGACAAACATAGCATCTTAATTGTTTGCATCGTCATTTATGACCCAAATAACAAAGAGTATCTTTTCTAAGATATGGATATGCTTTCAACCACACAATATTGGCAAATATCAAAATCAAAAATTATAATTGAAAAATGTAAACGGTTTTTGAAACATTTTGGACAACGTTCTTTTTTTCATATCATGTTCTTTCTTACAAAACAAAATGAGTAATCTTTCAATTTTCACCCTGGCCACTGGGAATATTTTGGACTCAAACATCCTGTCGTTCTAGAGCAGTTTTGCTTAATATCAGAGGTATGGTTACAAAGACTGACAACACCTCTGTACGCAGCTGTTAACACAGGATCTAGGAATCACAAAAGGTGATGTCACAGATGACCCTGCAGCCCCTGAATTCAGAAGAATTTTTTATATCGTCAATGTCTGTTCATTGCAGCAAATGTAAGTGCGCATTTCCTGAAGAAAAAAAAAACAAAAAAAAAAACAGGATGTTTGAGTCTAAAATGACCCAGTGTCCAGTGTATAAATTTCTCATTTTCATTTTTAATAAAGATTGTGATATGGTAAAATATTTATTGTCAAACATTATAATAAAACCTTAGAAACCTGTTGTAAGCAATCATTAATTTTCTGAAGAACTATCCCATTTCAATTTTTTTTTTTAATCAAATTTATGTCATAGCGGTGTACCCAGTCAGCTCCAGTGGCGCAATCGGTCAGCGCGCGGTACTTATAAAGCAGTAACTGTCGAGTGATGCCGAGGTTGTGAGTTCGACCCTCACCTGGAGCATTCTATTCTTGCCTTCGTTTTGTATTTTTTACTACTGAAGTCGTTGAATCGGTTCATGATCTAGTGTCAAGATTAAGAGAGAAATTTCAACGAGATATTTGTTGTTTAAATTTTTGTATTTTTTTAAATTGCCGCAGGTTGGACAAGTCTATTGAGTCCCACCGTAATCTGGTGTCATAATTGAAAGGGAAATGTGGAAGATATCTATTTAGTTTTTCAGGCTTCTGGCAGTCCAATAAACTTTCCATCATCGGCATTGATAACTTATGTACAGTGACCCGACAAAGTTAGCCCTGGCTCTCTTCTAAAATAAAGATGCATGTGCATTCGGACGGTTTGTTTCAATTTGGAGTTCAAACGTACAAGATCGTCCTTGATAACTCAATCAAAAGTGAGTGATTCACTCTTGTGGTAACCAAAGAAAGTCTGGATTTTTAAGCTACTCCATCAAGCCCCAGTGGCCTAATGGATAAGGCACTGGCCTCCTAAGCCAGGGATTGTGGGTTCAAGTCCCATCTGGGGTGCTTGTTGATTTCCCTTTCCAACAGTTTCTCATGGAAGGTTGATGGTGCAGGTGTAAACTGTTCTCCTTGTGTTGTTTCTTTGTAAATTAGTTCTTGCAAACCTCTACCCTTTACAACGATCCTTTCCATGTACTGAGAGAAGTGTTAACACGCAATTGTGTGGGGCCGACAAACATAGCATCTTAATTGTTTGCATCGTCATTTATGACCCAAATAACAAAGAGTATCTTTTCTAAGATATGGATATGCTTTCAACCACACAATATTGGCAAATATCAAAATCAAAAATTATAATTGAAAAATGTAAACGGTTTTTGAAACATTTTGGACGTTCTTTTTTTCATATCATGTTCTTTCTTACAAAACAAAATGAGTAATCTTTCAATTTTCACCCTGGCCACTGGGAATATTTTGGACTCAAACATCCTGTCATTCTAGAGCAGTTTTGCTTAATATCAGAGGTATGGTTACAAAGACTGACAACTAGTGTTGAGCGATACCGTCCGATACTTGAAAGTATCGGTATCGGAAAGTATCGGCCGATACCGTCACAGTATCGGAATCCAATCCGATACCGATACCCGATACCAATACAAGTCAATGGGACTCATGTATCGGACGGTATTCCTGATGGTTCCCAGGGTCTGAAGGAGAGGAAACTCTCCTTCAGGCCCTGGGAACCATATAAATGTGTAAAAGAAAGAATTAAAATAAAAAATATCGCTATACTCACCTGTCCGACGCAGCCGGGACTTCAGCGAGGGAACCGGCAGCGTTGTTTGTTTAAAAATCGCGCTATTACTTGGTTACGTGAATTCCCGGCTTGTGATTGGTCAGGTCGGCCATGTTGCCGGGACGCGGACCAATCACAGCAAGCCGTGACGAAATTACGTCACGGCTTGCTGTGATTGGTCCGCGTCCCGGCAATATGGCCGCCCTGACCAATCACAAGCCGGGACGTCACGGGAGGCTGGACACGCGCTCATTTTAAAATGGGCGCGTGTCCAGCCTCCCGTGACGTCACGGCTTGTGATTGGTTGCGCCGCGATCAACCAATCACAAGCCGGGAGGCTGGACGCGCTCATTTTGAAATGGGCGCGTGTCCAGCCTCCCGTGACGTCACGGCTTGTGATTGGTTGCGCCGCGATCAACCAATCACAAGCCGGGAGGCTGGACGCGCTCATTTTGAAATGGGCGCGTGTCCAGCCTCCCGTGACGTCACGGCTTGTGATTGGTTGCGCCGCGATCAACCAATCACAAGCCGGGAGGCTGGACGCGCTCATTTTGAAATGGGCGCGTGTCCAGCCTCCCGTGACGTCACGGCTTGTGATTGGTTGCGCCGCGATCAACCAATCACAAGCCGGGAGGCTGGACGCGCTCATTTTGAAATGAGCGCGTTTCCAGCCTCCCGTGACGTCACGGCTTGTGATTGGTTAATGGCGGCCATGTTGCCGGGACGCGGACCAATCACAGCAAGCCGTGACGTATTTTCGTCACGGCTTGCTGTGATTGGTCCGCGGCCCGGCAACATGGCCGCCCTGACCAATCACAAGCCGGGACTTCGCGTAACCATGTAAAAGCGGGAATTTTAAACAAACAACGCTGCCGGTTCCTGCGCTGAGGTCCCGGCTGCGTCGGACAGGTGAGTATAGCGATATTTTTTATTTTAATTCTCTATTTTACACATTTTAACATTAATGTTGTTCCGATACCCGATACCCGATACCACAAGAGTATCGGAATCCCGGTATCGGAATTCCGATACAGCAAGTATCGGCCGATACCCGATACTTGCAGCATCGGAATGCTCAACACTACTGACAACACCTCTGTACGCAGCTGTTAACACAGGATCTAGGAATCACAAAAGGTGATGTCACAGATGACCCTGCAGCCCCTGAATTCAGAAGAATTTTTTATATCGTCAATGTCTGTTCATTGCAGCAAATGTAAGTGCGCATTTCCTGAAGAAAAAAAAAACAAAAAAAAAAACAGGATGTTTGAGTCTAAAATGACCCAGCGTCCAGTGTATAAATTTCTCATTTTCATTTTTAATAAAGATTGTGATATGGTAAAATATTTATTGTCAAACATTATAATAAAACCTTAGAAACCTGTTGTAAGCAATCATTAATTTTCTGAAGAACTATCCCATTTCAATTTTTTTTTTTTATCAAATTTATGTCATAGCGGTGTACTCGGTCAGCGCGCGGTACTTATAAAGCAGTAACTGTCGAGTGATGCCGAGGTTGTGAGTTCGACCCTCACCTGGAGCATTCTATTCTTGCCTTCGTTTTGTATTTTTTACTACTGAAGTCGTTGAATCGGTTCATGATCTAGTGTCAAGATTAAGAGAGAAATTTCAACGAGATATTTGTTGTTTAAATTTTTGTATTTTTTTAAATTGCCGCAGGTTGGACAAGTCTATTGAGTCCCACCGTAATCTGGTGTCATAATTGAAAGGGAAATATGGAAGATATCTATTTAGTTTTTCAGGCTTCTGGCAGTCCAATAAACTTTCCATCATCGGCATTGATAACTTATGTACAGTGACCCGACAAAGTTAGCCCTGGCTCTCTTCTAAAATAAAGATGCATGTGCATTCGGACGGTTTGTTTCAATTTGGAGTTCAAACGTACAAGATCGTCCTTGATAACTCAATCAAAAGTGAGTGATTCACTCTTGTGGTAACCAAAGAAAGTCTGGATTTTTAAGCTACTCCATCAAGCCCCAGTGGCCTAATGGATAAGGCACTGGCCTCCTAAGCCAGGGATTGTGGGTTCAAGTCCCATCTGGGGTGCTTGTTGATTTCCCTTTCCAACAGTTTCTCATGGAAGGTTGATGGTGCAGGTGTAAACTGTTCTCCTTGTGTTGTTTCTTTGTAAATTAGTTCTTGCAAACCTCTACCCTTTACAACGATCCTTTCCATGTACTGAGAGAAGTGTTAACACGCAATTGTGTGGGGCCGACAAACATAGCATCTTAATTGTTTGCATCGTCATTTATGACCCAAATAACAAAGAGTATCTTTTCTAAGATATGGATATGCTTTCAACCACACAATATTGGCAAATATCAAAATCAAAAATTATAATTGAAAAATGTAAACGGTTTTTGAAACATTTTGGACAACGTTCTTTTTTTCATATCATGTTCTTTCTTACAAAACAAAATGAGTAATCTTTCAATTTTCACCCTGGCCACTGGGAATATTTTGGACTCAAACATCCTGTCATTCTAGAGCAGTTTTGCTTAATATCAGAGGTATGGTTACAAAGACTGACAACACCTCTGTACGCAGCTGTTAACACAGGATCTAGGAATCACAAAAGGTGATGTCACAGATGACCCTGCAGCCCCTGAATTCAGAAGAATTTTTTATATCGTCAATGTCTGTTCATTGCAGCAAATGTAAGTGCGCATTTCCTGAAGAAAAAAAAAACAAAAAAAAAAACAGGATGTTTGAGTCTAAAATGACCCAGCGTCCAGTGTATAAATTTCTCATTTTCATTTTTAATAAAGATTGTGATATGGTAAAATATTTATTGTCAAACATTATAATAAAACCTTAGAAACCTGTTGTAAGCAATCATTAATTTTCTGAAGAACTATCCCATTTCAATTTTTTTTTTTAATCAAATTTATGTCATAGCGGTGTACTCGGTCAGCGCGCGGTACTTATAAAGCAGTAACTGTCGAGTGATGCCGAGGTTGTGAGTTCGACCCTCACCTGGAGCATTCTATTCTTGCCTTCGTTTTGTATTTTTTACTACTGAAGTCGTTGAATCGGTTCATGATCTAGTGTCAAGATTAAGAGAGAAATTTCAACGAGATATTTGTTGTTTAAATTTTTGTATTTTTTTAAATTGCCGCAGGTTGGACAAGTCTATTGAGTCCCACCGTAATCTGGTGTCATAATTGAAAGGGAAATATGGAAGATATCTATTTAGTTTTTCAGGCTTCTGGCAGTCCAATAAACTTTCCATCATCGGCATTGATAACTTATGTACAGTGACCCGACAAAGTTAGCCCTGGCTCTCTTCTAAAATAAAGATGCATGTGCATTCGGACGGTTTGTTTCAATTTGGAGTTCAAACGTACAAGATCGTCCTTGATAACTCAATCAAAAGTGAGTGATTCACTCTTGTGGTAACCAAAGAAAGTCTGGATTTTTAAGCTACTCCATCAAGCCCCAGTGGCCTAATGGATAAGGCACTGGCCTCCTAAGCCAGGGATTGTGGGTTCAAGTCCCATCTGGGGTGCTTGTTGATTTCCCTTTCCAACAGTTTCTCGTTGATGGTGCAGGTGTAAACTGTTCTCCTTGTGTTGTTTCTTTGTAAATTAGTTCTTGCAAACCTCTACCCTTTACAACGATCCTTTCCATGTACTGAGAGAAGTGTTAACACGCAATTGTGTGGGGCCGACAAACATAGCATCTTAATTGTTTGCATCATCATTTATGACCCAAATAACAAAGAGTATCTTTTCTAAGATATGGATATGCTTTCAACCACACAATATTGGCAAATATCAAAATCAAAAATTATAATTGAAAAATGTAAACGGTTTTTGAAACATTTTGGACAACGTTCTTTTTTTCATATCATGTTCTTTCTTACAAAACAAAATGAGTAATCTTTCAATTTTCACCCTGGCCACTGGGAATATTTTGGACTCAAACATCCTGTCGTTCTAGAGCAGTTTTGCTTAATATCAGAGGTATGGTTACAAAGACTGACAACACCTCTTTACGCAGCTGTTAACACAGGATCTAGGAATCACAAAAGGTGATGTCACAGATGACCCTGCAGCCCCTGAATTCAGAAGAATTTTTTATATCGTCAATGTCTGTTCATTGCAGCAAATGTAAGTGCGCATTTCCTGAAGAAAAAAAAAAAAAAAACAGGATGTTTGAGTCTAAAATGACCCAGCGTCCAGTGTATAAATTTCTCATTTTCATTTTTAATAAAGATTGTGATATGGTAAAATATATATTGTCAAACATTATAATAAAACCTTAGAAACCTGTTGTAAGCAATCATTAATTTTCTGAAGAACTATCCCATTTCAATTTTTTTTTTTAATCAAATTTATGTCATAGCGGTGTACCCAGTCAGCTCCAGTGGCGCAATCGGTCAGCGCGCGGTACTTATAAAGCAGTAACTGTCGAGTGATGCCGAGGTTGTGAGTTCGACCCTCACCTGGATCATTCTATTCTTGCCTTCGTTTTGTATTTTTTACTACTGAAGTCGTTGAATCGGTTCATGATCTAGTGTCAAGATTAAGAGAGAAATTTCAACGAGATATTTGTTGTTTAAATTTTTGTATTTTTTTAAATTGCCGCAGGTTGGACAAGTCTATTGAGTCCCACCGTAATCTGGTGTCATAATTGAAAGGGAAATGTGGAAGATATCTATTTAGTTTTTCAGGCTTCTGGCAGTCCAATAAACTTTCCATCATCGGCATTAATAACGTACAGTGACCCGACAAAGTTAGCCCTGGCTCTCTTCTAAAATAAAGATGCATGTGCATTCGGACGGTTTGTTTCAATTTGGAGTTCAAAAGTACAAGATCGTTCTTGATAACTCAATCAAAAGTGAGTGATTCACTCTTGTGGTAACCAAAGAAAGTCTGGATTTTTAAGCTACTTCATCAAGCCCCAGTGGCCTAATGGATAAGGCACTGGCCTCCTAAGCCAGGGATTGTGGGTTCAAGTCCCATCTGGGGTGCTTGTTGATTTCCCTTTCCAACAGTTTCTCATGGAAGGTTGATGGTGCAGGTGTAAACTGTTCTCCTTGTGTTGTTTCTTTGTAAATTAGTTCTTGCAAACCTCTACCCTTTACAACGATCCTTTCCATGTACTGAGAGAAGTGTTAACACGCAATTGTGTGGGGCCGACAAACATAGCATCTTAATTGTTTGCATCGTCATTTATGACCCAAATAACAAAGAGTATCTTTTCTAAGATATGGATATGCTTTCAACCACACAATATTGGCAAATATCAAAATCAAAAATTATAATTGAAAAATGTAAACGGTTTTTGAAACATTTTGGACAACGTTCTTTTTTTCATATCATGTTCTTTCTTACAAAACAAAATGAGTAATCTTTCAATTTTCACCCTGGCCACTGGGAATATTTTGGACTCAAACATCCTGTCGTTCTAGAGCAGTTTTGCTTAATATCAGAGGTATGGTTACAAAGACTGACAACACCTCTGTACGCAGCTGTTAACACAGGATCTAGGAATCACAAAAGGTGATGTCACAGATGACCCTGCAGCCCCTGAATTCAGAAGAATTTTTTATATCGTCAATGTCTGTTCATTGCAGCAAATGTAAGTGCGCATTTCCTGAAGAAAAAAAAAACAAAAAAAAAAACAGGATGTTTGAGTCTAAAATGACCCAGCGTCCAGTGTATAAATTTCTCATTTTCATTTTTAATAAAGATTGTGATATGGTAAAATATTTATTGTCAAACATTATAATAAAACCTTAGAAACCTGTTGTAAGCAATCATTAATTTTCTGAAGAACTATCCCATTTCAATTTTTTTTTTTAATCAAATTTATGTCATAGCGGTGTACCCAGTCAGCTCCAGTGGCGCAATCGGTCAGCGCGCGGTACTTATAAAGCAGTAACTGTCGAGTGATGCCGAGGTTGTGAGTTCGACCCTCACCTGGAGCATTCTATTCTTGCCTTCGTTTTGTATTTTTTACTACTGGAGTCATTGAATCGGTTCATGATCTAGTGTCAAGATTAAGAGAGAAATTTCAACGAGATATTTGTTGTTTAAATTTTTGTATTTTTTTAAATTGCCGCAGGTTGGACAAGTCTATTGAGTCCCACCGTAATCTGGTGTCATAATTGAAAGGGAAATGTGGAAGATATCTATTTAGTTTTTCAGGCTTCTGGCAGTCCAATAAACTTTCCATCATCGGCATTGATAACTTATGTACAGTGACCCGACAAAGTTAGCCCTGGCTCTCTTCTAAAATAAAGATGCATGTGCATTCGGACGGTTTGTTTCAATTTGGAGTTCAAACGTACAAGATCGTCCTTGATAACTCAATCAAAAGTGAGTGATTCACTCTTGTGGTAACCAAAGAAAGTCTGGATTTTTAAGCTACTCCATCAAGCCCCAGTGGCCTAATGGATAAGGCACTGGCCTCCTAAGCCAGGGATTGTGGGTTCAAGTCCCATCTGGGGTGCTTGTTGATTTCCCTTTCAAACAGTTTCTCATGGAAGGTTGATGGTGCAGGTGTAAACTGTTCTCCTTGTGTTGTTTCTTTGTAAATTAGTTCTTGCAAACCTCTACCCTTTACAACGATCCTTTCCATGTACTGAGAGAAGTGTTAACACGCAATTGTGTGGGGCCGACAAACATAGCATCTTAATTGTTTGCATCGTCATTTATGACCCAAATAACAAAGAGTATCTTTTCTAAGATATGGATATGCTTTCAACCACACAATATTGGCAAATATCAAAATCAAAAATTATAATTGAAAAATGTAAACGGTTTTTGAAACATTTTGGACAACGTTCTTTTTTTCATATCATGTTCTTTCTTACAAAACAAAATGAGTAATCTTTCAATTTTCACCCTGGCCACTGGGAATATTTTGGACTCAAACATCCTGTCGTTCTAGAGCAGTTTTGCTTAATATCAGAGGTATGGTTACAAAGACTGACAACACCTCTGTACGCAGCTGTTAACACAGGATCTAGGAATCACAAAAGGTGATGTCACAGATGACCCTGCAGCCCCTGAATTCAGAAGAATTTTTTATATCGTCAATGTCTGTTCATTGCAGCAAATGTAAGTGCGCATTTCCTGAAGAAAAAAAAAACAAAAAAAAAAACAGGATGTTTGAGTCTAAAATGACCCAGCGTCCAGTGTATAAATTTCTCATTTTCATTTTTAATAAAGATTGTGATATGGTAAAATATTTATTGTCAAACATTATAATAAAACCTTAGAAACCTGTTGTAAGCAATCATTAATTTTCTGAAGAACTATCCCATTTCAATTTTTTTTTTTAATCAAATTTATGTCATAGCGGTGTACCCAGTCAGCTCCAGTGGCGCAATCGGTCAGCGCGCGGTACTTATAAAGCAGTAACTGTCGAGTGATGCCGAGGTTGTGAGTTCGACCCTCACCTGGAGCATTCTATTCTTGCCTTCGTTTTGTATTTTTTACTACTGAAGTCGTTGAATCGGTTCATGATCTAGTGTCAAGATTAAGAGAGAAATTTCAACGAGATATTTGTTGTTTAAATTTTTGTATTTTTTTAAATTGCCGCAGGTTGGACAAGTCTATTGAGTCCCACCGTAATCTGGTGTCATAATTGAAAGGGAAATGTGGAAGATATCTATTTAGTTTTTCAGGCTTCTGGCAGTCCAATAAACTTTCCATCATCGGCATTGATAACTTATGTACAGTGACCCGACAAAGTTAGCCCTGGCTCTCTTCTAAAATAAAGATGCATGTGCATTCGGACGGTTTGTTTCAATTTGGAGTTCAAACGTACAAGATCGTCCTTGATAACTCAATCAAAAGTGAGTGATTCACTCTTGTGGTAACCAAAGAAAGTCTGGATTTTTAAGCTACTCCATCAAGCCCCAGTGGCCTAATGGATAAGGCACTGGCCTCCTAAGCCAGGGATTGTGGGTTCAAGTCCCATCTGGGGTGCTTGTTGATTTCCCTTTCCAACAGTTTCTCATGGAAGGTTGATGGTGCAGGTGTAAACTGTTCTCCTTGTGTTGTTTCTTTGTAAATTAGTTCTTGCAAACCTCTACCCTTTACAACGATCCTTTCCATGTACTGAGAGAAGTGTTAACACGCAATTGTGTGGGGCCGACAAACATAGCATCTTAATTGTTTGCATCATCATTTATGACCCAAATAACAAAGAGTATCTTTTCTAAGATATGGATATGCTTTCAACCACACAATATTGGCAAATATCAAAATCAAAAATTATAATTGAAAAATGTAAACGGTTTTTGAAACATTTTGGACAACGTTCTTTTTTTCATATCATGTTCTTTCTTACAAAACAAAATGAGTAATCTTTCAATTTTCACCCTGGCCACTGGGAATATTTTGGACTCAAACATCCTGTCGTTCTAGAGCAGTTTTGCTTAATATCAGAGGTATGGTTACAAAGACTGACAACACCTCTTTACGCAGCTGTTAACACAGGATCTAGGAATCACAAAAGGTGATGTCACAGATGACCCTGCAGCCCCTGAATTCAGAAGAATTTTTTATATCGTCAATGTCTGTTCATTGCAGCAAATGTAAGTGCGCATTTCCTGAAGAAAAAAAAAAAAAAACAGGATGTTTGAGTCTAAAATGACCCAGCGTCCAGTGTATAAATTTCTCATTTTCATTTTTAATAAAGATTGTGATATGGTAAAATATATATTGTCAAACATTATAATAAAACCTTAGAAACCTGTTGTAAGCAATCATTAATTTTCTGAAGAACTATCCCATTTCAATTTTTTTTTTTAATCAAATTTATGTCATAGCGGTGTACCCAGTCAGCTCCAGTGGCGCAATCGGTCAGCGCGCGGTACTTATAAAGCAGTAACTGTCGAGTGATGCCGAGGTTGTGAGTTCGACCCTCACCTGGATCATTCTATTCTTGCCTTCGTTTTGTATTTTTTACTACTGAAGTCGTTGAATCGGTTCATGATCTAGTGTCAAGATTAAGAGAGAAATTTCAACGAGATATTTGTTGTTTAAATTTTTGTATTTTTTTAAATTGCCGCAGGTTGGACAAGTCTATTGAGTCCCACCGTAATCTGGTGTCATAATTGAAAGGGAAATGTGGAAGATATCTATTTAGTTTTTCAGGCTTCTGGCAGTCCAATAAACTTTCCATCATCGGCATTAATAACGTACAGTGACCCGACAAAGTTAGCCCTGGCTCTCTTCTAAAATAAAGATGCATGTGCATTCGGACGGTTTGTTTCAATTTGGAGTTCAAAAGTACAAGATCGTTCTTGATAACTCAATCAAAAGTCAGTGATTCACTCTTGTGGTAACCAAAGAAAGTCTGGATTTTTAAGCTACTTCATCAAGCTCCAGTGGCCTAATGGATAAGGCACTGGCCTCCTAAGCCAGGGATTGTGGGTTCAAGTCCCATCTGGGGTGCTTGTTGATTTCCCTTTCCAACAGTTTCTCATGGAAGGTTGATGGTGCAGGTGTAAACTGTTCTCCTTGTGTTGTTTCTTTGTAAATTAGTTCTTGCAAACCTCTACCCTTTACAACGATCCTTTCCATGTACTGAGAGAAGTGTTAACACGCAATTGTGTGGGGCCGACAAACATAGCATCTTAATTGTTTGCATCGTCATTTATGACCCAAATAACAAATAGTATGCTCGACATGTACAGGGGAGACTGGTTATGGATGGATTTGTAGGTCAATGCTTGATGGAAAGCAATCCCGGTACTCACCTGTAGAATAAGTGCTTATTTTATCCAGTGAAATCCAAACTATCAGTGGAATCAGATGTTTCAGCCCATTCCAGGCTTTTGTCAATAATGACTCTATTTATTCACTATTGGGATAGACTGAAGTGTCTTATTGTTTGGATTTCACTGGAATAAATAAGCATTTATTCTACACGTCATTTTCGCGATTTCTTACTATTTTGCTATTTTATCTCCATGTTCGCCACGATCACATAGAGTGCTGATCAGCTTCTTATTTTAATGTTAGTAGTTTGAACTGGATACACTGCGGAATTGGTAGCCATTGAAGGGACTTGCAAAGATGAGAAGCATAAGATTAGCGAGGAGACAAATGAACTTGTCAGGCAGCAGAGTTAAGGATGGGCTGGAGAGGTGTGCGATTGTTAGCAATGAGGCTATAGGGGAGAATGTTGTAGTAGTCGAGGTGGGAGATGATGAGGGCATGCACAAGCATTTTTGCAGATTGACAGTTGAGGAAAGGACAGATTCTGGAAATATATTTCAGCTGAAGGCGACAGGAGGTCATGAGAACTTGAATATGCGGTTTGAAGGACAAGGCAAAGTCAAGGATTACTCCAATGCAACAGATTTCGGATACAGGGGAAAATGTGATGTCTTTTATTGTGATAGATAGATCTGCTAGAGAAGATATGCGAGATGGAGGAAAGATAATTAGTTCAGATTTGTCCACATTGAGCTTGAGGAAGCAAGAGGAGAAGAAAGATATGGCTGACACTCCGTGATTCTGTACAGCAGAGAGGTGATGTCTTGGCCAGAGAGGTAATAAACATAAGGATGAATGACCTCGGGGAGATCAAAACATCCAACACCGCGGAGACACCATCACGTGTTTCTCAACGCAGTGATTCAGAACACTGCCCCCATCCCTTATGGGAAATATGCAAATGCATGTAGAAAAGCCGCGGAGACACCATCACGTGTTTCTCAACGCAAGCAATGAATAGCCAGGTCTTTCACCGGGAAGGAACAACCATGGGAAGGGCAGCATCCAATAAAGGAAAACCACCTATGCCAAAACATGGTATCCATCCACAGACAGCTGTTTAACCAGTGGAAGTCAGCGATGAGCGAACACTCTGGAGACTAAGTCCAGAGATCACCCTACTGAGCATGCTCTTGATGTGGTTACGTTTCATTGGTGGTCGGTCGTCAGCTGCTTTGGTGATGCGGCAGCTCCGGATTGGTCCACGGGCATGGTCCTGTCCGACTGGACTTGAGCTATACGTATAAAAGGTTCTCAGAGGCACACACCGTTGCGCTAGTATCAATCTAATTCCATGTGTGAATGTACTTTGCAACAGTGTGGTTTGTGTCAGCATGTGCTCAGGGTCGTCTGCTAGCCATTAGAATTCTGGCACCTCCGGAGTCGAGTTGTTTGAGTACTGTTGTTGACTGTCTGACCACTGTTGCTATCTGCTCCGTTAGTGGGCTTGAATCCTCTGTGAAGTTAACAGGGATTGTGTCTAGCATCATATATTTTGTTGCTGTGTGTGAGTAACACAGCTCTATCGCTGAGCATCTGCTTCATTACTGTGTGCAATTGACAGAGCTGTATTGCAGAGCATCAGCTTCATTACTGTGTGTGTGACACTACCTCTAGTGCTGCTCACTGAGTCATGTAAAACTCAGTGCGAGCTAGCAATCGCTCACTGCATTCTCCACCATTGTTCACATTAGCTGCAGTTTGACATCTCTGCACGGTGGACCCCGGGTTGCAATTTCACTTCCTCATTAAATCTATTTAGTGTAATCCGCTAACCCTAACAGGTAGTTTCAGTGGAATGGTGGACCAATATGGGGTGATAGTTGAACATAGCGATGGGGTTGAGGGATGGCTTTTTGATTATAGGTGTGATTGTGGCATGTTTGAAAGCAGAAGGGAAAGTACCATAACTTAGTGATAACTTGAAGAGATGACTTAGGAATAGGATAAGTGTAGTGGTGAGGTTGGGTAGGAGGTGGGATGGTGTCAAGTGCACAAGTGGTGAGGTGTAATTTGGAAAGATTAGTAAGCTCTCCTTCAGTGATGTTGGAGAGAGAGGTTATGGGGGAAGGGCATTAGTCTGATATACAAAGGGGTTGTTGTGGTTGGACACTAAAGACTTGCCTTGTTTGGTCTTATCTTATTATGTCAGACCATGTATGATCATACCACATCTCTTGGGCAGAAGAGGATGAAAAAGAGTCTACAGACATTACAGCATGGGATCACAGCTGATTCTTTTTTGTGAGGTAAAACATTTCTCTGCCTTTTTTTAAACAATATTTTACCTTAAAGAAAGATTCAGCTGTAATCCCCTGCTGTGGGATGATCAGACCATGTTCCTGCATGGTCAGACACAGCCATTACACAGTACACAGCAGGGGCACATTTATAAGATTATCTCAGAACAGGAAGATCTTATTTCAACACAGCCAATTGTGGAAATTACTATTATTCCAAGATTAATTACAATGAACTTTGGTTCATGAGAAAAATTATTTCAGTACATTTAATAAACAGTGGTTACTCTTACCTTCTGGTTACTTCAGGTCTATTTCTGGTATATTTCTGCTGTACACTTAAAGAGCCACACTTGATGGAGCCAGACCACGGTCAGTCAGACCTGGGACTCTAAATTTATACAACTTTAAGTGACCATGGATCATACCAGGTGTGAGAAGGAGGGAGCAGCCTGGAGACAGGTGAGAGAAACAGCAGGAGGTAATTAGAAGACAATAGATCAAATGAATTCAGGATGAAATCCATTCAGGAAATAGACATAATCAGAAGGACAGATACAGATGAGTGTGTTTTCGCATCAATGGATTAAAGGAATATTTCAAGTAGTAAGAAGCAGACATACCTGTGGAAGAAGCAGATGATATTGTCAGGTCCAAAGTAGTTAGAAAAGTCTATTGAGTCGCACCATAATCTAGTATCATGATTGAAAGGAAAATGTGGAAGATATGTTTACCGTATTTTTCAGACTATAAGATACTTAGGGTTTAGAGGAGGAAAATAGGAACAAAAATTGAAGCAGAAAAAATGTGGTCAATTCTGTACTAATATCCTCCATCCTGGTATACAGTGAGTACGAAAAGTATTCAGACCCCTTTAAAATTTTCAGTCTGTGTTACATTGCAGCCATTCGATAAATTCAAATAAACTTTTTTTTTTTTTTCACATTAATGTACACTCTGCACCTCATCTTGACTGAAAAAATAACAGAAATCTAGACATTTTTGCAAATGGATTAAAAAAGAAAAAAAAAAAATATCACATGGTCATATGCATTCAGACCCTTTGCTCAGACACTCATATTTAAGTCACATGCTGTCCATTTCATTGTGATCCTCCTTGAGATGGTTCTACTCCTTCATTGGAGTCCAGCTGTGTTTAATTAAACTGATACTTGATACTGAGGACTTGATTTGGAAAGGCACACACCTGTCTATATTAGGGTATGTTCCCACGGTCAGTAAACGCTGTGGGTTGGACAGAGGTTCTGTACATCTGCAGGGTCCAACCCGCAATGGCCAGATGTTACAGCATAGTGGATGGGATTTCAAGAAATCTAATCTCCACTATGTGTTCAGAGATGACCGCGGCACATCTTTCCAGATGTCTATTTATATTGCGGAGACGCTCAGTCCCCCACCATTCAGCCAAAGGCATCCAGATGTAAAAGAGCTTTTGGCGGACGGGTAAGGATATTGTTGCTTTTTTATTTTATTTCTCTTCCAGGAGATCGAGGGATTTGGTGGAATTAGGTGATGCAGTAAGTATGGTTTAATTAAGATTATTAAAGGTGTCTGTGTCTTTCTTTCAATTAAAGGACTTTATTCTAGCTGTGTTTTTATTTACAACTATAGGATTAGAAATGGATAGGTGTCTTAATGACGCATCTCCAAGCCATGGCCTTGATGTCACCTGACAATACAAAGGTGACATCACCCCCACAAATATTACCCCACTTGCCACTGCTACAGGGCAAGTGGGAAGAGCCAGGTAAAGTGCCACATTTGGCGCATCTTTGGATGTGCCAGTTGTGGGGCGGCTGCAGGCTGCTATTTTTAAGGCTGGGGAGGGCCAAAATCCTTGGGTCTCGCCAGCCTCAGAATACTAGGCCGCAGCTGTCTGCTTTTTCCTTTGCTCGTTAACAAACATAGGGGGGGCCCACGCTATTTTTTTTGGAGGGGATCCCACTATTTTTGATAACCATTCAAGGTAAGCAGACTGCTGCAGCCTGGCATTATCAGGCTGGTAAGGTTCATGGATATTGGATCCTTACCAGCCTGAAATACCAGGCCCACAGCTGTCTGCTTTACCCTGACTGGTTAACAAATATAGGCGGACCCCACACTATTTTTTTTTTAATTATTATTTATTTATTAAAAAGGAGGGTACCTCTCTCTGTGCTTTCCTCCACTTCTTTTGTCATGTACTTCTGGCTGTGTCACAAGACTCACCATTATTTAAATTAGTACACATGCATAGTAAGCTGCATTCCCGCACTTAATACGCATGTGATTAGGAAGATAATGTGGTTTTACTGCATCTAATAATAGTGAATGGGTAATTTACACAGCTACATAAATTGACATGCTGGAGTCTGGAAAGACGTGGCGCATGTTCGTCACTGCGGGTGAGCCGCTGGCATCATTGCACGCATAGTGGGCATGGGATTTCCTGAAATCCCATCCACTATTATGCAGAAACAGCTGGATGCAGCAGGTTGGACATTGTGGATGTACTCAGCGTTCAACCCGCAGTGTTTACTGACCGTGGGAACATAATATATCTGCAAACAGGAAATCACTTTTTTTTCCTTCCCAAAAGCCAACTTTCAATTAACTTTATTTCAATTGACAAAATAAACGCATGCAATTAAAAAATGCATAAAAAATGCATGCTGAAAAAACGCATGTAAAAAACGCATCAAAAATGCAGGTGAAATGCCAGTGACCTCAGATGCAGATTTTGAGCTGATTTCACCTGCGTCAAATCCTGAACAAATACTGAGCCATTACTGATCTTGTGCACATACCCTACGATCTCACAGCTCACAGTGCATGTCAGACCTAATGAGAATCATGAGGTCAAAGTAACTGGCCAAGGAGCTCAGAGACAGAATTGTGGCAAGGCACAGATCTGGCCAAGGAACAACAGAATTTCTGCAGTACTCAAGGTTCCTAGGAGCACAGTGGCCTCCATACTCCTTAAATGGAAGAAGCTTGGGACCACCCGAAGTCTTCCTAGACCTGGCCGTCCAGCCAAACTGAGCAATTGTGGGAAAAGAGCCTTGGTGAGAGAGGTAAAGATCACTGTGGCTGAGCTCCAGAGATGCAGTAGGGAGATGGCAGAAAGTTCCGCAAAGTCAACTATCATTGCAGCCCTGCACCAGTCGGGCCTTTATGGCAGAGTGGCCCAACGAAAGCCTCTCCACAGTGCAAGACATATGAAATCCTGCATAGAGTTTGCTAAAAAACACATTAAGGACTCCCAGACTATGATAAATAAGATTCTCTGGTCTGATAAGATGGAGATAGACCTCTTAATAATAATTCTAAGCGGTATGTGTGGAGAAAACCAGGCACTGCTCATCACCTGCCCAATACAATCTCAACAGTGAAACATGGTGGTGGCAGCATCATGCTATGGGGGTGTTTTTTAGCTGCAGGGACAGTACGAGTAGTTGCCATTGAAAAAAACATGAAAGCGGCCAAGTACAGAGATATCCTAGATGAAAACCTCTTCCAGAGTGCTCTGGACCTCAGACTTGGCTGAAGGTTCACCTTCCAACAAGATAATGACTCTAAGCACACAGCTAAAATAACAAAGGAGTGGCTTCAGAACAACTCTGTGACCATTCTCGACTGGCCCAGCCAGAGCACTGACCTAAATCCAATTGAGCAACTCTGGAGAGACCTAAAAATGGCTGTCCACTATCCAACCTGATGGAACTGGAGAGGATCTGCAAGGAAGAATGGCAGAGGATCCCCAAATCCAGGTGTGAAAAACTTGTTGCATCATTCCCAAGAAGACTCATGGCTGTACTAGCTCAAAAGGGAGCTTCTACTCAATACTGAGCAAAGGTTCTGAATACTTATGACCATGTTATATTTCAGTTTCTCTTTTTTTTATAAATTTGTAAAAATGTCTACATTTCTGTTTTTTTCAGTCAAGATGGGGTGCAGAGTGTACATTAATCAGATAAAAAATTAACTTTTTGGAATTTACCAAATGGCTGCAATGAAACAAAGAATGAAAAATTGAAAGGGGTCTGAATACTTTCCATACACACTGTAAATATTTCTCCCAATCCAGGTATATACACTCACCGGCCACATTATTAGGTACACCATGCTAGTAACGGGTTGGACCCCTTTTGCCTTCAGAACTGCCTCAATTCTTCATGGCATAGATTCAACAAGGTGCTGGAAGCATTCCTCAGAGATTTTGGTCCATATTGACATGATGGCATCACACAGTTGCCGCAGATTTGTCGGCTGCACATCCCAAAGATGCTCCATACAAGGCAGGATGGATCCATGCTTTCATGTTGTTTACGCCAAATTCTGACCCTACCATCCGAATGTCGCAGCAGAAATCGAGACTCATCAGACCAAGCAACGTTTTTCCAATCTTCTACTGTCCAATTTCGATGAGCTTGTGCAAATTGTAGCCTCAGTTTCCTGTTCTTAGCTGAAAGGAGTGGTACCCGGTGTGGTCTTCTGCTGCTGTAGCCCATCTGCCTCAAAGTTCGACGCACTGTGCGTTCAGAGATGCTCTTAGGCCTACCTTGGTTGTAACGGGTGGCGATTTGAGTCACTGTTGCCTTTCTATCAGCTCGAACCAGTCTGCCCATTCTCCTCTGACCTCTGGCATCAACAAGGCATTTCCGCCCACAGAACTGCCGCTCACTGGATTTTTTTTCTTTTTCGGGCCATTCTCTGTAAACCCTAGAGATGGTTGTGCGTGAAAATCCCAGTAGATCAGCAGTTTCTGAAATACTCAGACCAGCCCTTCTGGCACCAACAACCATGCCACGTTCAAAGGCACTCAAATCACCTTTCTTCCCCATACTGATGCTCGGTTTGAACTGCAGGAGATTGTCTTGACCATGTCTACATGCCACTGAGTTGCCGCCATGTGATTGGCTGATTAGAAATTAAGTGTTAACAAGAAGTTGGACAGGTGTACCTAATAAAGTGGCCAGTGAGTGTATGGTCCCCCATCTAAATCCTGGTGTACATGGCTCCTATCAGAAAAACATTAAAAAAATTCAACTTACCTTCCCAGCACTCCCTCGCAGCATCCTGTTCTCATGCCAGAAGCTGATTTATGCTTGTAAGTAGCACATGGCGGTGACATCATTCGCTGCTTACAAGCCGAGGACAGCTACAGCATTACTCAAACTGTAAAGAAAAAAAGAAAAAAGTAGAGCGGCACAGCCTAATTTAGAGGATATATCTCATGGTGTACTATCAATGTGAGGCAGACCCGCTGACGTATCTAACGGTGGTGCTTGCGTGAGAGCAAAAAGTCATTCATATGAAAAAGGCAAGAAGATAAACGCAGAAGCACTCACCGATACTGTGGTCAGAAAAATTCTCCTTTATTGCAACATATACGGAGGGATCTTCACGGCACGGGGGAGTCTAACGAACAAGGAGTGTGTAGGATGGGACAACAGCCGTTTCACGCCAAACAACAGCGCTTCTACGGGTCCATGTCCGAGAGGAAGTGACGCCAGAAGAAAAAGGTAGGTATCCCCACCCTCTGCGTCAACCTCCAATCGGACTATGGACAAGGTGCAGAGTGCAAGATAAAAACAATTAAAAAATAACAAATTACAAACATAAGGTTGTTATGGACAAACATTAATATCATCACAGTAATTCTGATCGCGATTTTCGATCCTATCAAAACCAAAATATCTCATAATTAACACAGCGGCGATCTACTCGTGCTCACAACACACCACATTTATCATGCTCAGCCAGATATATGACTTAAAGTATCTACATATAATAAGAAAAAGGAAACAATAACCAATATACAGATGCATGACCAAATACACAAAATCAATTATACACTGATGTAAAAGGAGTCTGACAGTCTACATGTTCCCATAAGGATTATAATACTGACCCATGGTATCTCATAAAATACAAAAAACAGGTAGTTTTTTCTATCATTTATGTCTCACAGAAAAACGGACATGTCCACTCTGTCATTAAGACCAGCTGGACCAGTAGCTCGTGTCCGTATGATCCATTTAGCTTCTTGTCTCAATAGGATCTTGTTTAAATCACCTCCCTGTGATGGTAAAGACACACTCTCGATACCTGCAAAAGTGAGAACACTCGGATCACCTCCATGGGATTCTCTCACGTGACTAATAAGTCTGGGTACTCCTTTCTCCGAAGCAATTGATTTAAAATGTTCTCTAAAACATACGTATAGTTTCCGTATTGTTTTCCCAATGTAAAATCATTTACATGGGCAGAAGAGGACATATACGACGTATTCAGACTTACATGAAATAAATTGCTGGACATTATGCATCATAAAACCGATGGTTAACAACTGCCCAGAAACATGAAACTGACAAAACTGGCAATGCCCACATCGGTGATTCCCTTTGGGAGCTGCATGATCTAGTCAAGTAGTTTTTTCCTTTGCTACCCGATTGCAGATCAATACATCTCTTACCCATGTGCTTCTTCTATTAGACACAAGGGGTCCCCCTGCAGTTCTACCCACCAGGTCTCTATCTTCTTCCAATACGTGCCAATGTTTACGGATAGTAGATCGTATCTCTCTATCCATAGGACCGTATTGGAAGCAGAAAGTAAACCGTTCTCTGGAATTACCTTGCGGTCTCTCATTCCGATGATGGGATGTAATCCCAACTCGTTCTGCCGTAGTTTTAAGTAGATCTTCCGGGTATCCTCTATCTCGGAGTCTCTGAAACAACTCATCCGATTGTACTTGGAAACCAGTTTGCGTATTATTCACTCGTCGTGCCCTCAACAATTGACCATAAGGTAAGGCCCTTTTTACATGATTCGGGTGAAAGCTATCGAAGTGTAAGAAGGAATTAACGGCAGTTGGTTTCCGGAAGATAGACGTGCATATCTCACCTTCCACTACTTGTACAGATACATCTAAAAATTCTATACCCATACCTCCAAATTTGTGAGCGAAGGACATCCTCATCTGATTGCACTCATTAAGATATTTTACAAATGAAACAAAGTCTTCTTCAGTACCGTCCCACACCAAGATTACATCATCCACATATCTCATATAGAGCTTAATGTGTTTCAAGAAGGCATTCTTACTAGAATAAACATAGTCTTCTTCAAACACAGCCATGTACAAATTGGCGAAAGTACATGCAGCCGGGGTCCCCATGGCAGTCCCAGTGGTCTACCTGTACCACACATCCAAAAACGTGAAGGCGTTGTGTGTAAGTATAAAATTCAAACCTCCACAGACAAAATCGATATATCCAGGACTTCTGTCAGCAGTGTTCAAAATCCTTCTGACAGTATCTACACCTAGAGTCTGGGGGTTATTGGTGTACAGGCTGACCACATCGATGGATGCCAGGGAGAACCCCGGCTGCCAGACAAAGTTCTGAATGTGTCCTAAAAAGGAGTCCGTATCCTTGATGTAGGATGGGATGTCATTCAATAAGGGACGTAAGAGCCAATCAATGTACTGGGACAGGGGCTCGGTGAGCGACCCTATCCCAGACACGGTTGATCTTCCAGGGGGAGTTGTTACCGACTTATGGATTTTAGGGAGGTAATACCAATGAGGTTTGGTGGGAAAGGTAGGAAGCAATTTTTCGGCTTTCTTCTGTGTTATTACTCCACTCTCCACTGATTTTCTTAAAAAGGTACATAGCTCATTCTTAAATTTTTGTGTGGGATTTCCTTGTAATCGGGCATAAATGGTGGTATCTGACAATTGTCTACTAGCTTCCGCTAGATATGCCTCTCTAGGTAGTAGCACCGTCTTACCCCCCTTGTCAGCAGGACGTACAATGACGTCCGTCCAGCCAGCTATCTCCCTCAGCGCTTTTTTCTCACTGTCCGCAAGATTAGGGGTCACCTTTTTATAAAACAATGCTTCAATATCTTTTAAAACTAGAGTTTCAAATAAATCAATCATGTTCCCTGGGGATACAGGGGGCACATACTCAGTATAACCAATACGGAGCAACTAGGGGCAGAGAATCCAGTTCGGGGGGAATTTACCCCATTCATGGGTGGGGTTCCCTCTACGTATATGCCCCCTGTATCCCCAGGGAACATGATTGACTTATTCGAAACTCTAGTTTTAAAAGATATTGAAGTATTGTTTTATAAAAGGTGACCCCTAATCTTGCGAACAGTGAGAAAAAAGCGCTGAGGGAGATAGCTGGCTGGACGGACGTCATTGTATGTCCTGCTGACAAGGGGGGTAAGACGGTGCTACTACCTAGAGAGGCATATCTAGCGGAAGCTAGTAGACAATTGTCAGATACCACCATTTATGCCCGATTACAAGGAAATCCCACACAAAAATTTAAGAATGAGCTATGTACCTTTTTAAGAAAATCAGTGGAGAGTGGAGTAATAACACAGAAGAAAGCCGAAAAATTGCTTCCTACCTTTCCCACCAAACCTCATTGGTATTACCTCCCTAAAATCCATAAGTCGGTAACAACTCCCCCTGGAAGACCAATCGTGTCTGGGATAGGGTCGCTCACCGAGCCCCTGTCCCAGTACATTGATTGGCTCTTACGTCCCTTATTGAAGGACATCCCATCCTACATCAAGGATACGGACTCCTTTTTAGGACACATTCAGAACTTTGTCTGGCAGCCGGGGTTCTCCCTGGCATCCATCGATGTGGTCAGCCTGTACACCAATATCCCCCAGACTCTAGGTGTAGATACTGTCAGAAGGATTTTGAACAGTACTTACAGAAGTCCTGGATATATCGATTTTGTCTGTGGAGGTTTGAATTTTATACTTACACACAACGCCTTCACGTTTTTGGATGTGTGGTACAGGCAGACCACTGGGACTGCCATGGGGACCCCGGCTGCATGAACTTTCGCCAATTTGTACATGGCCGTGTTTGAAGAAGATTATGTTTATTCTAGTAAGAATGCCTTCTTGAATCACATTAAGCTCTATATGAGATATGTGGATGATGTAATCTTGGTGTGGGACGGTACTGAAGAAGACTGTTTCGTTTGTAAAATAGCTTAATGAGTGCAATCAGATGGGGATGTCCTTCGCTCACAAATTTGGAGGTATGGGTATAGAATTTTTAGATGTATCTGTACAAGTAGTGGAAGGTGAGATATGCACGTCTATCTTCCGGAAACCAACTGCCGTTAATTCCTTCTTACACTTCGATAGCTTTCACCCGAATCATGTAAAAAGGGCCTTACCTTATGGTCAATTGTTGAGGGCACGACGAGTGAATAATACGCAAACTGGTTTCCAAGTACAATCGGATGAGTTGTTTCAGAGACTCCGAGATAGAGGATACCCGGAAGATCTACTTAAAACTACGGCAGGACGAGTTGGGATTACATCCCATCATCGGAATGAGAGACCGCAAGGTAATTCCAGAGAACGGTTTACTTTCTGCTTCCAATACGGTCCTATGGATAGAGAGATACGATCTACTATCCGTAAACATTGGCACGTATTGGAAGAAGATAGAGACCTGGTGGGTAGAACTGCAGGGGGACCCCTTGTGTCTAATAGAAGAAGCACATGGGTAAGAGATGTATTGATCTGCAATCGGGTAGCAAAGGAAAAAACTACTTGGCTAGATCATGCAGCTCCCAAAGGGAATCAACGATGTGGGCATTGCCAGTTTTGTCAGTTTCATGTTTCTGGGCAGTTGTTAACCATCGGTTCTATGATGCATAATGTCCAGCAATTTATTTCATGTAAGTCTGAATACGTCGTATATGTCCTCTTCTGCCCATGTAAACGATTTTACATTGGGAAAACAATACGGAAACTATACGTACGTTTTAGAGAACATTTTAAATCAATTGCTTCGGGGAAAGGAGTACCCAGACTTATTAGTCACGTGAGAGAATCCCATGGAGGTGATCCGAGTGTTCTCACTTTTGCAGGTATCGAGAGAGTGTCTTTACCACTACAGGGAGGTGATTTAAACAAGATCCTATTGAGACAAGAAGCTAAATGGATCATGCGGACACGAGCTACTGGTCCAGCTGGTCTTAATGACAGAGTGGACATGTCCGTTTTTCTGTGAGACATAAATGATAGAAAAAACTGTACCTGTTTTTTGTATTTTATGAGATACCATGGGTCAGTATTATAATCCTTATGGGAACATGTAGACTGTCAGACTCCTTTTACATCAGTGTATAATTGATTTTGTGTATTTGGTCATGCATCTGTATATTGGTTATTGTTTCCTTTTTCTTATTATATGTAGATACTTTAAGTCATATATCTGGCTGAGCATGATAAATGTGGTGTGTTGTGAGCACGAGTAGATCGCCGCTGTGTTAATTATGAGATATTTTGGTTTTGATAGGATCGAAAATCACGATCAGAATTACTGTGATGATATTAATGTTTGTCCATAACAACCTTATGTTTGCAATTTGTTATTTTTTAATTGTTTCTATCTTGCACTCTGCACCTTGTCCATAGTCCGATTGGAGGTTGACGCAGAGGGTGGGGATACCTACCTTTTTCTTCTGGCGTCACTTCCTCTCGGACATGGACCCGTAGAAGCACTGTTGTTCGGCGTGAAACGGCTGTTGTCCCGTCCTACACACTCCTTGTTCGTTAGACTCCCCCGTGCCATGAAGATCCCTCCGTATATGTTGCAATAAAGGAGAATTTTTCTGACCACAGTATTGGTGAGTGCTTCTGCGTTTATCTTCTTGCCTTTTTCATTACTCATACTATACCTGGGACTACGAGCATATGGAGCAGTGAATACTCATTTCTCTTTAATAGCAGGCACACGTGAAACAGGAAGCCGGCAGCTGCGGCTAACAGTGTGCCTGCTATTGAAGAGAATGAATATTCACTGCTCCGCATGCCCATAGTCCCTCCCACCTCTTGGCTGGGTTAGTTGCAGCATCTGGCTCTTGCCTCCTCTGTCCCACTGCCGCTCCCCCACCAAACCATTCAGAGCAGGTACATCCGGACTATACAATGCACTCCCCATTTCTATCCAAATTTGTGAAGGAAAAAGTGTGTCTTATGGTCTGAAAAGTACAGTAGTTTTTAATGCTTCTGGCAGTCCAATATACTTTCCATTATCGGTATTAATAATGTACACTGACTAAGAAATAAAAACGACATGACAAAGGTAGCTCTCATCTAAAATAAAGAGGCATGTGTTTACAGTTATTTTTAAGTTGCAGTTCAAACTTACAAGATCATTTTTGATAACTCAATCATTAATGATTGCTTTATTCTTAGTAGAAAATACCCAGCCACCCACAGGCCCAAACATTAAACAACCACATTTTCATAATCCTTTCCCTGGAAATGTTTCCTTTTAGTTTTGTGGATACTGAGGCTTTCCGCAACCTCGGTACTCGTTCCCCAGCCACCACTATTTTCCCTTGCCTTACACCAGCACATGTCCCATAACAACACCCTTGCCATGACCATTGCAGTTACTGGGAAGATTCACTTAGCGACCAACACGTGGACAAGTGCTTGTGGCCATGGATGCTACATTTCCCTGACTGCACAATGGGTGAACCGTGTAGAGGCCGAGACTAGGTTGGACTCTGGGATGGCACACGTGCTACCAAAGACAAGCATAGTGGGCCCTAATTCCATGAGGGTTTCACCCATGTCCTACACCAGTTCCTGAACCCCCTCGTCCTCCTACAATCTTCCCATTGCCATCTTGGAGTGCGTCATCAAGATCAGTGGGGAGCGAGAAGCACTGCCTCAGTGAAGCATCAACAGGCTATGCTAAAACTAATTTGTTTAGGTGACTAAGAACGCCACCGCACAGTTGTGGAAAGGTATAACAGGCCAGACAGATCTGTGACTCTTGTTGCTGAACATAAAACCAGGCATTGCCATATGTGATAATGGACATAACCTGGTGGCATCTCTGAAGCTTGGAAAGCTCACACACTTACCATGCCTGGCGCACATGCTCAAACTAGCGGTTCAGCAGTTTCTGAAAACCTACCAAGATTTTCCAGAACTACTTGTGAAGGTGTGTCGCATTTGCATCCATTTTTGCAAGACAGCTACAGCTGCCATCGGTCTCACAGTGTTGCTGCAACACTTGTAAGTGCCAGCTCACTGACTGTTGTGCAACTTGACCACATGCTGGAACTCCACATTGTATATGTTGGCAAGAAGGTATTGTGAGCAGCAAAGGGCAGTAATTGAATTCCAGCTACAACATGCCCGTTGGTATTCCGGTTAGACTCCACACATAACAACCGATGAGTGGGAATGGATATCTGACATCAGTGAGGATCTACAAAACTTTGAGGAATCGACTGAGATGGTTGGTGACGGTGACGCCATAATCAACGTAACCATCCCGCCTCTTTGTCTACAATTGAAGAGCTTTGCATGTGGACCATGTGGAGATGGAAGAAGAGAGTATACAGGCTAATACTACCCAGCTTGGCCTCATCTCATTTTCTCAGTGCGGATTGGGTGATAATGAGAAGGAGGAGGCAGAGAAGGATGAACAGGAGATAAGTGACTGCACTACAGAGGGTACTACCCACACCAGCTTCATCCCATCTGTTCAGCATGGATGGGATAAAAAGGAGGAGGAGGAAATTGAGAGTTTTCCACCTGGTGGGACCAGGGTAGTCTTGCCTGTTGGGAGCCTGGCACACATAGCTGACTTTATCTTGCGCTGCCTTTGCCGTGATCCTCATGTTACAAGCATTTTGGAGAACAATGACCAATGGCTGTTTGCCCTTCTCACCCCACGCTACAAGGAGAACTTTCATCTCTATTTCCTGAGGCAGAGAGGGCTAGTAAAATTGTGCAGTACTAGAAGGCCATAGTCGAACATGTATATTCATATTTCACCTATTGAACTGTTTTTTTTGTATTCATATTATTGCAACACTGTATATTTGGTGTTGGGACTAGTGTTGAGCATTCCGATACCGCAAGTATCGGGTATCGGCCGATATTTGCTGTATCGGAATTCCGATACCGAGATCCGATATTTTTGTGGTATCGGGTATCGGTATCGAAACAACATTAATGTGTAAAATAAAGAATTAAAATAAAAAATATTGCTATACTCACCTCTCTGACGCAGCCTGGACCTCACCGAGGGAACCGGCAGCGTTGTTTGCTTAAAATTCGCGCGTTTCCTTCCTTAAATGAAGTCCCGGCTTGTGATTGGTCGCGTGCCGCCCATGTGGCCGCGACGCGACCAATCACAGCAAGCCGTGACGTAATTTCAGGTCCTTCAGGATTTCAAAATTACGTTCCGGCTTTGTGATTGGTCGCGTCGCGGTCACATGGGCGACGCGATCAATCACAAGCCGTGACGTCACGGGAGGCTGGACACGCGCGCATTTTAAAATGCGCGCGTGTCCTGCCTCCCGTGACGTCACGGCTTGTGATTGGTCGCATCGCCCATGTGGCCGCGACGCAACCAATCACAGCAAGCCGTGACGTAATTTTAGGTCCTTCAGGATTTTAAAATTACGTTCCGGCTTTGTGATTGGTGAAGAGACCACCACATCAAAACCCTGTCATGGGCAGCCCAATCTCCAGACCTGAACCCCTTATTGAATACCTCTGGAATGTAATCAAGAGGATGATGGATAGTCACAAGCCATCAAACAAAGAAGAACTCCTTAAATTTTTGTGCCAGAAGCGGTGTGAAAGACTAGTGGAAAGCATGCGAAGACGCATGAAAGCTGTGATTAAAAATCATGGTTATTCCACAAAATATTGATTTCTGAACTCTTCCTGAGTTAAAACATTAGTATTGTTGTTTTTAAAAGATTATGAACTTGTTTTCTCATTGTTTGAGGTCTGAAAGCACTGTTTTTTTTATGTTGACCATTTCTCCTTTTCAGAAAAAAATCAAAATTTATTGCTTGGAAATTCGGACACATGTTGTCAAAAGTTTATAGAATACTAGATTGTGGCCCGATTCTAAAGCATTTTAGTATTCTAGAATATGCATGTCCACTTAGTATGTTGCACAGCCACGTAGTATATTGCCCAGCCACGTAGTATATTGCCCAGCCACGTAGTATATTGCCCAGCCACGTAGTATATTGCCCAGTTACGTAGTTTATTGCCCAGTGATGTAGTATACAGCACAGAGCCACGTAGTATATTGCACAGCGATGTAGTATACAGCACAGAGCCATGTAGTATATTGCCCAGCCACGTAATATATTGGCCAGTCACGTAGTATATTGCCCAGCTATGTAGTATATTGCCCAGCCATGTATGTCACAGGTTAAAAAATAAAAAATAAACATATACTCTGTTATGACCCCAATGGCAGAGGGTCTCAGAAATAATTACTAAGTCTGCAAACACAAAAAACCAGCTCATAGGGCAGTGGTAACTGAGCTGACCATATATCTAATCCTAGCACCACAAATAGCAGCAGCCGGGGAACGTGCCTACGTTGGTTCTAGACGTCTCGCGCCAGCCGGAGAACTAACTAACCCTAGAAGGGAAAAGAAAGACCTTTCTTGCCTCCAGAGAAAAGACCCCAAAAGTTGGATACAAGCCCCCAACAAATAATAACGGTGAGGTAAGAGGAAAAGACAAACGTAAGAATGAGCTAGGTATTTAGCAAAGAGAGACCCACTAGCTAATAGCAGAATATAGTAAGATGACTTATATGGTCAGCAAAAACCCAATCAAAATATCCACGCTGGATATTCAAGAACCCCCGAACCGTCTAACGGCCCGGGGGGAGAACACCAGCCCCCCTAGAGCTTCCAGCAAAGTCAGGAATCACATTTAGTACAAGCTGGACAAAAATGAGAGCAAAGCAAATAACCAAAAAACAAAGAAGCAGGACTTAGCTTAATTTTGCACGAACCAGGACAGCAGACAGGAGCAAACAGAAAGGATCTGATTACAACGATGCCAGGCACTGGACTAAGGATCCAGGAAGTTTATATAGCAACACCCCTGGACTAACGACCCAGGTGGGTGCCAAACTGAGGAAAGACAATCCCAGAGTCATATCACTAGTAACCACAAGAGGGAGCCAAAAAGTCTAATTCACAACAGTACCTCCCCCTTAAGGAGGGGTCACCGAACCCTCACCAAGACCACCAGGGTGATCAGGATGAGCAGCGTGAAAGGCACGAACTAAATCGGCCGCATGCACATCAGAAGCAACCACCCAGGAATTATCCTCCTGACCATAGCCCTTCCACTTGACCAGATACTGAAGCCTCCGTCTGGAGAGACGAGAATCCAAGATCTTCTCCACCACGTACTCCAACTCGCCCTCAACCAACACCGGAGCAGGAGGCTCAACAGAAGGAACCACAGGTACAACGTACCGCCGCAACAAAGACCTATGGAACACGTTGTGAATGGCAAACGACACCGGAAGATCCAAGCGAAAGGACACAGGATTAAGGATTTCCAATATCTTGTAAGGACCGATGAAGCGAGGCTTAAATTTAGGAGAGGAGACCTTCATAGGAACAAATCGAGAAGACAGCCATACCAAATCCCCAACACGAAGTCGGGGACCCACACCGCGGCGGCGGTTGGCAAAACGCTGAGCCTTCTCCTGTGACAACTTTAAGTTGTCCACCACATGATTCCAGATCTGCTGCAACCTATCCACCACAGAATCTACCCCAGGACAGTCAGAAGGCTCCACATGTCCCGAGGAAAAACGAGGATGGAAACCAGAGTTGCAGAAAAATGGCGAAACCAAAGTAGCGGAACTAGCCCGATTATTAAGGGCAAACTCAGCCAACGGCAAGAAGGTCACCCAATCATCCTGATCTGCCGAAACAAAACACCTCAAATAAGCCTCCAGAGTCTGATTAGTTCGCTCAGTTTGTCAGGTGGACAAGAGTCAGGTCTACCAGCCTGAAATCTCTGCAACACACGTCGCAAATCAGGAGAAATGGCCGACAAGATAACTCCCTCTTTAAGAATACCAACTGGTTCTGCGACTCCAGGAGAGTCAGGCACAAAGCTCCTTGAAAGAGCATCAGCCTTCACATTCTTTGAACCTGGTAAATACGAGACCACAAAGTCAAAACGGGAGAAAAACAATGACCAGCGGGCCTGTCTAGGATTCAGGCGTTTAGCAGTCTCGAGATACATCAAATTTTTGTGATCAGTCAAGACCACCACACGATGCTTAGCACCCTCGAGCCAATGACGCCACTCCTCAAATGCCCACTTCATGGCCAGCAACTCCCGATTGCCAACATCATAATTCCGCTCAGCAGGCGAAAACTTCCTAGAGAAGAAAGCACATGGTCTCATTACCGAGCAACCAGGGCCTCTCTGCGACAAAACGGCCCCTGCCCCAATCTCAGAAGCATCCACTTCGACCTAAAAGGGAAGTGAGACATCAGGCTGGCACAAAACAGGCGCCGAAGTAAACCGGCGCTTCAACTCTTGGAACGCCTCCACGGCTGCAGGAGCCCAGTTAGCAACATCAGAACCTTTCTTGGTCATATCCGTCAAAGGTTTAACAACGCTAGAAAAATTAGCGATAAAACGACGGTAGAAGTTAGCAAAACCCAAGAACTTCTGAAGACTCTTAACTGACGTGGGTTGAGTCCAATCATGAATAGCTCGGACCTTGACTGGGTCCATCTCCACAGCAGAAGGGGAAAAAATAAACCCCAAAAAGGGAACCTTCTGTACTCCAAAGAGACACTTTGAGCCCTTAACAAACAAAGCATTCTCATGCAAAACCTGAAACACCATCCTGACCTGCTCCACATGTGAGTCCCAATCTTCAGAGAAAACCAAAATATCATCCAGATAAACAATCATAAATTTATCCAGATACTTCCGGAAAATATCATGCATAAAGGACTGAAACACTGAGGGAGCATTAGAGAGCCCAAAAGGCATCACCAAGTACTCAAAATGACCTTCGGGCGTATTAAATGCTGTCTTCCATTCATCTCCTTGCTTAATGCGCACAAGGTTGTACGCACCACGAAGATCTATCTTGGTGAACCACTTGGCACCTTTAATCCGGGCAAACAAGTCCCACAGGACTGCACAAATGACCCCAAAAGTTGGATACAAGCCCCCAACAAATAATAACGGTGAGGTAAGAGGAAAAGACAAACGTAAGAATGAGCTAGGTATTTAGCAAAGAGAGGCCCACTAGCTAATAGCAGAATATAGTAAGATGACTTATATGGTCAGCAAAAACCCAATCAAAATATCCACGCTGGATATTCAAGAACCCCCGAACCGTCTAACGGCCCGGGGGGAGAACACCAGCCCCCCTAGAGCTTCCAGCAAAGTCAGGAATCACATTTAGTACAAGCTGGACAAAAATGAGAGCAAAGCAAATAACCAAAAAACAAAGAAGCAGGACTTAGCTTAATTTTGCACGAACCAGGACAGCAGACAGGAGCAAACAGAAAGGATCTGATTACAACAATGCCAGGCACTGGACTAAGGATCCAGGAAGTTTATATAGCAACACCCCTGGACTAACGACCCAGGTGGGTGCCAAAGTGAGGAAAGACAATCCCAGAGTCATATCACTAGTAACCACAAGAGGGAGCCAAAAAGTCTAATTCACAACAATAAATACTATTAAGGACGGTTACCCCGTGCACGTGCCTCCTTGCTTTTCATTACAACGTCTCTACAGTGTAGCCACATTTCCCTCCATACATTTGTGTTAATTTTTAATAATAAAGTATATTTTTTTGTATATCACAGTTCAGACCATGTGTCATCATTTGTTAATGTTGGCAGATAGTAATTTAGGCTAAGTTCACATTTGCGGATGGAGGATTTGGGGACGGAGGCTTTGCGGATGGCTGTGTACTTCCTGCCTTCTTCCTCCCTGAAGCTCCGCCTACACTCCGCCTACTTCTGTAGGCATCCTGCGTTTCCATGTGTACCTATCTTGAACATTGGGTATGCAGGGACATGTGTTGTATGCGGATGCGTCCGCATGCGGCGATTTGAGGTGTGCGGCGACCGCACGGGAACGCAACTTGTTGCGTTCCCGTGCGGTCCGCGCACATCTAAACACGCCACATGCAGATGCATCTGCATACATCTGCATGTCATGCGTACCCAATATTAAAGATAGGTACGCAGGATGCCTGCAAAAGTAGGCGGACCTAACCGGAAGTGGGTGGGGCATCACAGAGGAAGTACGCAGCCGTCCACAAAGCCCCCGTCCGCCAATGTGAACTTAGCCTTAGTTATGATTGTAGTAGCTGCCCTGAAATCAGAGCAGCTCACCTGTAGTTAACGCAGATTAAGGAGTAGTTACCTGCATTAACTTACAGGTGAGCTACTGGTATTTCTATCATGAACACATAGGTTTGCGGTTCATTGATACCTGATAAAATTGAAAGGTAATATAAACAACATAAGGCCGGGATCACACATACGACAGATACGGCCAAGTCTCACAGGTGAAAACCCAGCTCTGGCACCGGCACTTCAGAGTGGAGTGTGCAGCAGCACAGCAATACATGGAGCTGCACGCTCCGCTCTGGAGTGCCGGTGCCAGAGTTGGGTTTTCACCTGCGAGACTCGGCCGTATCTCGCGTATGTGTGATCCCGGCCTAAGAAAGAAGCTTTTTCATTGGAATGTTTTATTAACCCCTTCCCGACCTGTGACACAGCGTATGCGTCATGAAAGTCGGTGCCAATCCGACCTGTGACGCATATGCTGTGTCACAGAATGATCGCGTCCCTGCAGATCGGGTGAAAGGGTTAACTCCCATTTCACCCGATCTGCAGGGACAGGGGGAGTGGTACTTCAGCCCAGAGGGGTGGCTTCACCCCCCCGTGGCTACGATCGCTCTGATTGGCTGTTGAAAGTGAAACAGCCAATCAGAGCGATTTGTAATATTTCACCTATGAAAATGGTGAAATATTACAATCCAGCCATGGCCGATGCTGCAATAGCATCTGCCATGGCTGGAGACCCCGATCTGCCCCCACCCCACCCCACCGATCGCCTCCCCAGTCGTCCTTTTTGCCCCGATCTCCTGTCCGCTCCCCTCCTCCCTCCTGTCCGCTCCCCCGGTCCTCCTGTCCGCTCCCCAGGTCCTCTGATCCCCCCCCCTCGTGTTCCGATCCCACCCCCCCATACTTACCTAGCTCCGATGTCCCTCCCGGTGTCCGGCCGTCTTTTTCATGGGCGCCGCCATCTTGGAAAATGGCGGGCGCATGCGCAGTGCGCCCGCCGAATCTGCCAGCCGGCAGATTCATTCCTGCACATTTTGGTCGCTGTGATAAGTTCTATCACAGCGATCAAAATAAAAAAATAGTAAATAAATCCCCCCTTTATCACCCCCATAGGTAGGGACAATAATAAAATACAGAAAATATAATTATTTTTGTTTTTCCATTAGGGTTAGGGGTAGGGTTAGGGGTAGGGTTGCACTTAGGGTTGCACTTAGGGTTGCACTTAGGGCTAGGGTTGCACTTAGGGTTGCACTTAGGGTTGCACTTAGGGTTGCACTTAGGGTTAGGGTTGCACTTAGGGCTAGGGTTGCACTTAGGGCTAGGGTTGCACTTAGGGTTGCACTTAGGGTTGCACTTAGGGTTGCGGTTGCAATTAGGGTTGCACTTAGGGTTGCACTTAGGGTTGCAGTTAGGGCTAGGGTTGCACTTAGGGCTAGGGTTGCACTTAGGGTTGCACTTAGGGTTGCACTTAGGGTTAGGGTTGCACTTAGGGTTGCACTTAGGGTTGCACTTAGGGTTGCACTTTTGGCAGATTGGTCGCTGCGGATTCGTATCAGTTTTCCATCACGTTTACAGTACCACGTAAACCTATGGAAAACCAAATCCGCTGTGCCCATGGTGCGGAAAATACAGCGCGGAAACGCTGCGTTGTATTTTCCGCAGCATGTCAATTCTTTGTGCGGATTCCGCAGCGTTTTACACCTGCTCCATAATAGGAATCCGCAAGTGAAATCCACACAAAAAACACTGGAAATCCGCGGTAAATTCGCAGGTAAAGCGCAGTGCGTTTTACCTGCAGATTTTTCAAAAACTGTGCGAAAAAATCCACACAAATCCGCAAGGTGAGCACATAGCCTTAGGGTTAGGGTTGGAGTTAGGGGTAAGACTAGGGTTAGGGGTGTGTTGGGGTTAGGGTTGTGGTTAGGGTTGGGATTAGAGTTAGGGGTGTGTTGGGGTTAGTGTTGGAGTTAGAATTGAGGGGTTTCCACTTTTTAGGCACATCAGGGGGTCTCCAAATGCGACACGGCGCCACCATTGATTCCAGCCAATCTTGCGTTGAAAAAGTCAAATGGTGCTCTCTCCCTTCCGAGCCCCGACGTGTGCCCAAACAGTGGTTTACCCCCATATATGGGGTACCAGCGTACTCAGGAGAAACTGATCAACAACTTTTGGGGTCCAATTTTCCTGTAACCCTTGGGAAAATAAAAAATTGCGGGCTGAAAAATTATTTTTGAGGAAAGAAAAATGATTTTTTATTTTCTCGGCTCTGCGTTATAAACTTCTGTGAAGCACTTGGGGGTTCAAAGTGCTCACCACACATCTAGATAAGTTCCCTTGGGGGTCTAGTTTCCAAAATGGGGTCACTTGTGGGGGGTTTCTACTGTTTAGGCACATCAGAGGCTCTGCAAACGCAACGTGACGCCCACAGAGCATTCCATCAAAGTCTGCATTTCAAAACATCACTACTTCACTTCCAAGCCCCGGCATGTGCCCAAACAGTGGTTTACCCCCACATATGGGGTATCAGCATACTCAGGAGAAACTGGACAACAACTCTTGGGGTCAAATTTCTCCTGTTACCCTTGGGAAAATAAAAAATTCTGGGCTAAAAAATTATTTTTGAGGAAAGAAAACGTATTTATTATTTTCACGGCTCTGCGTTATAAACTTCTGTGAAGCACTTGGGGGTTCAAAGTGCTCACCACACATCTAGATAAGTTCCTTTGGGGGTCTAGTTTCCAAAATGGGGTCACTTGTGGGGGGTTTCTACTGTTTAGGCACATCAGGGGCTCTGCAAACACAACGTGATGCCCGCAGAGCATTCCATCAAAGTCTGCATTTCAAAACGTCACTACTTCACTTCCGAGCTCCGGCATGTGCCCAAACAGTGGTTTACCCCCACATATGGGGTATCACCGTACTCAGGAGAAACTGGACAACAACTCTTGTGGTCAAATTTCTCCTGTTACCCTTGGGAAAATAAAAAAATCAGGGCTAAAAAAAATTTTTTGAGGAAAGAAAACGTACCGTATATACTCGAGTATAAGCCGACCCGAGTATAAGCCGACCCCCCTAATTTTGCCACAAAAAACTGGGAAAACTTATTGACTCGAGTATAAGCCTAGGGTGGAAAATGCAGCAGCTACCGGTGAATTTCAAAAATAAAAATAGATGCTCCATACTGTTCATTTTGGCCCCATAGCTGTGCCATATAGTGCTCTGCACCATTCATAATTGCCCCATAGCTGTGCCATATAGTGCTCTGCACCGTTCATAATTGCCCCATAGCTGTGCCATATAGTGCTCTGCACCATTATTGTCCCATAGCTGTGCCATATAGTGCTCTGCACCATTATTGCCCCATAGCTGTGCCATATAGTGCTCTGCACCGTTCATAATTGCCCCATAGCTGTGCCATATAGTGCTCTGCACCGTTCATAATTGCCCCATAGCTGTGCCATATAGTGCTCTGCACCATTATTGTCCCATAGCTGTGCCATATAGTGCTCTGCACCATTATTGCCCCATAGCTGTGCCATATAGTGCTCTGCACCATTCATTATTGCCCCATAGCTGTGCCATATAGTGCTCTGCACCATTATTGCCCCATAGCTGTGCCATATAGTGCTCTGCACCGTTCATTATTGCCCCATAGCTGTGCCATATAGTGCTCTGCACCATTATTGCCCCATAGCTGTGCCATATAGTGCTCTGCACCATTATTGCCCCATAGCTGTGCCATATAGTGCTCTGCACCATTATTGCCCCATAGCTGTGCCATATAGTGCTCTGCACCATTATTGCCCCATAGCTGTGCCATACAGTGCTCTGCACCATTATTGCCCCATAGCTGTGCCATATAGTGCTCTGCACCATTATTGCCCCATAGCTGTGCCATATAGTGCTCTGCACCATTATTGCCCCATAGCTGTGCCATATAGTGCTCTGCACCGTTCATTATTGCCCCATAGTTGTGCCATATAGTGCTCTGCACCGTTCATTATTGCCCCATAGCTGTGCCATATAGTGCTCTGCACCGTTCATTATTGCCCCATAGCTGTGCCATATAGTGCTCTGCACCGTTCATTATGGCCCCATAGCTGTGCCATACAGTGCTCTGCACCATTATTGCCCCATAGCTGTGCCATATAGTGCTCTGCACCATTATTGCCCCATAGCTGTGCCATACAGTGCTCTGCACCATTATTGCCCCATAGCTGTGCCATATAGTGCTCTGCACCATTCATAATTGCCCCATAGCTGTGCCATATAGTGCTCTGCACCATTATTGCCCCATAGCTGTGCCATATAGTGCTCTGCACCGTTGCCCCATAGCTGTGCCATATAGTGCTCTGCACCGTCCATTATTGCCCCATAGCTGTGCTGCTGCTGCAATAAAAATAATAAAACACATACTCACCTGTCTTCCCGGCGTCTCTCCGCACTGACTGATCAGGCAGAGGGCGGCGCACACTATATGCGTCATCGCGCCCTCTGACCTGCACAGTCAGTGCGGAGAGACGCCGGGAAGATGGCGCGGCGCCCGGCGTGTGGAACGAGGACAGGTGAATATGTAATACTTACCTGCTCCCGGCGTCCCGCTCCTTCCCCCGGACAGCTGTTCTTCGGTGCCGCAGCCTCTTCCTCTGTCAGCGGTCACCGGCACCGCTGATTAGAGAAATGAATTATGCGGCTCCGCCCCTATGGGAGGTGGAGCAGCCTATTCATTTCTCTAATGAGCGGTCCCACGTGACCGCTGAACAGGGGAAGAGCTGCTGCACCCGGAGACCGTGGGACGGGCAGGGGGAGCGTCAGGATCGCCGGGACTAGGTAAGTATGCCTCGGGCTCCCTCTCCCCCTCACCCGCCGACCGTGACTCGAGTATAAGCCGAGGGGGCACTTTCAGCCCAAAAATTTGGGCTGAAAATCTCGGCTTATACTCGAATATATACGGTATTTATTATTTTCACGGCTCTGCGTTATAAACTTCTGTGAAGCACTTAGGGGTTCAAAGTGCTCACCACACATCTATAAGTTCCTTTGGGGGTCTAGTTTTCAAAATGGGGTCACTTGTGGGGGTTTCTACTGTTTAGGCACATCAGGGGCTCTGCAAACGCAACGTGACGCCCGCAGAGCATTCCATCAAAGTCTGCATTTCAAAACGTCACTACTTCCCTTCCGAACCCCGACGTGTGCCCAAACAATGGTTTACCCTCACATATGGGGTATCAGCATACTCAGGAGAAACTGGACAAAAACTATTGGGGTCAAATTTCCCCTGTTACCCTTGGGAAAATAAAAAATTCAGGGCTAAAAAAAATTTTTTGAGAAAAGAAAAATTATTTTTTATTTTCATGGCTCTGCGTTATAAACTTCTGTGAAGCACTTGGGGGTTCAAAGTGCTCACCACACATCTAGATTAGTTCCTTTGGAGGTCTAGTTTCCAAAATGGGGTCACTTATGGGGAAGCTCCAATGTTTAGGCACACAGGGGCTCTCCAAACGCGACATGGTGTCCGCTAATGATTGGAGCTAATTTTCCATTCAAAAAGCCAAATGGCGTGCCTTCCCTTCCAAGCCCTGCCGTGCACCCAAACAGTGGTTTACCCCCACATATGGGGTATCATCGTACTCAGGACAAACTGGACAACAACATTTGGGGTCCAATTTCTCCTGTTACCCTTGGGAAAATAAAAAATTCTGGGCTAAAAATCATTTTTGAGGAAAGAAAAATTATTTTTTATTTTCACGGCTCTGCGTTATAAACTTCTGTGAAGCACTTGTTGGTTTAAAGTGCTCACTATGCATCTAGATAAGTTCCTTGGGTTGTCTAGTTTCCAAAATGGGGTCACTTGTGGGGGAGCTCCAATGTTTAGGCACACAGGGGCTCTCCAAACGCGACATGGTGTCCGCTAACAATTGGAGCTAATTTTCCATTCAAAAAGTCAAATGGCGCGCCTTCCCTTCCGAGCCTTGCCATGCGCTCAAACCGTGGTTTACCCCCACATATGAGGTATCGGCGTACTCAGGAGAAATTTCCCAACAAATTTTAGGATCCATTTTATCCTGTTGCCCATGTGAAAATTAAAAAATTGAGGCTAAAAGAATTTTTTTGTGAAAAAAAAGTGCTTTTTCATTTTTACGGATCAATTTGTGACGCACCTGAGGGTTTAAAGTGCTCACTATGCATCTAGATAAGTTCCTTGGGGGGGTCTCCTTTCCAAAATGGGGTCACTTGTGGGGAAGCTCCAATGTTTAGGCACACAGGGGCTCTCCAAACGCGACATGGTGTCCGCTAACGATGGAGATAATTTTTCATTCAAAAAGTCAAATGGCGCTCCTTCCCTTCCGAGCCTTACCATGTGCCCAAACAGTGGTTTACCCCCACATGTGAGGTATCAGTGTACTCAGGAGAAATTGCCCAACAAATTTTAGGATCCATTTTATCCTGTTGCCCATGTGAAAATTAAAAAATTGAGGCTAAAATAATTTTTTTGTGAAAAAAAAGTACTTTTTCATTTTTACGGATCAATTTGTGAAGCACCTGGGGGTTTAAAGTGCTCACTATGCATCTAGATAAGTTCCTTGGGGCGTCTAGTTTCCAAAATGGGGTCACTTGTGGGGGAGCTCCAATGTTTAGGCACACGGGGGCTCTCCAAACGCGACATGGTGTCCGCTAAAGATTGGAGCCAATTTTTCATTCAAAAAGTCAAATGGCGCTCCTTCCCTTCCGAGTTCTGCCGTGCGCCCAAACAGTGGTTTACCCCCACATATGAGGTATCAGCGTACTCATAACAAATTGGACAACAACTTTCGTGGTCCAGTTTCTCCTTTTACCCTTGGGAAAATAAAAAAATTGTTGCTAAAAGATCATTTTTGTGACTAAAAAGTTAAATGTTCATTTTTCCTTCCATGTTGCTTCTGCTGCTGTGAAACACCTGAAGGGTTAATAAACTTCTTGAATGTGGTTTTGAGCACCTTGAGGGGTGCAGTTTTTAGAATGGTGTCACTTTTGGGTATTTTCAGCCATATAGAACCCTCAAATTGACTTCAAATGTGAGGTGGTCCCTAAAAAAAATGGTTTTGTAAATTTTGTTGTAAAAATGAGAAATCACTGGTCAAATTTTAACCCTTATAACTTCCTAGCAAAAAAAAATGTTGTTTCCAAAATTGTGCTGATGTAAAGTAGACATGTGGGAAATGTTATTTATTAACTATTTTGTGTCACATAACTCTCTGGTTTAACAGAATAAAAATTCAAAATGTGAAAATTGCAAAATTTTCGCCAAATTTCCATTTTTTTCACAAATAAACGCAGAAATTATCGACCTAAATATACCACTAACATGAAGCCCAATATGTTACGAAAAAACAATCTCAGAATCGCTAGGATCCGTTGAAGCGTTCCCGAGTTATTACCTCATAAAGGGACACTGGTCAGAATTGCAAAAAATGGCCAGGTCATTAAGGCCAAAATAGGCTGGGTCATGAAGGGGTTAATCGTTTTCAAATAATTTTATAAATCTTTTTTAACTCATCAGTTTTTATAATGAATAAAATATATTTTTTTCTTTTTTAACATTTATCATTGTGATACTAAACTAAAAAAAAAATTACATTACTTACACTCAATATTTTTATTAAATTTTTAATATTTTTTATTTTTCAATAAACATATATATGATTTAATCTTTTCAAACATTTCTTTTGATACTCTGAATATCAGAAAGAGGTAATGGTATTTCTCCTCTTTCCTCCTCTGTCTTGTGTCTGCAGTTGTGGCACATCTATAGGGTGATGGCCGAGGGTGTCATCACCTATTGTTTGATCTTTTGGTACGAGTTCTCGACTGAGCATTTGGTTTTTTATTTTTCTCTCTCTTCTTTTTTCTTTTTCTTTTTTCATATATCTGCGAAACAATATATTTCATTATTGCCTAATCATGGGAATACCAATGTGAATTCTATTTATTTTGTTTATATTCAATTTATATACAGATTATGTGTTATACCATATGTAATACTATGCACCCTGACACCATCTGTCATGTGGTTTTTTTTTTGCGCCAGATTTGAAAATTTTTCTATTTGTATAGCCATTTCTACCTGTTCGTGTATACATGTGGTTGTGTTCCTGAGGAAGAAGTCACTTGAACTCCGAATCACGTTGAAATAATACCCACTTTCCTTCATTTGGATATCTTTGGTCCTGCATTTTAATCGGCAGCGCGGATTACATCCACAAACCTTCTACCTCTTCACATCTGATACGGTCGCCTATGGACCCGTGGATCTGCTGCAGCTGATATTCTCAAAGCGATCTATATGTCATTACATTAGATCTATCAGGTTAGTGCAATTTTAATAGATCCCTTATTTTGTCCATCGGATAAGACCCTATGTGCGCTGATTTCTTCTACAGTTACGTTCTTAATCAGGAAACTGAAAATATATAAAAATATATTATATAAAAAAACTAAACTTTGGTGGACTAATAATTCAACCTTTGGCCTAGAAAACGATGATTTGAATCAAAGGTGGATAAAACCAGCCAACACCTGCTCTATTAAGTATATCCAGATTATTAAAGAAAGAAATAGTACATCCGCTAAAAAAAGTAGAAGAAGAAATAGAAAGCCTGCAAAAAAATTTACAACAGGAAATAAAGGTGAAGCCTTTCAGGACATTTTAAAGGGAACCTGTCACCACGTTTTTGGAAGATGGGATAAAAATAGCGTTAAATAGGGGCAGAGGTGGGCGTTACATTAGTGTGTTTGTTATGCGTTTATTACCCACCTAAGTTGCCGAAATACCTTTGCAAAGTCTCCGTTTTCGCATGTCAATCAGGCTGGTCTGGTCAAAAGGGCGTGTTGTCTTCCCCCAGATTTTGCGTAGTTTTCCGTTGGTGGCGTAGTGGTGTGCGCATGCCCAAGGTCCCGAATTCTCTGCCAGGGGATTTAAAAGAGCGCGCTGTTTGTTATTTCATTGGTGATCGGTGGGCGCGGCCATCTTCCTTTGGCCGCGCGTGCGCAGAAGCGGCGCTCTGCTGGCCGCGGCTTCAGGAAAATGGCCACGGGATGCCGCGCGTGCGCAGATGGATATCGCGGCGGCCATTTTCCTGAAGCCGCGGCCAGCAGAGCGCCGCTTCTGCACACGCGCGGCCAAAGGAAGATGGCCGCGCCCACCGATCACCAATGAAATAACGAACAGCGCGCTCTTTTAAATCCCCTGGCAGAGGATTCGGGACCTTGGGCATGCGCACACCACTACGCCACCAACAGAAAACTACGCAAAATCTGGGGGAAGACAACACGCCCTTTTGACCAGACCAGCCTGATTGACAGGCGAAAACGGAGACCTTGCAAAGGTATTTCGGCAACTTAGGTGGGTAATAAACGCATAACAAACACACTAATGTAACGCCCACCTCTGCCCCTATTTAACGCTATTTTTATCCCATCTTCCAAAAACGTGGTGACAGGTTCCCTTTAACAGCATTTGAGAAAGAAAGGTGAGAAAAAACTAAACTATAAGCATAGACAAACTGAAAAAATATGAACGGGACCTTAATGATATTCAGAATGATAGGATTTTGCAGTGGCAATTAAAAAAGACAGCAACAAAAAGGAATTTGTCTAGAAGTTCATCTATTCAATCTCTCTCCTCCATTGGGGAAGCAAGTGACCCATCTTGAGAACTGGAACAAGGCCCCAAAACAAGGCAATACCAGGAAAAGAGGACCTATGAAACACACCACAATAATACCTATAGAGAAGATACTCTAAAGCAGGGGTGGGGAACCTTTTTCCGGTCAGGGGCCATTTGGAAATTTCTACCATCATTTGGGGCCACACAAAAATGATCACCTTGAAAATTTCCCCGGTATATTTAGTCAAACAATTAATTACAGTAACTCACCCTTAATGTGATGGTTGGAGCTGCTTCTCTTTGGTGCAGCTGTGATGTTAGGGGATACTGATCATGTTGCTTCTCACAGCTGCTTTTCCAGGTTTGTGTCGGCCAGGAGAGCAATTAACTTTTTGTCATAATAAGTTTTGTAAATCATATACATCACTTAGGAGACGCTGGAACTACTGTATGTACATCACATAGGAGACGCTGAGACAGCTGTATATACACCACATAGGAGATGCTGGTACTGCTGTATATACATCACACCGGAGGTGCTGAGACTGCTGTATCTATATCACATAGAGGATGCTGAGATAGCTATATATACATCACATAGGAGACACAGGGACTGCTGTATATACATCGCATAGGAGATGCAGGGACTGCTGTATATACATCACACAGGTGATGCTGGGACTACTGTATATACATCACACAGGAGACACTGGAACTACTGTATATACATCACAAAGGAGACGCAGGGACTGCTGTATATACTGTACATCACATAGGAGAAGCTGGGACTGCTGTATATACATCACATAGGAGAAGCTGGGACTGCTGTATATACATCACATAGGAGAAGCTGGGACTGCTATACATACTTAACATAGGAAACATTGGGACTGCTATATATGCATCACAGGAGACTCCCAGGGTCATATTAATTACAGGAGGGGCTGGGAAGCATATACATCACAGGAGATGCTGGGACATTTTCATCACTGGGGAGGATGGGGGAAATAGACATCACTGAGGGGCTATATACATCACTAGGAAGCACAGACAGCACTGGGGGTATATATGTCCCTGGGGGGAATATACATCACTGGAGTTATATATATCACAGGTGGGGGGAATATACAGTACATTTGGGGTAAATGCAGCACTGGGGAATATACACATCACTTGGGGGCACATACAGCCGTGGGGGGGATATACAGCACTGGGGGAGGGGGGATATACAGCACTGGGGGGAGAGGCATTGCCGGGGAGGCACATAGATCACTGGGGTGGGGGGCTCATAGATCACCAAGGGGCACATAGCTGGAGGGGACAGAGATCACAGGGGGCACAGAGGTCACTAGGGGTACATAGCAGGTGGGCACAGGGATAAAAGGGGAACATAGATCACAGGGAGTACAAAGCTAGGAGCCACAGATATCACAGGGGTGCACATAGCTGGGGGCACAGAGATCATAGAGGGCATATAGCTCTGGGGCACAGATGACAAGGGGCACATAGCTGGGGGGAACAGGGATCACAGGGGGAAATATAGCTATGGGGCACAGAGATCACGGGGGGCTTTAAGTTGGGTCCACAGAGATCACAGGGGGGCACAGATCACATGGGGCACATAGCTGGGAGGCATACAGATTACAGGGTGGCATACAGTTGGAGGGGCACAGATCACAGGGGGCAAAAAGATCACATGGGGCACATAGCTGGGGCACAGAGATCATAGGAAGGTGCATAGCTGGGGGGCACATAGATCACAGGAGGGCACATATCACCAGAAGAAGGGCACAGAGCTGCCGGCACAGAGATCCCTGGGAAGGCACAGAACTGCCGGCACAGAGATCGCTCTGGACTCAGCAGCAGCTCCTCTATACCAGGACAGGAGGATGGGAGAGCATTAGGCGCTAACCCCGCCCACCCAGACGATGTCATCATTCATGTGCAGAGCAGGCAGCATTCTGTAATGAGCGCTGCATGTCGTGCACTTGGGGGTTAAGGGACTGGCAGCCGGCAGGATACGGCTGTCTCTCGAGCATTGGAGACTCCGGGGACGTGCCCGAAGGCCGCATGAAAAGTCACCGTGGGACGCATGCAGCCTACAAGCCGGAGGTTCCTCACCCCTGCTCTAAAGGTAATAAATTTATCTAATCATGTTTTAACATTAACACAAATATCTCTTTTACAGAAAGGTCTAACGTTTTATCTCTCGTCTCGCCTAGACACATTCTCGGAAATAAAGGATCTTCATCTTTTTTCAAGGAAAGTAAAAAAGCAGAAAAAGGGTGCACCACTGAATGCATATGGTAATATTATTATTATTATTATTATTATTTTTTATTGTTATAGCGCCATTTATTCCATGGCGCTTTACAAGTGAGGAGGGGTATACATAATAAGAACAAGTACAATAATCTTGAACAATACAAGTCATAACTGGTACAGTAGGAGAGAGGACCCTGCCCGCGAAGGCTCACAATCTACAAGGGATGGGTGAGAATACAGTAGGTGAGGGTAGAGCTGGTCATGCAGCGGTTTGGTCGATCGGTGGTTACTGCAGGTTGTAGGCTTGTCGGAAGAGGTGGGTCTTCAGATTCTTTTTGAAGGTTTCGATGGTGGGCGAGAGTCTGATGTGTTGTGGTAGAGGGTTCCAGAGTAGGGGTGATACGCGAGAGAAATCTTGTATACGATTGTGGGAAGAGGAGATAAGAGGGGAGTAGAGAAGGAGATCTTGTGAGGATTGGAGGTTGCGTGTAGGAAAGTACCGGGAGATGAGGTCACAGATGTAAGGAGGAGACAGGTTGTGGATGGCTTTGTACGTCATGGTTAGGGTTTTGTACTGGAGTCTCTGGGCAATGGGGAGCCAGTGAAGGGATTGACAGAGGGGAGAGGCCGGAGAATAGCGGGGTGACAGGTGGATTAGTCGGGCAGCAGAGTTTAGAATAGATTGGAGGGGTGCGAGAGTGTTTGAGGGGAGGCCACAGAGCAGGAGGTTGCAGTAGTCAAGGCGAGAGATGATGAGGGCATGGACTAGGGTTTTTGCAGATTCTTGGTTGAGGAATGATTCGTGCAATATTTTTGAGTTGAAGTCGGCAGGAAGTGGAAAGGGCTTGGATATGTGGTTTGAAGGAGAGATCAACGTCAAGGATAACCCCGAGGCAGCGAGCTTGTGGGACTGGGGAGAGTGGGCAGCCATTTACTGTAATGGATAGGTTCGTTGGGGGGGTCACGTGAGATGGGGGAAAGATGAATTCTGTTTTGTCCATGTTAAGTTTCAGAAATCTAGCGGAGAAGAAGGATGAAATAGTGGACAGACATTGAGGGATTCTGGTTAGTAGGGAGGTGATATCTGGTCCAGAGATGTAGATCTGTGTGTCATCAGCATAGAGGTGATACTGAAAGCCATGAGATTCTATGAGCTGTCCCAGGCCAAAGGTGTAAATGGAGAAGAGCAGGGGCCCAAGGACTGAACCTTGTGGGACTCCGACAGATAGGGGGCGAGGTGAGGAGGTGGTGTGTGAGTGGGAGACGCTGAATGTCCGGTCTGTTAGGTATGATGAGATCCAGGATAGGGCCAAGTCTGTGATGCCAAGGGATGAGAGGGTCTGTAATAATAGGGAATGGTCCACTGTCTCTATAAAGCAAATAACCTATACCCTTAGTTTATAATATAGATAAAACATGTACCTTTATTTAGAAATAAGTTAAAAAACCATGAGACAACTACAACAGATGTACACATAAAACACACAACCGTGCTCTCTAACAAAGCCCTACATGGGGTACTGCATGATCACTGCCTGACAGCGGAGGTTGGCACCCTACACACAAATACGAGACTGGCGCCCCCACTCCTCGGCGGCTGACCCTGTTGCTCCTAACATGCGCCCTAAAAAAGTGTACCATACACACTGTCATAGGTACCTGACAGGAAAATTGTTTCAGACAGCATAGATAGATGGTAAATATATATATAATGTAGAATTGTTGTTCTACCCTTAGCAGGGCTGCATGTGGCAGGGTGAGAGACACGGACTAAAGACACAGGTGCAAAAAAAACAAAAATGTGTTCGTGCAAAAAACAACTCGCTACCACCTCTGTACCCTGTCTGGGAATGTCCTGCCTGGCTGTGGAGGTTGGCACCCTACTATACAGCGGATATGGCGCCCCCACTCAACGATGGCTGACCCTGAACTGACCCTATAGATATATTAATACTCTATTCAACATGGAAAAACACAGTATGGAGTATAATTTGGGGTGTAAATTAACTCTTTAAACAGGGTAAGCAGGCAGGAACATATTACCACAAATCAATAGACAGTGCATTGAGATATAACCGATAAATTAACATCATATCTCATAACAGAGGATAAGAGCCGATACTTATCATATTGATGAGCTGAAAACCTCAACGCGTTTCGCCAGAAGCTCATCAGGAGGCCCAGATATGCAGATGCTGCATGGAATCAAAACCGAGCCGTTTATATACATGTGTAAATTGTAGTACAATCAGAGGCGGGCTTATGTGGTCAGGCACTAGAGCTAAATTCAAAAGCCACCATGTTGGTGAAGCCATCCCAGCCCCATCATCAATGTTCCAGACACTATGGGCATCCACTCACTACGGTAATGTCACTACATGGTTAAGGACACACTTACTATTTCTGTGTGCTGTGGGAAATGACCGATATATAAGGCGACCGCTACTCTCCAACTCCCTCACGCCGCTGAATAATACTAGATACTGGCGTGCGTGTCAGGCGGACCGCATGTAACTGCGCATGTCCGGAAGTTCAGTCCCTTACGCTGCAGTCCACTCACCGATAAACATGAATTTCAGAACTGCGCATGTCAGCCCTGGAACACAGTGGCTGACACTAGCGTGCATATCAGCCGGAACGCCTATGTCTGTGCAGCGCCCCAGAGTCCTGGTCGTTGCAGTACTGTGGCTCCGCCACTATGGGGAGCTATGGTGCGTCTGATGGCACTGAAGGAGTTCATCTGATCAGGTATCACAGACACCAATACATTTCACAGTCGGGCCTCCGGGGGGAGCTAAGGGTTCTATTCACTAGGCCACTCCCCACCATAGTGGGTAAACTGGGGGTCAGGCAGGAAGTTAGAGGAGAAAGCTGACTGGGTTGGAACCAGGCAACACCTTGTGGCAGAGGGTGTTGTGGGGGAAGATACAGTAGGGTCTCTGTCAGGGGTGGGATCCTGACAGAGGCTTGGCAACTTGAACGATCGTAACGGGACCGTGCCTGCTCCGGGTAGCGGCGGTGCCCAAGGAAGGATTAGAAGCGAGATAGATTGTGCTGAGTGAGAAACGAGATCAAGCAAAAGGAAAAATACCAGTAGGAGTCGTGCTGTAAGACCGAAGCAACATCCTACTGAGGCGCACTACCGGTGGCCGGAACGCCGAGGGAGTATCATAACATTCAGCTTCAAGCAATACTCCAAACAGCGGCAGGACAGTCAGCCTAAGGCGGGCTGTCTAACTTTAATCACCTATGCAGTCTTGGGGGGCAACTTGTGGAGAGGGGCGACTCTAGGGTCCCGGAAGAGCTCCGAGCCTACCCGTCAAACGGGTGCCGTCCCAACCAGAACACCAGGGAGGGACGGAGGATTAGCAGAACATCATCTAATCGAGTTGTGAGGGAACTTAAGAAACAGACACAACAGTTGTGGGGACTTTCTGTAAGCACAGCAGGGAAGGACCACAACACATAGCGCTAGAAGGAAGGCACAGATTTCCACCTGCTAAGAGAACTCTGGAGGTGCCATTGGGCCGGCCGGACTTGCGCAGCCTGGTTATCCGGATTCCGGACTGAGGACCCAGAGATCTTCAGTAAAGAGGTAAAGAGACTGCAACCTGGTGTCCTCGTTATTTACTGCACCGCACCACCACAGCCTCACCACAACCTTCACCCGTCACATCATTCACCGCGCGCCCCTCGGCAGGGTCACGGACTGGGCCTAGCCACCGTGACAACCCCAGAGCAGAGACTCAGAGGCCCGGTACCGGGTACCCCTTGGCCCTGCGGCAGTGGGGGCGCTGCAACTTGGCGTCACGAACAGGATCTACTTAAGCCTGAAGAATCAGGTCATGTGTGCCTTGGAACTGTGATTTACTGTGCTTGGACTGTGCTTTATTGCAAGGACTGAGTATTGCCATTTACCGCCAAAATCCACCATTACAGCGCCACGAGGAGCGCAGGAGAAGAAGAAGGGCGTGGAAGTGGGCGTGAACAAACTGAAGAGCGCGAAAGACAATGGCCGCCCAGTCTAAATATTCCAGCACCGTGAGGACGTGTCCGTCAGCAGCCGAGATCCGCCTCCTAATCCTCAATGGAGGGCGGAGACAACGAAAACGAAACCGCCCACGAAGGAGAGAGAGGGAAAAGGACCAGGAAGAAGAAGTCAGCGACATGGAGGACGCCATGGCCAGCTGCCAGGAGCTGGAGCGTGGGGTCAGAGCCAAGGACTCCCCCAGCTACCCGGAGAGGCACCGCAGCCAGACCTCCACAGTTGACGCTGACCTCCTGCAGACCGGAGCGGACAAGCTGATCCACCAACTCCTGCGGACGCAGCTGAGCACTGAGGCCGGGTGGAAGAAGACCAACATCGGGAGCCTCACCAGACATCTGTCGGCAGCCTCATCTGGTCCGGAGCAAGAAAGAAGTTCCAGCGCTCCGAAGCCAGAAAGCAAGGCTCTGCCGGAAAGCGAGATGCTGCAAACGGAGATGACAACGCCGCAACGCAAGGCCCTGCAGCTAGCGTTCCAGACCCCAGCGGAGACGGAGCAGATCGGCACCGGAGGAACCGCATCTGAAGCAGGTATGAAGGACGACCCTGCCCTGACGACCGACACCACTCCAGTGACTGCTAGTGCCACAGCTGCTGACTCCGTTCCAGTGACTGATTTTGCAGCAGCCGCTACCTCTGCTGCAGCAAATGCCCATACTCAAGCTGCGCAGACCTCCATCGCTGCGCATGATTTAACCGTACATGCAAGACGGATTAACGGTGTTTGTCCGGCACTGGGTGCAACCCTGGACCTCACTTTTCCCAGGCCAGGAAGGGTTAAGTGCCAGGTGCAGCCCTGGAAGCCGTCCAACTAAACCTCGGAAACCTGAAACTGTACATAGTTAACTGTTTGTTTCCCTGCTTTTTGCTACTTTAAACCCGACCTGGGTTATTCTTAAAGGGATCCCTTTGTTTACCCGGGATCCCTTCTTCTGCTTTTTGTTTTGTTTCCTGTTTATTCATTACTGAAAGAACTGCTGGAATCATGAACAGTGCATGATACAAACTTTTTGTACATAGTTTGCACCTTATTAAAGGTGCTCCCTACTGGTTTTACTTCAAAAAGGACTCTTTGTGAAGATACCACACTGGAACCTTTGCCGAGTACAGACTGGTAGCTTGAGAAGATATGCTACCTCATAGAGACTTGGTTCCCTCTTAAAGGGGATGTTCATTTATTGCACTTAAATGGTGATATTGCTTTAAAGGCTAAGAGATAGCAATAATGTTTGATGAAAGAAAGTGATGATAATGTTTATATGAGAAAGTTATATGTATCCAACTAGTTAATTGTAAAGAAATGCTGATGATGTTCTCCGAAAGAAAGTGAAAGCTAGAAGAAGGATGCAGTGGGCCCGTAGGGGTAGACGTGGTGTCCAGCATGCATGTTAGTGAGGAAGATAATGAGAAGAATTAATGTTCGATAAAAGAAACTGTTTTTGATAATGTTGATAGATAGTGGGGATAGAAGGTGAACCCTGAGTCCTCAGAGGAGTCATGTAAAAATGGCTCGGTGCTCTTAAACTGAAAGTAATGTTATGTTCTATACTGTGTATAGTAGTTGAAAAGGCAGTAGGCCCGGGCTGAACGGGGCGGTCCTGCATAGAAGGGAGAGGCAGTAGGTCTGGTGCCGTTAGGAAAGGCGGTCCTGCAGATTTAAAGAAGGAGAATGGAAAAGTTAAATTGCCTTATAATGTGATTATAAGAAGGTCTTTAGTGGATGCAGAGTGTATGTCCTTAAAGGCAATGTTAAATTATTGTTCAACAATTTTGCACTTAGTAGAATACCCGGTTGGGTAAAAGGAAAGTTAATTGTAGCATGTTGCTATGATATTTAACCATGTTTGTAACGTTCAAGTGTCCTCACCTCCCATAAAGGGAAGTTCTGTTTAAGTATACTTATTGTTATTGCACTCAACAAAACTGTATGTCTTTTTGCTGACTTGTATTGTTGTTTTCTTCTCAGTCTCGGAGTACTGTGTTTAACCAGGGGGGAGTGCAGCGCCCCAGAGTCCTGGTCGTTGCAGTACTGTGGCTCCGCCACTATGGGGAGCTATGGTGCGTCTGATGGCACTGAAGGAGTTCATCTGATCAGGTATCACAGACACCAATACATTTCACAGTCGGGCCTCCGGGGGGAGCTAAGGGTTCTATTCACTAGGCCACTCCCCACCATAGTGGGTAAACTGGGGGTCAGGCAGGAAGTTAGAGGAGAAAGCTGACTGGGTTGGAACCAGGCAACACCTTGTGGCAGAGGGTGTTGTGGGGGAAGATACAGTAGGGTCTCTGTCAGGGGTGGGATCCTGACAGAGGCTTGGCAACTTGAACGAACGTAACGGGACCGTGCCTGCTCCGGGTAGCGGCGGTGCCCAAGGAAGGATTAGAAGCGAGATAGATTGTGCTGAGTGAGAAACGAGATCAAGCAAAAGGAGAAATACCAGTAGGAGTCGTGCTGTAAGACCGAAGCAACATCCTACTGAGGCGCACTACCGGTGGCCGGAACGCTGAGGGAGTATCATAACATTCAGCTTCAAGCAATACTCCAAACAGCGGCAGGACAGTCAGCCTAAGGCGGGCTGTCTAACTTTAATCACCTATGCAGTCTTGGGGGGCAACTTGTGGAGAGGGGCGACTCTAGGGTCCCGGAAGAGCTCCGAGCCTACCCGTCAAACGGGTGCCGTCCCAACCAGAACACCAGGGAGGGACGGAGGATTAGCAGAACATCATCTAATCAAGTTGTGAGGGAACTTAAGAAACAGACACAACAGTTGTGGGGACTTTCTGTAAGCACAGCAGGGAAGGACCACAACACATAGCGCTAGAAGGAAGGCACAGATTTCCACCTGCTAAGAGAACTCTGGAGGTGCCATTGGGCCGGCCGGACTTGCGCAGCCTGGTTATCCGGATTCCGGACTGAGGACCTAGAGATCTTCAGTAAAGAGGTAAAGAGACTGCAACCTGGTGTCCTCGTTATTTACTGCACCGCACCACTACAGCCTCACCACCACCTTCACCCGTCACATCATTCACCGCGCGCCCCTCGGCAGGGTCACGGACTGGGCCTAGCCACCGTGACAACCCCAGAGCAGAGACTCAGAGGCCCGGTACCGGGTACCCCTCGGCCCTGCGGCAGTGGGGGCGCTACATCTGCGCATATCCGGAAGTCCAGGCGCTCTTGTACTAGACCGATCATCAATATGTATGTACTATAGAACAGCGCATGTCACAGATCTCCTGTGCAGTAGAGCACGATGGCTGAAGGCCATGATGCCGTAGCCAAAACTGCTTGATGTATGCACACCGCGCACAGGGACTTTTTCATCCAAAAATATATCCCGCACTCAGTACTGTGGAGCATCTCGTATCATAGTATAGATAGATGGATATTACACATATATTCTATCAGAACGGGGTGCAATTGCCTGCTGATTGGTGCATATTGTGAAAGCAACACCTATTTTACTGGACTAGAACCAAAACACTTCAGTAAGGGTCAAAAGAACCAGATGAAATACCAGGACATGGACTTCTCAGAATATATTTTTATTATTATTGTGCGTGACAATGGTTACAAAATATATTAAAATTACATAAATCCATAAATATAAAATAATATATAAATATTAAATGTAAAAACTAAAAAACATGCGCTGCACCAGGAAGATCAGGATGAAAAGAGTAAAATACCACTCCTAACTCCAGCCCCACTATAATAACAGGATGTCTTAAGATTACGCTGACACCACGTAATTAGAGGTTTCTCTGCCAAGTCCAACTCAGTAAAAAAACAGTATAAAAGTGCACAAGTGCCAAATCCAAATTAAAATGTCTCTGCCAAATTCAACTCAGTATAAAACAATAAAAAAGAACACAAGTGCCAAATCCAGATTAGAGTAACCAATTATGATTATAAATCGATGCCAATCACTGCATAAAGTGATAGAGTGCAGAAAGTGTAAATAGCGCAACTCAGTATAAAACAATATAAAAGTGCATAAGTGCCAAATCCAGATTAAAGTAACCAATTATAATTATAAATTGATGCCAATCACTGCATAAAGTGACAGAGTGCAGAAATTATAAATAGCGCAAGAATTTAACCACAAGAAATGCCTAGTAAAGTGTCAGTACACGTTGGAGATAGCTAATTATCGAAAAAAATGGTGTCAGCGATTATATATTAGTCTATACCTGCTGGGGCTGAATCCTGGACCTGCGCTTCTCCCGACGCGCGTTTCGGATTCGATATATCCTTCTTCAGGGAATCTGATCCAGATACTATTGGGCGGCCTTTTAGTGGATCCAACCCCTTGTGTACCTTGGGTAAGGTGTAAAAAGTTGCAGTCAGGGGATGAGTAGGAAGCAAAAAGTCATGTTCACTTTTAGAGATCAATCTATTTGTAAAGGCTGTCCCCAGTAGGCTAATCAATTCGGTCTTATATTGAGTTGTGGGGTCAGACTTGAGAATCTCATACGTCATAGAGTCTCTCAGAATGGTATGACACATATTCAAGAGGTGAACATGAGGCCCTAATGAAATTGACTAAAAATAATGACTTGATAATCAAACCCTCCGACAAGGGGGGGAATCTAGTCATTATGACTGAGACCAATTACTTGAATATGTGTCATACCATTCTGAGAGACTCTATGACGTATGAGATTCTCAAGTCTGACCCCACAACTCAATATAAGACCGAATTGATTAGCCTACTGGGGACAGCCTTTACAAATAGATTGATCTCTAAAAGTGAACATGACTTTTTGCTTCCTACTCATCCCCTGACTGCAACTTTTTACACCTTACCCAAGGTACACAAGGGGTTGGATCCACTAAAAGGCCGCCCAATAGTATCTGGATCAGATTCACTAATTCAAAATTGTGGTGTGTATATTGATGAGATACTTCATCCCTTTGTACTTACTCTTCCGTCTTACATCAGAGACACATCTGATTTACTTTTGAAATTGGAGGGTATCCAGCTCGGTAGCGGTTCCTTCTTGGCCTCAATTGACGTTGAGGCCTTGTATAGTAATATCCCACACCATCTGGGTCTTGAGGCTGTCGGTAACTTCCTGAAATCCAGAGCAGTTCACCATACGGCCCATAATTATTTCGTCCTGGACCTCTTGAGATTTACACTTACCAAAAATGTCTTTATGTTTGACAGGAAGTACTTCCACCAGCTCAGGGGCACTGCGATGGGGAGTCCCTGTGCCCCATCGTATGCCAACTTGTTCCTGGGCTGGTGGGAGGAAACCATAGTCTTCACTGATACTTGCAGATGGTGGCATCGTCTGGTGCTAATCTGGCACAGATTTATAGACGATGTCTTTGTCATCTGGCAGGGTACCAAACAAGAATTTAGGGATTTCGTCCAGGAACTAAATACAAATGATATAGGTATGAAGTTCACCTTTGAAATTAATGATAAGATATTACCATTCTTGGACTTGCTCATCCAGAAGAATGATGACGGGAGCTTAAAGACACAGATATACCGTAAACCCACCAGTACTAACAGTTTACTTAGGTGGGATAGCCATCACCCACGAGCATTAAAACGTGGCATACCCAAGGGTCAATTCATGAGGCTGAGAAGGAACTGCTCCGATGTGGCTACATATGTTGAGCAGTCAGATGATATGAAGAAGAGGTTTTTAGAGAAGGGTTATCCTAGAGGTGTGATTGAAGCATCATTCAAGCATGCTTTTATACAGGACAGAAGCACTCTTTTACAACCACGATTGAGACTGTCCACTAACAATTCTGATTTGATGAGAATCATTGGCACCTTTGACAGTCAAAATGAGAGAGTGAGAAAAGTCCTGTCTAAATATTGGGACATTCTAACCTCGGATCCCGACCTGGCAAATTGTATAGGCCCTAGGCCTTTGATTACTTACAGAAAGGGGAGGTCTTTGAGAGACAATTTAGTGCACAGCCACTTTAAGAGATCAGTGGCTGGTGGCACTTGGCTTGACCGGAGGACATGCGGTTTCTTCAGATGCGGGGGCTGTGTAAACTGCAAGTATATGAAGCCCAGGAAATTTGTCATAAGTTCCTCCACGGGCGTAAAATACTACATTCGGGATTTCACAAACTGCAAGACTAGTGGTGTAGTCTATATGGCCACGTGCTGTTGTCCGAAAGATTACGTTGGGAAAACAAAGAGGGAATTCAGGAGGCGTGTAGGAGAACATATCGGGGACATCAAGCATAAGCGTGATACACCAATAGCTAGGCATATGAATGATGTTCACCGCGGTAATACAAAAGAAATCTCTTTTAGTATCATCGAGGCATACACACTGAATTTGAGAGGTGGGGACTTTGACAGACTCCTCCTGCAGAAGGAATGTGCTTGGACTTATCGTATTGATTGCTCAGCCCCACGGGGTCTAAATGAATATATTTCATATGCATGCTTTTTATAACCGGTTACATCCTTTCCTCTTAGGTCGTCTTTCTTTAGAATTAACTTGTTGGGTACCGACATTGGAGATGTGTTGCAGCTGCTAGCCATGCCACCATTAAATTTCCTGTGTATGGAAATTATGCAGTAATTATCTGCAAGTATATGAGATATCACGGTACATCATTTATCTGATGTTGTTTTAAATGTACACTATTCTTTATGTACATGTGGTCAATTTCATAATACACTAGTATCATTGTATATAAGGGGGCTATATGTGTACTATGGTTCACTACATAAAAGATTTTAAGGACGTATAAAATATTCTACACTATTCTGATGGGTAATTCAGCAATTCATCTTCATCTGTGTGCTTATTATGCCTGTGTGTGTTTTTGATTTTTTGATCTTTATTTATCTACTATCAGATAACAGCAGTTTTGCATAGTAACAATGAACGGGTTTATCCAGTAAGATAGGTGTTGCTTTCACAATATGCACCAATCAGCAGGCAATTGCACCCCGTTCTGATAGAATATATGTGTAATATCCATCTATCTATACTATGATACGAGATGCTCCACAGTACTGAGTGCGGGATATATTTTTGGATGAAAAAGTCCCTGTGCGCGGTGTGCATACATCAAGCAGTTTTGGCTACGGCATCTGTTGTGAATTTGGATTCTGGGCTCCCCCGGTGGCTACTGGTGGAATTGAACTTGTGACATCATCTTCCCTGTTCACCTGTTCTGATTAGATCTGGGTGTCGCTATATAACCTGGCTTCTCTGTTAGATGCTTGCCGGTCAACAATGTTATCAGAAGCCTCTCTGTGCTTGTTCCTGCTCCCAGACATCTACTAGATAAGTTGGACATTCGTCCATGTTTTGTTTTTGTATTTTGGTTCCAGTTCACAGCTGCAGTTTCGTTACTGTGTCTGGAAAGCTCTTGTTGATCAGGAATTGCCACTCTGGTATTATGAGTTAATGCCAGAGTCCTAAAGTAATTTCTGGATGTGTTTTGTTAGGGTTTTCTACTGACCATGAAAGTATGCTTTCTGTCTTCTGCTATCTAGAAAGCGGACCTCAAATTTGCTAAAACTATTTTCCTGCTGCGTTTGTTATTTCTTCTAAAATCACCGCCAATATATGTGGGGGGCCTCTGTCTCCTTTTTTTTGGGCATTTCTCTAGAGGTGAGTCAGGTCTTATATTTCCCTCTGCTAGCATTATTTAGTTCTCCGGCCGGCGCTGGGCATATAGGGATAAAAAGTAGGACATGCTACCTGGCTACTTCTAGATGATGCGGTAGGTTTAGTTCATGGTCAGTATAGTTACATCTTCCAAGAGCTTGTTCCTATAGAGGCTTATGCTAGTTCTCTGGCCATGGAGATCATGACAGTTTGACCGGCCCACTAAAGGGTTAAAATCCTTGGCTGAGAAAGGAGAGAAATAAGAAGTCTGCTGAGAGTTTTTTTTTTTTTTTTTTTTTTCTCTGTGCTCTTAATTGGATCACTTGCCAGTCTGTCTATGCTGCAGTCTTTCTTTTTTTTCTCTCTCCTTATAATCTTTGAATGGCTTTGTGTTCACCTGTTAATAATGGATCTTCAGAGTGTAACTGCAGGTTTGAATAATCTCACCACGAAAGTACAAAATTTGCAAGATTTTATTATTCATGCTCCGGTATCTGAGCCGAGAATTCCTTTGCCGGAATTCTTCTCAGGGAATAGATCTAGCTTTCAGAATTTTAGAAATAATTGTAAGCTATTTTTGTCCCTGAAATCTCGTTCTGCTGGAGACCCTGCACAGCAGGTTGGGATTGTGATTTCCTTGCTCCGCGGCGACCCTCAAGACTGGGCTTTTGCATTGGCACCAGGGGATCCTGCGTTGCGCAATGTGGATGCGTTTTTTTTGGCCTTGGGCTTGCTGTATGAGGAACCTCATTTGGAACTTCAGGCAGAAAAAACTTTGATGTCCCTATCGCAGGGGCAAGATGAAGCTGAAATTTACTGCCAAAGATTCCGTAAATGGTCTGTGCTTACTCAGTGGAATGAGTGTGCCTTGGCGGCTACTTTCAGAGAGGGTCTCTCTGATGCCATTAAGGATGTTATGGTGGGGTTCCCTGTGCCTGCGGGTCTGAATGAGTCCATGACAATGGCCATTCAGATCGATAGGCGTCTGCGGGAGCGCAAACCAGTGCACCATCTGGCGGTGTCCACTGAGAAGACGCCAGAAAGCATGCAGTGTGATAGAATTCTGTCCAGAAGCGAGCGGCAGAATTTTAGACGGAAAAATGGGTTGTGTTTCTATTGTGGGGATTCTACTCATGTTATATCAGCATGCTCTAAGCGTACTAAAAAGCTTGATAAATCCGTTTCCATTGGCACTTTACATTCTAAATTTATTTTGTCTGTGACCCTGATTTGCTCTTTGTCATCTATTCCCTCTGAAATCCCTGAGTTCCTGTCTGATTATCGTGACGTCTTTGAAGAACCCAAGCTGGGTTCACTACCTCCGCACCGTGAGTGCGATTGTGCCATAGATTTAATTCCGGGTAGTAAATACCCAAAGGGTCGTTTATTTAATCTGTCTGTGCCTGAACATACTGCTATGCGAGAATATATAAAGGAGTCCTTGGAAAAGGGACATATTCGTCCATCGTCATCTCCCTTAGGAGCCGGTTTTTTCTTTGTGTCAAAAAAAGACGGCTCTTTGAGACCATGTATTGATTATCGGCTTTTGAATAAAATCACGGTTAAATATCAATACCCATTGCCGTTGCTGACTGATTTGTTTGCTCGCATAAAGGGGGCCAAGTGGTTCTCTAAGATTGATCTCCGTGGGGCGTATAATTTGGTGCGGATCAGGCAGGGGGATGAGTGGAAAACCGCATTTAATACGCCCGAGGGCCACTTTGAGTATTTGGTGATGCCTTTTGGTCTTTCTAATGCCCCTTCAGTCTTCCAGTCCTTTATGCATGATATTTTCCGCGATTTTTTGGATAAATTTATGATAGTGTATCTGGATGATATTCTGATTTTTTCGGATGACTGGGACTCTCATGTCCGGCAAGTTAAGAGGGTTTTTCAGGTTTTGCGGTCTAATTCTCTGTGTGTCAAGGGTTCTAAGTGCGTTTTTGGGGTTCAGAGAATTTCCTTTTTGGGATATATTTTTTCTCCCTCTTCCATTGAGATGGATCCTGTCAAGGTTCAAGCTATTTGTGATTGGACGCAGCCCTCTTCTCTTAAAAGTCTTCAGAAATTTTTGGGCTTTGCCAACTTTTATCGTCGATTTATTTCTGGTTTTTCGGATGTCGTTAAGCCATTGACCGATTTGACTAGACAGGGTGCTGATGTTGCTAATTGGTCCCCTGATGCTGTGGAGGCCTTTCAGGAGCTTAAGCGCTGTTTTTCTTCTGCCCCTGTGTTGCGTCAGCCTGATGTGACTCTTCCTTTTCAGGTTGAGGTCGACGCTTCTGAGATCGGAGCTGGGGCAGTGTTGTCGCAGAAAAGTTCTGACTGCGCCGTGATGAGGCCTTGTGCCTTCTTTTCCCGTAAATTTTCGCCCGCTGAGCGGAATTATGATGTTGGGAATCGGGAGCTTTTGGCCATGAAGTGGGCGTTTGAGGAGTGGCGCCATTGGCTCGAGGGGGCCAGACATCAGGTGGTGGTATTGACTGACCACAAAAATTTGATTTATCTTGAGACCGCCAGGCGCCTGAATCCTAGACAGGCGCGCTGGTCATTATTTTTTTCTCGGTTTAATTTTGTGGTATCGTACCTACCAGGTTCTAAGAATGTTAAGGCGGATGCCCTTTCTAGGAGTTTTGAGCCTGATTCACCTGGCAACTCTGACCCCACAGGTATTCTTAAGGAGGGAGTTATCTTGTCAGCTGTTTCTCCAGACCTGCGGCGGGCCTTGCAGGAGTTTCAGGCGGATAGACCGGATCGTTGTCCGCCTGATAGGCTGTTTGTTCCTGATGATTGGACCAGTAAAGTCATCTCTGAGGTGCATTCTTCTGCGTTGGCAGGTCATCCTGGAATTTTTGGTACCAGGGATTTGGTGGCAAGATCCTTCTGGTGGCCTTCCCTGTCACGAGATGTGCGAGGCTTTGTGCAGTCTTGTGACGTTTGTGCTCGGGCCAAGCCTTGTTGTTCTCGGGCTAGTGGATTATTGTTGCCCTTGCCTATTCCTAAGAGGCCTTGGACACACATCTCGATGGATTTTATTTCAGATCTGCCTGTTTCTCAGAAGATGTCTGTCATCTGGGTGGTGTGTGACCGTTTTTCTAAGATGGTTCATTTGGTTCCCCTGCCCAAATTGCCTTCTTCTTCCGAGTTGGTGCCCCTGTTTTTTCAAAATGTTGTTCGTTTGCATGGTATTCCTGAGAATATCGTTTCTGACAGAGGAACCCAATTTGTGTCTAGATTTTGGCGGGCATTTTGTGCTAGGATGGGCATAGATTTGTCTTTTTCGTCTGCTTTTCACCCTCAGACTAATGGCCAGACCGAGCGGACTAATCAGACCCTGGAGACATATCTGAGGTGTTTTGTGTCTGCTGACCAGGATGATTGGGTTGCTTTTTTGCCATTGGCGGAGTTCGCCCTCAATAATCGGGCCAGCTCTGCCACCTTGGTTTCCCCGTTTTTCTGTAATTCGGGGTTCCATCCTCGATTTTCCTCCGGTCAGATGGAATCCTCGGATTGTCCTGGAGTGGATGCGGTGGTGGAGAGATTGCATCATATCTGGGGGCAGGTGATGGACAATTTAAAGTTGTCCCAGGAGAAGACTCAGCTTTTTGCCAACCGTCACCGTCGTGTTGGTCCTCGGCTTTGTGTTGGAGATTTGGTGTGGTTGTCTTCTCGTTTTGTCCCTATGAGGGTCTCATCTCCTAAGTTTAAGCCTCGGTTCATCGGTCCGTATAAAATATTGGAGATTCTTAACCCTGTTTCCTTCCGTTTGGACCTCCCTGCATCCTTTTCTATTCATAACGTTTTTCATCGGTCGTTATTGCGCAGGTATGAGGCACCGGTTGTGCCTTCCGTTGAGCCTCCTGCTCCGGTGTTGGTTGAGGGTGAGTTGGAGTACGTTGTGGAAAAAATCCTAGACTCCCGTGTTTCCAGACGGAGACTCCAGTATCTGGTCAAGTGGAAGGGATATGGCCAGGAGGATAATTCTTGGGTCACTGCATCTGATGTTCATGCCTCTGATCTGGTTCGTGCCTTTCATAAGGCCCATCCTGATCGCCCTGGTGGTTCTGGTGAGGGTTCGGTGCCCCCTCCTTGAGGGGGGGGTACTGTTGTGAATTTGGATTCTGGGCTCCCCCGGTGGCTACTGGTGGAATTGAACTTGTGACATCATCTTCCCTGTTCACCTGTTCTGATTAGATCTGGGTGTCGCTATATAACCTGGCTTCTCTGTTAGATGCTTGCCGGTCAACAATGTTATCAGAAGCCTCTCTGTGCTTGTTCCTGCTCCCAGACATCTACTAGATAAGTTGGACATTCGTCCATGTTTTGTTTTTGTATTTTGGTTCCAGTTCACAGCTGCAGTTTCGTTACTGTGTCTGGAAAGCTCTTGTTGATCAGGAATTGCCACTCTGGTATTATGAGTTAATGCCAGAGTCCTAAAGTAATTTCTGGATGTGTTTTGTTAGGGTTTTCTACTGACCATGAAAGTATGCTTTCTGTCTTCTGCTATCTAGAAAGCGGACCTCAAATTTGCTAAAACTATTTTCCTGCTGCGTTTGTTATTTCTTCTAAAATCACCGCCAATATATGTGGGGGGCCTCTGTCTCCTTTTTTTGGGGCATTTCTCTAGAGGTGAGTCAGGTCTTATATTTCCCTCTGCTAGCATTATTTAGTTCTCCGGCCGGCGCTGGGCATATAGGGATAAAAAGTAGGACATGCTACCTGGCTACTTCTAGATGATGCGGTAGGTTTAGTTCATGGTCAGTATAGTTACATCTTCCAAGAGCTTGTTCCTATAGAGGCTTATGCTAGTTCTCTGGCCATGGAGATCATGACAGGCATCATGGCCTTCAGCCATCGTGCTCTACTGCACAGGAGATCTGTGACATGCGCTGTTCTATAGTACATACATATTGATGATCGGTCTAGTGCAAGAGCGCCTGGACTTCCGGATATGCGCAGACATAGGCGTTCCGGCTGATATGCACGCTGGTGTCAGCCACTGTGTTCCAGGGCTGACATGCGCAGTTCTGAAATTCATGTTTATCGGTGAGTGGACTGCAGCGTAAGGGACTGAACTTCCGGACATGCGCAGTTACATGCGGTCCGGCCGACACGCACGCCAGTATCTAGTATTATTCAGCGGTGTGAGGGAGTTGGAGAGTAGCGGTCGCCTTATATATCGGTCATTTCCCACAGCACACAGAAATAGTGTGTCCTTAACCATGTAGTGACATTACCGTAGTGAGTGGATGCCCATAGTGTCTGGAACATTGATGATGGGGCTGGGATGGCTTCACCAACATGGTGGCTTTTGAATTTAGCTCTAGTGCCTGACCACATAAGCCCGCCTCTGATTGTACTACAATTTACACATGTATATAAACGGCTCGGTTTTGATTCCATGCAGCATCTGCATATCTGGGCCTCCTGATGAGTCTTCTGGTGAAACGCGTTGAGGTGTTCAGCTCATCAATATGATAAGTATCGGCTCTTATCCTCTGTTATGAGATATGATGTTAATTTATCGGTTATATCTCAATGCCCTGTCTATTGATTTGTGGTAATATGTTCCTGCCTGCTTACCCTGTTTAAAGAGTTAATTTACACCCCAAATTATACTCCATACTGTGTTTTTCCATGTTGAATAGAGTATTAGTATATCTATAGGGTCAGTTCAGGGTCAGCCATCGTTGAGTGGGGGCGCCATATCCGCTGTATAGTAGGGTGCCAACCTCCACAGCCAGGCAGTACATTCCCAGACAGGGTACAGAGGTGGTAGCGAGTTGTTTTTTGCACGAGCACATTTTTGTTTTTTTTGCACCTGTGTCTTAAGTCCGTGTCTCTCACCCTGCCACATGCAGCCCTGCTAAGGGTAGAACAACAATTCTACATTATATATATATTTACCATCTATCTATGCTGCCTGAAACAATTTTCCTGTCAGGTACCTATGACAGTGTGTATGGTACACTTTTTTAGGGCGCATGTTAGGAGCAACAGGGTCAGCCGCCGAGGAGTGGGGGCGCCAGTCTCGTATTTGTGTGTAGGGTGCCAACCTCCGCTGTCAGGCAGTGATCATGCAGTACCCCATGTAGGGCTTTGTTAGAGAGCACGGTTGTGTGTTTTATGTGTACATCTGTTGTAGTTGTCTCATGGTTTTTTAACTTATTTCTAAATAAAGGTACATGTTTTATCTATATTATAAACTAAGGGTATAGGTTATTTGCTTTATAGAGACTAGATTATTAACCTTAGCTGTAGCATCAGCACTTGTTTTCTTGTCTTCTTCTGGAATGGTCCACTGTGTCAAAGGCAGCCGACAGGTCGAGGAGGAGGAGAACAGAGTAGTGTCGCTTGCTCTTGGCGGTTAAGAGGTCATTGGTGACCTTAGTTAGGGCAGTTTCAGTGGAATGGTGTGACCGGAAGCCAGATTGTAAGCGGTCAAAGAGGGAGCAAGAAGAGAGATGGGAGGACAGTTCAAGGTAGACGTGTTGTTCCAGTAGTTTTGAGGCATAGGGGAGAAGTGATATAGGGCGATAGCTAGATACAGAAGATGGGTCAAGAGAGGGCTTTTTGAGGATAGGTGTGATGGAGGCATGTTTAAAGCTTGAGGGGAAAACACCAGTTGTTAGTGATAGGTTGAAGAGATGGGTTAGGGTTGGGATGAAGATTGTGGTGAGGTTTGGGATGAGGTGGGATGGGAGCGGGTCAAGTGCACAGGTGGTGAGATGCGATCTTGAGAGTAGAGTGGCGAGTTGATCTTCTGTAATGGTGGAGTAGTTGGTTTTGGAGGTGGAGGGTAGGGAAGTTGGGAGGAAGGGCTCTGGGGCTTGTTGACCAAAACTGTCTCTGATGTTATCAATCTTCTGCTTGAAGAATGAGGCAAAGTCTTCAGCAGAGATAAGTGGGGAGGGAGGAGGTGCTGGGGGACGGAGGAGAGAATTGAAGGTGATGAATAACTGTTTAGGGTTGTGAGACAGGGAGGATATGAGAGATGAGAAGTAGGTTTGTTTAGCTGTGGCGAGTGCGGTCTTGAAAGTAGTGAGGGACTGTTTGAATGCGATTAAGTGGTCGTTGGAGTGGGATCTTTTCCATCTGCGCTCAGCAGCCCTGGAAGCTCGCCTAAGTTCTTTGGTCAGGCTGGTGTGCCAGGGCTGTCTGTTGATTTTGCGAGCTTTGGTATGTGTAAGTGGGGCAGCAGATTCCAAAGCTACAGCTATTGTGGTGTTATATAGAGCGGCAGCGTCATCCGCATTGTGTAATATAAAGCATATGGGTGCTGTGAATGCATAGGGTAAATTTAATGGAAAAGGGAAAAAGGCAACTTTATTAACACCAAAGCACAAAACCATTAAAAGCATTTAAAACTGTGAAGACTTGGACCACATGTGGTAAGAGCCAATGAAGAAATAGAATGACGGCTGTGGGGAAGAAATGCGCACAGGGAGGAACAGGAGACAAGTGTCCGAGTGCCAAGCACTGTGGCATCAATTGGTTGGAGTAGACCTGTAAGGATCCAGGCTGTGTTGGTCAAAGAGATAAAGGTGGTACCATGAACCAGCGGTGCTGGGAGAATCCCTGACGAAGCTGTGCTCGCGGCGATATGCATGTATTCATATCTCCATAAAAACCTTGTTTTAATAATGAGTTGGGGTGCACCAGTTTTCGATAAGGCTGGCATTATTTGGGCCACTTTACAATTTGTGGGGATGCCCACATTTGATTTCATGTTCTCTTGGGTTATAGACATCACCCCATGTTTCATACAGGAACCCTGTGAGATATTGTACCTATAGGTTATTGTATATAGCTACATCTTTTTGTGCCCTAGACAACACTATGTTTTGTCTATTATATTGTGCTTATTGTGGGTTTTGGTACCATGCGTGATCATATATTGTATTGTGTATATTGTTTATATTCATAGGTTTCGATATGTTGCCTTATGACTACAAGGGTGTCTTCACAGTTTTAAATGCTTTTAATGGTTTTGTGCTTTGGTGTCAAAAAAGTTGTATTTTCTATCTCATATGTAGGTGTGCGTGACCTATATGCATTGCCTTTTTTCTTCCCCTTTTCCATTCTCAAGGCAATTGATCCTGAAAAAGCTACATCACAAAGCTGAGTTCTATGATATGTTTCCAACAAGGGAGGAAAGAGAGGCGGTTAATATCCTCCAATCATTTAATGATGAAAATGAAACAGATGTAAGTACCTTTCCAACATCTTTAACCCCTTAAGCCCCGAGGGTGGTTTGCACGTTAATGACCGGGCCAATTTTTACAATTCTGACCACTGTCCCTTTATGAGGCTATAACTCTGGAACGCTTTGACGGATCTTGGCGATTCTGACATTGTTTTCTCGTGACATATTGTACTTCATGATAGTGGTAAAATTTATTCTATATAACTTGCGTTTATTTGTGAAAAAAATGGAAATTTGGCGAAAATTTTGAAAATTTCGCAATTTTCCAACTTTGAATTTTTATGCCCTTAAATCACAGACATATGTCACGCAAAATACTTAATAAGTAACATTTCCCACATGTCTACTTTACATCAGCACAATTTTGGAACCAAAATTTTTTTTGTTAGGGAGTTATAAGGGTTAAAATTTGACCAGAAATTTCTCATTTTTACAACACCATTTTTTTTTTAGGGACCACATCTCATTTTAAGTCATTTTGAGGGGTCTATATGATAGAAAATACCCAAGTGTGACACCATTCTAAAAACTGCACCCCTCAAGGTGCTCAAAACCACATTCAAGAAGTTTATTAACCCTTCAGGTGTTTCACATGAATTTTTGGAGTGTTTAAATAAAAATGAACATTTAACTTTTTTTCACACAAAATTTATTTCAGCTCCAATTTGTTTTATTTTACCAAGGGTAACAGGAGAAAATGGACCCCAAAAGTTGTTGTACAATTTGTCCTGAGTACGCTGATACCCCATATGTGGGTGTAAACCATTGTTTGGGCGCATGGCAGAGCTTGGAAGGGAAGGAGCGCCATTTGACTTTTCAATGCAAAATTGACTGGAATTGAGATGGGACGCCATGTTGCGTTTGGAGAGCCCCTGATGTGCCTAAACATTGAAACCCCCTACAAACGACACCATTTTGGAAAGTAGACCCCCTAAGGAACTTATCTAGATGTGTGGTGAGCACTTTGACCCACCAAGTGCTTCACAGAAGTTTATAATGCAGAGCCGTAAAAATAAAAAAATCATATTTTTTCACAAAAATAATCTTTTCGCCCCCAATTTTTTATTTTCCCAAGGGTAAGAGAAGAAATTGGACCCCAAAAAATGTTGTGCAATTTGTCCTGAGTAAGCTGATACTCCATATGTGGGTGTAAACCATTGTTTGGGCGCATGGCAGAGCTTGGAAGGGAAGGAGCGCCATTTGACTTTTCAATGCAAAATTGACTGGAATTGAGATGGGATGCCATGTTGCGTTTAGAGAGCCCCTGATGTGCCTAAACATTGAAACCCCCTACAAGTGACACCATTTTGGAAAGTAGACCCCCTAAGGAACTTATCTAGATGTGTGGTGAGCACTTTGACCCACCAAGTGCTTCACAGAAGTTTATAATGCAGAGCCGTAAAAATAAAAAATCATATTTTTTCACAAAAATGATCTTTTCGCCCCCAATTTTTTATTTTCCCAAGGGTAAGAGAAGAAATTGGACCCCAAAAAATGTTGTGCAATTTGTCCTGAGTACGCTGATACCCCATATGTGGGTGTAAACCATTGTTTGGGCGCATGGCAGAGCTTGGAAGGGAAGAAGCGCCATTTGACTTTTCAATGCAAAATTGACTGGAATTGAGATGGGACGCCATGTTGCGTTTGGAGAGCCCCTGATGTGCCTAAACATTGAAACTCCCTACAAGTGACACCATTTTGGAAAGTAGACCCCCTAAGGAACTTATCTAGATGTGTGGTGAGCACTTTGACCCACCAAGTGCTTCACAGAAGTTTATAATGCAGGGCCGTACAAATAAAAAATCATATTTTTTAACAAAAATGATCTTTTCGCCCCCAATTTTTTATTTTCCCAAGGGTAAGAGAAGAAATTGGACCCCAAAAAATGTTGTGCAATTTGTCCTGAGTACGCTGATACCCCATATGTGGGTGTAAACCATTGTTTGGGTGCATGGCAGAGCTTGGAAGGGAAGGAGCGCCATTTGACTTTTCAATGCAAAATTGACTGGAATTGAGATGGGACGCCATGTTGCGTTTGGAGAGCCCCTGATGTGCCTAAACATTGAAACCCCCCACAAGTGACACCATTTTGGAAAGTAGACCCCCTAAGGAACTTATCTAGATGTGTTTTGAGAGCTTTGAACCCCCAAGTGTTTCACTACAGATTATAACGCAGAGCCGTGAAAATAATTTTTTTTTTTTTCTCAAAAATGATTTTTTTAGCCCCCAGCTTTGTATTTTTACAAGGGTAACAGAATAAATTGGACCCCAAAATTTGTTTTCCAATTTGTCCTGAGTTCGCTGATACCCCATATGTGGGGGGGAACCACTGTTTGGGCGCATGACAGAGCTCGGAAGGGAAGGAGCGCCATTTGGAATGCAGCCTTAAATGGATTGGTCTGCAGGCGTCACATTGCATTTGCAGAGCCCCTGATTTACCCAAACAGTACAAACCCCCCACAAATGACCCCATATTGGAAACTAGACCTCCCAAGGAACTTATCTAGATGTGTTGTGAGAACTTTGAACCCCCAAGTGTTTCACTAAAGTTTATAGCGCAAAGCCGTGAAAATAAAAATTCCTTTTTTTTTCACAAAAATGATATTTTAGCCCCCAGTTTTGTATTTTCACAAGGGTAACAGGATAAATTAGACCCCAAAAGTTGTTGTCCAATTTGTCCTGAGTACGCTGATACCCCAATATGTGGGGGGGAACCACTGTTTGGGCGCATGACAGAGCTCGGAAGGGAAGGAGCGCCATTTGGAATGCAGACTTAAATGGATTGGTCTGCAGGCGTCACGTTGCATTTGCAGAGCCCCTGATGTACCCAAACAGTACAAACCCCGCACAAGTGACCCCATATTGGAAACTAGACCTCCCAGGGAACTTATCTAGATGTGTTGTGAGAACTTTGAACCCCCAAGTGTTTCACTACAGTTTATAACGCAGAGCCGTGAAAATAAAACATCTTTTTTTTCCCACAAAAATGATTTTTAGCCCCCCAAATTTTTATTTTCCCAAGGATAACAAGAGAACTTGGACCCCAGAAGTTGTTGTTCAATTTGTCCCGAGTACGCTGATAACCCATATGTTGGGGTAAACCCCTTTTTGGGCGCACGGGAGAGCTCGGAAGGGAAGGAGCACTGTTTTACTTTTTCAACGCAGAATTGGCTGGAATTGAGATTGGACGCCATGTCGCGTTTGGAGAGCCCCTGATGTGCCTGGACAGTGGAAACTCCCCAATTCTACCTGAAACCCTAACCCAAACACACCCCTAACCCTAATCCCAACGGTAACCCTAATCACACCCCTAGCCCTGACACACCCATAATTCTAATCCCAACCCTAATCCAAACCGTAAATGTAATCCAAACCCTAACCCTAACTTTAGCCCCAACCCTAACTTTAGCCCCAACCCTAACTTTACCTCCAACCCTAGCCCTAACCCTACCCCTAACCCTAAACGTGACTGAAATACGTGGCACTTAAATACGTGGCACTTAAATACGTGGCACTTAAATACGTGGCACTTAAATACGTGGCACTTAAATACGTGGCACTGAAATACGTGGCACTGAAATACGTGGCACTGAAATACGTGGCACTGAAATACGTCATACGTGGCACTTAAATACGTGGCACTGAAACACGTGGCACTGAAATATGTGATACGTGGCACTGAAATACGTGGCACTGAAATACATGATACGTGGCACTGAAATACGTGATACCTGGCACTTAAATACGTGGCACTGTGATACGTGGCACTGAAATACGTGGCACTGAAATACGTGGCACTGAAATACGTGGCACTGAAATACGTGGCACTGAAATACGTGGCACTGAAATACGTGGCACTGAAATACGTGGCACTATGACTGTCAGAAAATGTTCATTAAACGGTTAGGGGTGAGGTTAGGGTTGAGTTAGGGTTAGGGTTTGGATCCCTTTATCACCTTGATGGTGGTGGGTGGCTTTTCAGTGTGTTTTCTGTTTTTTTTCGATAAAAAGCATGCGTTTTTAACGCAAACGCATGTGCTTAAAAACGCAAGAAAATACTGCAGGTTGTATTTCTGAAAATGAACGCATGCGTTTTCAATGTTAAATATAGGGAAGAAACGCTGCAGACAAAAGCAAGTGTGAAACCAGCGACGCTTTTTATAGCAAAAAAGTTTTTGCGTCTCCACATTTTGAGACCTATAATTTTTCCACATTTTGCTCCACAGAGTCATGTGAGGTCTTGTTTTTTGCGGGACGAGCTGACGTTTTTATTGGTAACATTTTCGGACACGTGACCATTTTTGATCACTTTTTATTCCGATTTTTGTGAGGCAGAATGACCAAAAACCTGCTATTCATGAATTTCTTTTGGGGGAGGCGTTTATACCATTCCACGTTTGGTAAAATGGATAAAGCAGTTTTATTCGTCGGGTCAGTACGATTACAGTGATAAATATCATTTTTTTTATGTTTTGGCGCTTTTATACGATAAAAGCTATTTTATAGAAAAAATAATTATTTTGGTATCGCTTTATTCTCAGGACTATAACTTTTTAATTTTTTTGCTGATGATGCTGTATGGCGGCTTGTTTTTTTGCGGGACAAGATGACGTTTTCAGCGGTACCATGGTTATTTATATCAGTCTTTTTGATCGCGTGTTATTCCACTTTTTGTTTGGCGGTATGGTAATAAAGCGTTGTTTTTGGCCTTGTTTTTTATTTTTTTTTCTTACGATGTTTACTGAAGGGGTTAACTAGTGGGGCAGTTTTATAGGTTGGGTTGTTACGGACGCGGCGATACTAAATATGTGTACTTTTATTGTTTTGTTTTTTTTATTTAGATAAAGAAATGTATTTATGGGAATAATATATATATTTTTTTTTATTATTTATTTAGGAATTATTATTTTTTTTTTTTACACATGTGGAAAATTTTTTTTTTTACTTTTTTACTTTGTCCCAGGGGGGGACATCACATATCGATGATCTGATAGTGTGCACAGCACTCTGTCAGATCACCGATCTCACTTACATCGGTGCAGGCTTACCAGCGTCTGCTCTGAGCAGACACTCGGTAAGCCACCTCCTTCCCTGCAGGACCCGGATGCCGCGGCCATCTTGGATCCGGGACCTGCAGGGAGGAAGGAGGTAGGAGACCCTCGGAGCAACACGATCACAACGCGTTGCTCCGGGGGTCTCAGGGAAGCCCGCAGGGAGCCCCCTCCCTGCGCGATGCTTCCCTATACCGCCGGTACACTGTGATCATGTTTGATCGCGGTGTGCCGGGGGTTAATGTGCCGGGGGCGGTCCGTGACCGCTCCTGGCACATAGTGCCGGATGTCAGCTGCGATAGGCAGCTGACACCCGGCCGCGATCGGCCGCGCTCCCCCTGTGAGCGCGGCCGATCGCATATGACGTACTATCCCGTCACCGGGAATTAAGTCCCAGGTCACCTTGACGGGATAGTAAGTCATACGGGATTAAGGGGTTAATCAATCATTCTAAAATATTCCCCCCTTTCCTTGGTACCAGCAGTGGAAGTGTTTACCAAAATGGTCAGCAAAGCCATCGAGAACTTGTTAGTTCAAACCCTGAGGAGCTTTAATCTAAATTTCAAACAAAGAACAGAATTAAAAGAATTGAAACAGCTAAATGACGTAGCTTTTAAAACTGCTGATAAAGGGGGTAACATTGTGGTTAGGCCAAAGAGAATGTATGAAGAGCAAGCATATAGCAAATTATCGCTTCAGAAATGCCAAATGTGGATGCAATATGTGGTTTAGGTACACTGTGGGGCTCAGAAGCGAGGGGGGCATTTGGATTTGGGAGCAGATAATTTGCTGAATTTCTTTTGAAGGGTGAGAGGAGCCATTTTGATTTTCCAGAGGGTTTGTGTAACCAGTAACGTGGAATCCCTCTATATTTAAATTAACAGATGACAGACCTGAGTGAGGACTAGCTTTTTTGTGGATTGAGTTGAAGCTTTTATTGGGAACATTTTACATATAGTTAGGGATCACATTTATCGGAAGCTCTACGCTGACCATTTACTTTGGGGTTTCCATCTAAATCTCCGAGCGACGTGATCCAGATGCAACCAGTGAGGGCGCCATTCACTATAATGAGACAGCAGAGCTACTCTGGACTCCATCTGGCCTCTGTTCAGCGGTATCCTTCTTTTCAGAAGTGCACAAAACTGTGTCCGTCAGCACTTTTATGTAATTATAAAAAGAAGAACACTGCCGGATCACAGGTCAGATGGCGTCCACAGTGACTTCATCTGCCTCATTATAGGGAATCTTCCACTAGAGGTTCCATCTGACTCACATATTTCAGAGATTTACATGGAAACCGCGGTGCATCAGCTTTGCTGATGGAGCTATATGGCAGCTTGTTTTTTGCAGGACAAGATGATGTTTACAGCGGTACCATGTTTATTTAGATCCATCTCTTTGATCGCGTTTTATTATAGTGCTTTGGAACAAAGCACTATACTGTTATTCCATCGTGGTAAACTTCTTCTTATTATTATAGTGCTTTGGAACAAAGCACTATACTGTTATTCCATCGTGGATAACTTCTTATTATGGTGCTTGAACCTCCTAGGTTCAAGCAACATATTGTAATCCGATTTCTTATATTTTATTATTATTATTATTATTATGGTGCTTGAACCTCCTAGGTTCAAGCAACATATTGTAATCCGATTTCTTATATTTTCTTATTATTATTATTATGGTGCTTGAACCTCCTAGGTTCAAGCAACATATTGTAATCCGATTTCTTATATTTTATTATTATTATTATTATTATTATTATTATTCTTCTTCTTCTCCGCGTTTTCCGCAATTAATGCGGCCCGAACCGCTCGGCGCAGAGACCCCGTTCAGGCGGCGTTTCGAAGCCCTCGGTGGGGACAGGTGTGCTATGACTTTTATAGTCGATCCGATATGTAGATTTTATTTAAATCGCATTTAAAAAAAAAAATTTCCCATAGGAAATAATGGCGAACTTTCCATTACCCCAAACTTGACCTTCCAAAGATGGCAGCTATGCAAATGTACGGTATCCATTTTAGGACATGATCATTTATCACACGGCCCCGTGTGCAAAAGTAAGTGCGCCCCCGGCCCCGTGTGCAAAAGTAAGTGCGCCCCCGGCCCCGTGTGCAAAAGTAAGTGCGCCCCCGGCCCCGTGTGCAAAAGTAAGTGCGCCCCCGGCCCCGTGTGCAAAAGTAAGTGCGCCCCCGGCCCCGTGTGCAAAAGTAAGTGCGCCCCCGGCCCCGTGTGCAAAAGTAAGTGCGCCCCCGGCCCGGTGTGCAAAAGTAAGTGCGCCCCCGGCCCCGTGTGCAAAACTAAGTGCGCCCCCGGCCCCGTGTGCAAAACTAAGTGCGCCCCCGGCCCCGTGTGCAAAAGTAAGTGCGCCCCCGGCCCCGTGTGCAAAAGTAAGTGCGCCCCCGGCCCCGTGTGCAAAAATAAGTGCGCCCCCGGCCCCGTGTGCAAAAGTAAGTGCGCCCCCGGCCCCGTGTGCAAAAGTAAGTGCGCCCCCGGCCCCGTGTGCAAAAGTAAGTGCGCCCCCGGCCCCGTGTGCAAAAGTAAGAGCGCCCCCGGCCCCGTGTGCAAAAGTAAGTGCGCCCCCGGCCCCGTGTGCAAAAGTAAGTGCGCCCCCGGCCCCGTGTGCAAAAGAAAGTGCGCCCCCGGCCCCGTGTGCAAAAGTAAGTGCGCCCCCGGCCCCGTGTGCAAAAGTAAGTGCGCCCCCGGCCCCGTGTGCAAAAGTAAGTGCGCCCCCGGCCCCGTGTGCAAAAGTAAGTGCGCCCCCGGCCCCGTGTGCAAAAGTAAGTGCGCCCCCGGCCCCGTGTGTGAAAAGTAAGTGCCCCCTTGGCCCCGTGTGTGAAAAGTAAGTGCCCCCCGGCCCCGTGTGTGAAAAGTAAGTGCCCCCCGGCCCCGTGTGTGAAAAGTAAGTGCCCCCTTGGCCCCGTGTGTGAAAAGTAAGTGCCCCCCGGCCCCGTGTGTGAAAAGTAAGTGCCCCCCCGGCCCCGTGTGTGAAAAGTAAGTGACCCACAACTCTGACCTGTATATAGGAGTCTGTATATAGTGGGATGTCTGTATATAGGAGTGGTGTCTGTATTTAGAGGGATGTCTGTATATAGGAGTGGTGTCTGTATATAGGGGGATGTCTGTATATAGGAGTGGTGTCTGTATATAGGGGATTGTCTGTATATAGGAGTGGTGTCTGTATATAGGGGGATGTCTGTATATAGGAGTGGTGTCTGTATATAGAGGGATGTCTGTATATAAGAGTGGTGTCTGTATATAGAGGGATGTCTATATATAGGAGTGGTGTCTGTATATAGAGGGATGTCTGTATATAGGAGTGGTGTCTGTATATAGAGGGATGTCTGTATATAAGAGTGGTGTCTGTATATAGGGGGATGTCTGTATATAGGAGTGGTGTCTGTATATAGAGGGATATCTGTATAAAGGAGAGATGTCTGTATATAGAGGGATGTCTGTATATAGGAGTGGTGTCTGTACATAGAGGGATGTCTGTATATAGGAGTGGTGTCTGTATATAGAGGGATGTCTGTATATAGGAGTGGTGTCTGTATACAGAGGGATGTCTGTATATAGGAGTGGTGTCTGTATACAGAGGGATGTCTGTATATAAGAGTGGTGTCTGTATATAGGGGGATGTCTGTATATAGGAGTGGTGTCTGTATATAGAGGGATGTCTGTATATAGGAGTGGTGTCTGTATATAGAGGGATATCTGTATATAGGAGTGGTGTCTGTATATAGAGGGATGTCTGTATATAGGAGTGGTGTCTGTATACAGAGGGATGTCTGTATATAGGAGTGGTGTCTGTGCAAAAGTAATGGCGCCCCCGGCCCCGTGTGCAAAAGTAATGGCGCCCCCGGCCCCGTGTGCAAAAGTAATGGCGCCCCCGGCCCCGTGTGCAAAAGTAAGCGCGCCCCCGTCCCCGTGTGCAAAAGTAAGCGCGCCCCCGTCCCCGTGTGCAAAAGTAATGGCGCCCCCGTCCCCGTGTGCAAAAGTAATGGCGTCCCCGTGTGCAAAAGTAATGGCGCCCCCGTCCCCGTGTGCAAAAGTAATGGCGCCCCCGTCCCCGTGTGCAAAAGTAATGGCGCCCCCGTCCCCGTGTGCAAAAGTAATGGCGCCCCCGTCCCCGTGTGCAAAAGTAATGGCGCCCCCGTCCCCGTGTGCAAAAGTAATGGCGCCCCCGGCCCCGTGTGCAAAAGTAATGGCGCCCCCGGCCCCGTGTGCAAAAGTAATGGCGCCCCCGGCCCCGTGTGCAAAAGTAAGCGCGCCCCCGTCCCCGTGTGCAAAAGTAAGCGCGCCCCCGGCCCCGTGTGCAAAAGTAATGGCGCCCCCGGCCCCGTGTGCAAAAGTAATGGCGCCCCCGTCCCCGTGTGCAAAAGTAAGCGCGCCCCCGTCCCCGTGTCCAAAAGTAATGGCGCCCCCGGCCCCGTGTGCAAAATTAATGGCGCCCCCGGCCCCGTGTGCAAAAGTAATGGCGCCCCCGGCCCCGTGTGCAAAAGTAATGGCGCCCCCGGCCCCGTGTGCAAAAGTAATGGCGCCCCCGGCCCCGTGTGCAAAAGTAAGCGCGCCCCCGGCCCCGTGTGCAAAAGTAAGCGCGGCCCCGGCCCCGTGTGCAAAAGTAAGCGCGCCCCCGGCCCCGTAGGCAAAAGTAATGGCGCCCCCGGCCCCGTGTGCAAAAGTAATGGCGCCCCCGGCCCCTTGTGCAAAAGTAATGGCGCCCCCGGCCCCTTGTGCAAAAGTAATGGCGCCCCCGGCCCCGTGTGCAAAAGTAATGGCGCCCCCGGCCCCGTGTGCAAAAGTAATGGCGCCCCCGGCCCCGTGTGCAAAAGTAATGGCGCCCCCGGCCCCGTGTGCAAAAGTAATGGCGCCCCCGTCCCCGTGTGCAAAAGTAATGGCGCCCCCGTCCCCGTGTGCAAAAGTAATGGCGCCCCCGTCCCCGTGTGCAAAAGTAATGGCGCCCCCGTCCCCGTGTGCAAAAGTAATGGCGCCCCCGGCCCCGTGTGCAAAAGTAAGCGCGCCCCCGGCCCCGTGTGCAAAAGTAAGCGCGCCCCCGGCCCCGTGTGCAAAAGTAAGCGCGCCCCCGGCCCCGTGTGCAAAAGTAATGGCGCACCCGGCCCCGTGTGCAAAAGTAATGGCGCCCCCGGCCCCGTGTGCAAAAGTAATGGCGCCCCCGGCCCCGTGTGCAAAAGTAATGGCGCCCCCGGCCCCGTGTGCAAAAGTAATGGCGCCCCCGGCCCCGTGTGCAAAAGTAATGGCGCCCCCGGCCCCGTGTGCAAAAGTAATGGCGGCCCCGTGTGCAAAAGTAATGGCGCCCCCGGCCCCGTGTGCAAAAGTAATGGCGCCCCCGGCCCCGTGTGCAAAAGTAAGCGCGCCCCCGGCCCCGTGTGCAAAAGTAAGCGCGCCCCCGGCCCCGTGTGCAAAAGTAAGCGCGTCCCCGTGTGCAAAAGTAAGCGCGCCCCCGTCCCCGTGTGCAAAAGTAATGGCACCCCGTCCCCGTGTGCAAAAGTAATGGCGCCCCCGTCCCCGTGTGCAAAAGTAATGGCGCCCCCGTCCCCGTGTGCAAAAGTAAGCGCGCCCCCGTCCCCGTGTGCAAAAGTAATGGCGCCCCCGTCCCCGTGTGCAAAAGTAATGGCGCCCCCGTCCCCGTGTGCAAAAGTAATGGCGCCCCCGTCCCCGTGTGCAAAAGTAATGGCGCCCCCGTCCCCGTGTGCAAAAGTAATGGCGCCCCCGGCCCCGTGTGCAAAAGTAATGGCGCCCCCGGCCCCGTGTGCAAAAGTAATGGCGCCCCCGGCCCCGTGTGCAAAAGTAATGGCGCCCCCGGCCCCGTGTGCAAAAGTAATGGCGCCCCCGGCCCCGTGTGCAAAAGTAAGCGCGCCCCCGGCCCCGTGTGCAAAAGTAAGCGCGCCCCCGGCCCCGTGTGCAAAAGTAATGGCGCCCCCGGCCCCGTGTGCAAAAGTAATGGCGCCCCCGGCCCCGTGTGCAAAAGTAATGGCGCCCCCGGCCCCGTGTGCAAAAGTAATGGCGCCCCCGGCCCCGTGTGCAAAAGTAATGGCGCCCCCGGCCCCGTGTGCAAAAGTAATGGCGCCCCCGGCCCCGTGTGCAAAAGTAATGGCGCCCCCGGCCCCGTGTGCAAAAGTAATGGCGCCCCCGGCCCCGTGTGCAAAAGTAATGGCGCCCCCGGCCCCGTGTGCAAAAGTAATGGCGCCCCCGGCCCCGTGTGCAAAAGTAATGGCGCCCCCGGCCCCGTGTGCAAAAGTAATGGCGCCCCCGGCCCCGTGTGCAAAAGTAATGGCGCCCCCGGCCCCGTGTGCAAAAGTAAGCGCGCCCCCGGCCCCGTGTGCAAAAGTAAGCGCGCCCCCGTCCCCGTGTGCAAAAGTAATGGCACCCCGTCCCCGTGTGCAAAAGTAATGGCGCCCCCGGCCCCGTGTGCAAAAGTAAGCGCGCCCCCGGCCCCGTGTGCAAAAGTAAGCGCGCCCCCGGCCCCGTGTGCAAAAGTAAGCGCGCCCCCGGCCCCGTGTGCAAAAGTAAGCATGCCCCCGGCCCCGTGTGCAAAAGTAATGGCGCCCCCGGCCCCGTGTGCAAAAGTAATGGCGCCCCCGGCCCCTTGTGCAAAAGTAATGGTGCACCCGGCCCCGTGTGCAAAAGTAATGGCGCCCCCGGCCCCGTGTGCAAAAGTAATGGCGCCCCCGGCCCCGTGTGCAAAAGTAATGGCGCCCCCGGCCCCGTGTGCAAAAGTAATGGCGCCCCCGGCCCCGTGTGCAAAAGTAATGGCGCCCCCGGCCCCGTGTGCAAAAGTAATGGCGCCCCCGGCCCCGTGTGCAAAAGTAATGGCGGCCCCGTGTGCAAAAGTAATGGCGCCCCCGGCCCCGTGTGCAAAAGTAATGGCGCCCCCGGCCCCGTGTGCAAAAGTAATGGCGCCCCCGGCCCCGTGTGCAAAAGTAAGCGCGCCCCCGTCCCCGTGTGCAAAAGTAAGCGCGCCCTCGTCCCCGTGTGCAAAAGTAATGGCGCCCCCGTCCCCGTGTGCAAAAGTAATGGCGCCCCCGTCCCCGTGTGCAAAAGTAATGGCGCCCCCGTCCCCGTGTGGAAAAGTAAGTGCGCCCCCGTCCCCGTGTGCAAAAGTAATGGCGCCCCCGGCCCCGTGTGCAAAAGTAATGGCGCCCCAGGCCCCGTGTGCAAAAGTAAGCGCGCCCCCGGCCCCGTGTGCAAAAGTAATGGCGCCCCCCGGCACCGTGTGCAAAAGTAATGGCGCCCCCGGCCCCGTGTGCAAAAGTAAGCGCGCCCTTGGCCCCGTGTGCAAAAGTGCACGCCCCCGGCCCCGTGTGCAAAAGTAAGTGTGCCCCCGGCCCCGTGTGCAAAAGTAATGGCGCCCTTGGCCCCGTGTGCAAAAGTAAGCGCGCCCCCGGCCCCGTGTGCAAAAGTAAGCGCGCCCCCGGCCCCGTGTGCAAAAGTAAGTGCTCCCCTGGTGTGTGAAGTGCTGCTGTAAAGCTGGCAGCGCTGTTCAAGCACCATGTATTTCCTTCAGGAAATGCCCATCTAGTTATTATTATTATTCTTCTCCGCGTTTTCCGCAATTAATGCGGCCCGAACCGCTCGGCGCAGAGACCCCGTTCAGGCGGCGTTTCGAAGCCCTCGGTGGGGACAGGTGTGCTATGACTTTTATAGTCGATCCGATATGTAGATTTTATTTAAATCGCATTTAAAAAAAAAAAATTCCCATAGGAAATAATGGCGAACTTTCCATTACCCCAAACTTGACCTTCCAAAGATGGCAGCTATGCAAATGTACGGTATCCATTTTAGGACATGATCATTTATCACACGGCCCCGTGTGCAAAAGTAAGTGCGCCCCGGGCCCGTGTGCAAAAGTAAGTGCGCCCCCGGCCCCGTGTGCAAAAGTAAGTGCGCCCCCGGCCCCGTGTGCAAAAGTAAGTGCGCCCCCGGCCCCGTGTGCAAAAGTAAGTGCGCCCCCGGCCCCGTGTGCAAAAGTAAGTGCGCCCCCGGCCCCGTGTGCAAAAGTAAGTGCGCCCCCGGCCCCGTGTGCAAAAGTAAGTGCGCCCCCGGCCCCGTGTGCAAAAGTAATGGCGCCCCCGGCCCCGTGTGCAAAAGTAATGGCGCCCCCGGCCCCGTGTGCAAAAGTAATGGCGCCCCCGGCCCCGTGTGCAAAAGTAATGGCGCCCCCGGCCCCGTGTGCAAAAGTAATGGCGCCCCCGGCCCCGTGTGCAAAAGTAATGGCGCCCCCGGCCCCGTGTGCAAAAGTAATGGCGCCCCCGGCCCCGTGTGCAAAAGTAATGGCGCCCCCGGCCCCGTGTGCAAAAGTAATGGCGCCCCCGGCCCCGTGTGCAAAAGTAATGGCGCCCCCGCCCCCGTGTGCAAAAGTAATGGCGCCCCCGGCCCCGTGTGCAAAAGTAATGGCGCCCCCGGCCCCGTGTGCAAAAGTAATGGCGCCTCCGGCCCCGTGTGCAAAAGTAATGGCGCCCCCGGCCCCGTGTGCAAAAGTAATGGCGCCCTCGGCCCCGTGTGCAAAAGTAATGGCGCCCCCGGCCCCGTGTGCAAAAGTAAGTGCGCCCCCGGCCCCGTGTGCAAAAGTAATGGCGCCCCCGGCCCCGTGTGCAAAAGTAATGGCGCCCCCGGCCCCGTGTGCAAAAGTAATGGCGCCCCCGGCCCCGTGTGCAAAAGTAATGGCGCCCCCGGCCCCGTGTGCAAAAGTAATGGCGCCCCCGGCCCCGTGTGCAAAAGTAATGGCGCCCCCGGCCCCGTGTGCAAAAGTAATGGCGCCCCCGGCCCCGTGTGCAAAAGTAATGGCGCCCCCGGCCCCGTGTGCAAAAGTAATGGCGCCCCCGGCCCCGTGTGCAAAAGTAATGGCGCCCCCGGCCCCGTGTGCAAAAGTAATGGCGCCCCCGGCCCCGTGTGCAAAAGTAATGGCGCCCCCGGCCCCGTGTGCAAAAGTAAGTGCGCCCCCGGCCCCGTGTGCAAAAGTAATGGCGCCCCCGGCCCCGTGTGCAAAAGTAATGGCGCCCCCGGCCCCGTGTGCAAAAGTAATGGCGCCCCCGGCCCCGTGTGCAAAAGTAATGGCGCCCCCGGTCCCGTGTGCAAAAGTAATGGCGCCCCCGGCCCCGTGTGCAAAAGTAATGGCGCCCCCGGCCCCGTGTGCAAAAGTAATGGCGCCCCCGGCCCCGTGTGCAAAAGTAATGGCGCCCCCGGCCCCGTGTGCAAAAGTAATGGCGCCCCCGGCCCCGTGTGCAAAAGTAATGGCGCCCCCGGCCCCGTGTGCAAAAGTAATGGCGCCCCCGGCCCCGTGTGCAAAAGTAATGGCGCCCCCGGCCCCGTGTGCAAAAGTAATGGCGCCCCCGGCCCCGTGTGCAAAAGTAATGGCGCCCCCGTCCCCGTGTGCAAAAGTAATGGCGCCCCCGGCCCCGTGTGCAAAAGTAAGTGCGCCCCCGTCCCCGTGTGCAAAAGTAATGGCGCCCCCGTCCCCGTGTGCAAAAGTAATGGCGCCCCCGGCCCCGTGTGCAAAAGTAATGGCGCCCCCGGCCCCGTGTGCAAAAGTAATGGCGCCCCCGGCCCCGTGTGCAAAAGTAATGGCGCCCCCGTCCCCGTGTGCAAAAGTAATGGCGCCCCCGGCCCCGTGTGCAAAAGTAATGGCGCCCCCGGCCCCGTGTGCAAAAGTAATGGCGCCCCCGGCCCCGTGTGCAAAAGTAATGGCGCCCCCGGCCCCGTGTGCAAAAGTAATGGCGCCCCCGGCCCCGTGTGCAAAAGTAATGGCGCCCCCGGCCCCGTGTGCAAAAATAATGGCGCCCCCGGCCCCGTGTGCAAAAGTAATGGCGCCCCCGGCCCCGTGTGCAAAAGTAAGCGCGCCCTTGGCCCCGTGTGCAAAAGTAAGCGCGCCCCCGGCCCCGTGTGCAAAAGTAAGCGCGCCCCCGGCCCCGTGTGCAAAAGTAAGCGCGCCCCCGGCCCCGTGTGCAAAAGTAATGGCGCCTCCGGCCCCGTGTGCAAAAGTAATGGCGCCCCCGGCCCCGTGTGCAAAAGTAAGCGCGCCCCCGGCCTCGTGTGCAAAAGTAAGCGCGCCCCCGGCCCCGTGTGCAAAAGTAATGGCGCCCCCGGCCCCGTGTGCAAAAGTAAGCGCGCCCCCGTCCCCGTGTGCAAAAGTAATGGCGCCCCCGGCCCCGTGTGGAAATGTAAGCGCGCCCCCGGCCCCGTGTGCAAAAGTAATGGCGCCCCCGGCCCCGTGTGCAAAAGTAATGGCGCCCCCGGCCCCGTGTGCAAAAGTAATGGCGCCCCCGGCCCCGTGTGCAAAAGTAATGGCGCCCCCGGGCCCGTGTGCAAAAGTAATGGCGCCCCCGGCCCCGTGTGCAAAAGTAATGGCGCCCCCGGCCCCGTGTGCAAAAGTAAAGGCGCCCCCGGCCCCGTGTGCAAAAGTAATGGCGCCCCCGGCCCCGTGTGCAAAAGTAATGGCGCCCCCGGCCCCGTGTGCAAAAGTAATGGCGCCCCCGGCCCCGTGTGCAAAAGTAATGGCGCCCCCGGCCCCGTGTGCAAAAGTAATGGCGCCCCCGGCCCCGTGTGCAAAAGTAATGGCGCCCCCGGCCCCGTGTGCAAAAGTAAGTGCGCCCCCGGCCCCGTGTGCAAAAGTAATGGCGCCCCCGGCCCCGTGTGCAAAAGTAATGGCGCCCCCCGGCCCCGTGTGCAAAAGTAAGCACGCCCCCGGCCCCGTGTGCAAAAGTAAGCACGCCCCCGGCCCTGTGTGCAAAAGTAATGGCGCCCTTGGCCCCGTGTGCAAAAGTAAGCGCGCCCCCGGCCCCGTGTGCAAAAGTAAGCGCGCCCCCGGCCCCGTGTGCAAAAGTAAGCGCGCCCCCGGCCCCGTGTGCAAAAGTAAGTGCGCCCCGGTCCCGGGTGTGCAAAAGTAAGTGCTCCCCTGGTGTGTGAAGTGCTGCTGTAAAGCTGGCAGCGCTGTTCAAGCACCATGTATTTCCTTCAGGAAATGCCCATCTAGTTATGGTGCTTGAACCTCCTAGGTTCAAGCAACATATTGTAATCCGATTTCTTATATTTTCTTATTATGGTGCTTGAACCTCCTAGGTTCAAGCAACATATTGTAATCCGATTTCTTATATTTTCTTATTATTATTATTATTCTTCTCCGCGTTTTCCGCAATTAATGCGGCCCGAACCGCTCGGCGCAGAGACCCCGTTCAGGCGGCGTTTCGAAGGCCTCGGTGGGGACAGGTGTGCTATGACTTTTATAGTCGATCCGATATGTAGATTTTATTTAAATCGCATTTAAAAAAAAAAATTTCCCATAGGAAATAATGGCGAACTTTCCATTACCCCCAACTTGACCTTCCAAAGATGGCAGCTATGCAAATGTACGGTGTCCATTTTAGGACATGATCATTTATCAAAGTCAAACATCAGAATAAAGTGACTATGACACCCTCTCATCCCGTGTGTGAAAAGTAAGTGCCCCCCCGGCCCCGTGTGCAAAAGTAAGTGCGCCCCCGGCCCCGTGTGCAAAAGTAAGTGCGCCCCCGGCCCCGTGTGCAAAAGTAAGTGCGCCCCCGGCCCCGTGTGCAAAAGTAAGTGCGCCCCCGGCCCCGTGTGCAAAAGTAAGTGCGCCCCCGGCCCCGTGTGCAAAAGTAAGTGCGCCCCCGGCCCCGTGTGCAAAAGTAAGTGCGCCCCCGGCCCCGTGTGCAAAAGTAAGTGCGCCCCCGGCCCCGTGTGCAAAAGTAAGTGCGCCCCCGGCCCCGTGTGCAAAAGTAATGGCGCCCCCGGCCCCGTGTGCAAAAGTAATGGCACCCCCGGCCCCGTGTGCAAAAGTAATGGCGCCCCCGGCCCCGTGTGCAAAAGTAATGGCGCCCCCGGCCCCGTGTGCAAAAGTAATGGCGCCCCCGGCCCCGTGTGCAAAAGTAATGGCGCCCCCGGCCCCGTGTGCAAAAGTAATGGCGCCCCCGGCCCCGTGTGCAAAAGTAAGCGCGCCCTTGGCCCCGTGTGCAAAAGTGCGCGCCCCCGGCCCCGTGTGCAAAAGTAAGCGCGCCCCCGGCCCCGTGTGCAAAAGTAATGGCGCCCTTGGCCCCGTGTGCAAAAGTAAGCGTGCCCCCGGCCCCGTGTGCAAAAGTAATGGCGCCCTTGGCCCCGTGTGCAAAAGTAAGCGCGCCCCCGGCCCCGTGTGCAAAAGTAAGCGCGCCCCCGGCCCCGTGTGCAAAAGTAAGTGCGCCCCGGTCCCGGGTGTGCAAAAGTAAGTGCTCCCCTGGTGTGTGAAGTGCTGCTGTAAAGCTGGCAGCGCTGTTCAAGCACCATGTATTTCCTTCAGGAAATGCCCATCTAGTTATTATTATTATTATTATTATTATTCTCCGCGTTTTCCGCAATTAATGCGGCCCGAACCGCTCGGCGCAGAGACCCCGTTCAGGCGGCGTTTCGAAGCCCTCGGTGGGGACAGGTGTGCTATGACTTTTATAGTCGATCCGATATGTAGATTTTATTTAAATCGCATTTAAAAAAAAAAATTTCCCATAGGAAATAATGGCGAACTTTCCATTACCCCAAACTTGACCTTCCAAAGATGGCAGCTATGCAAATGTACGGTATCCATTTTAGGACATGATCATTTATCACACGGCCCCGTGTGCAAAAGTAAGTGCGCCCCGGGCCCGTGTGCAAAAGTAAGTGCGCCCCCGGCCCCGTGTGCAAAAGTAAGTGCGCCCCCGACCCCGTGTGCAAAAGTAAGTGCGCCCCCGGCCCCGTGTGCAAAAGTAAGTGCGCCCCCGGCTCCGTGTGCAAAAGTAAGTGCGCCCCCGGCCCCGTGTGCAAAAGTAAGTGCGCCCCCGGCCCCGTGTGCAAAAGTAAGTGCGCCCCCGGCCCCGTGTGCAAAAGTAAGTGCGCCCCCGGCCCCGTGTGCAAAAGTAAGTGCGCCCCCGGCCCCGTGTGCAAAAGTAAGTGCGCCCCCTGCCCCGTGTGCAAAAGTAAGTGCGCCCCCGGCCTCGTGTGCAAAAGTAAGTGCGCCCCCGGCCCCGTGTGCAAAAGTAAGTGCGCCCCCGGCCCCGTGTGCAAAAGTAAGTGCGCCCCCGGCCCCGTGTGCATAAGTAAGTGCGCCCCCGGCCCCGTGTGCAAAAGTAAGTGCGCCCCCGGCCCCGTGTGCAAAAGTAAGTGCGCCCCCGGCCCCGTGTGCAAAAGTAAGTGCGCCCCCGACCCCGTGTGCAAAAGTAAGTGCGCCCCCGGCCCCGTGTGCAAAAGTAAGTGCGCCCCCGGCCCCGTGTGCAAAAGTAAGTGCGCCCCCGGCCCCGTGTGCAAAAGTAAGTGCGCCCCCGGCCCCGTGTGCAAAAGTAAGTGCGCCCCCGACCCCGTGTGCAAAAGTAAGTGCGCCCCCGGCTCCGTGTGCAAAAGTAAGTGCGCCCCCGGCCCCGTGTGCAAAAGTAAGTGCGCCCCCGGCCCCGTGTGCAAAAGTAAGTGCGCCCCCGGCCCCGTGTGCAAAAGTAAGTGCGCCCCCGACCCCGTGTGCAAAAGTAAGTGCGCCCCCGGCCCCGTGTGCAAAAGTAAGTGCGCCCCCGGCCCCGTGTGCAAAAGTAAGTGCGCCCTCGGCCCCGTGTGCAAAAGTAAGTTCGCCCCCGGCCCCGTGTGTAAAAGTAAGTGCGCCCCCGGCTCCGTGTGCAAAAGTAAGTGCGCCCCCGGCCCCGTGTGCAAAAGTAAGTGCGCCCCGTGTGCAAAAGTAAGTGCGCCCCGGTCCCGGGTGTGCAAAAGTAAGTGCGCCCCGGTCCCGGGTTTGGAAAAGTAAGTGCTCCCGTGGTCCCGGGTGTGGAAAAGTAAGTGGCCCCCCTGTCCCGTGTGTGAAAAGTGCTGCTGTAAAGCTGGCAGCGCTGTTCAAGCACCATGTATTTCCTTCAGGAAATGCCCATCTAGTTATTATGGTGCTTGAACCTCCTAGGTTCAAGCAACATATTGTAATCCGATTTCTTATATTTTATTATTATTATTATGGTGCTTGAACCTCCTAGGTTCAAGCAACATATTGTAATCCGATTTCTTATATTTTCTTATTATTATTATTATTCTTCTCCGCGTTTTCCGCAATTAATGCGGCCCGAACCGCTCGGCGCAGAGACCCCGTTCAGGCGGCGTTTCGAAGCCCTCGGTGGGGACAGGTGTGCTATGACTTTTATAGTCGATCCGATATGTAGATTTTATTTAAATCGCATTTAAAAAAAAAAAATTCCCATAGGAAATAATGGCGAACTTTCCATTACCCCAAACTTGACCTTCCAAAGATGGCAGCTATGCAAATGTACGGTATCCATTTTAGGACATGATCATTTATCACACGGCCCCGTGTGCAAAAGTAAGTGCGCCCCGGGCCCGTGTGCAAAAGTAAGTGCGCCCCCGGCCCCGTGTGCAAAAGTAAGTGCGCCCCCGGCCCCGTGTGCAAAAGTAAGTGCGCCCCCGGCCCCGTGTGCAAAAGTAAGTGCGCCCCCGGCCCCGTGTGCAAAAGTAAGTGCGCCCCCGGCCCCGTGTGCAAAAGTAAGTGCGCCCCCGGCCCCGTGTGCAAAAGTAAATGCGCCCCCGGCCCCGTGTGCAAAAGTAAGTGCGCCCCCGGCCCCAAAAGTAAGTGCGCCCCCGGCCCCGTGTGCAAAAGTAAGTGCGCCCCCGGCCCCGTGTGCAAAATTAAGAGCGCCCCCGGCCCCGTGGGCAAAAGTAAGTGCGCCCCCGGCCCCGTGGGCAAAAGTAAGTGCGCCCCCGGCCCCGTGTGCAAAAGTAAGTGCGCCCCCGGCCCCGTGTGCAAAAGTAAGTGCGCCCCCGGCCCCGTGTGCAAAAGTAAGTGCGCCCCCGGCCCCGTGTGCAAAAGTAAGTGCGCCCCCTGCCCCGTGTGCAACAGTAAGTGCGCCCCCGGCCCCGTGTGCAAAAGTAAGTGCGCCCCCGGACCCGTGTGCAAAAGTAAGTGCGCCCCCGGCCCCGTGTGCAAAAGTAAGTGCGCCCCCGGCCCCGTGTGCATAAGTAAGGGCGCCCCCGGCCCCGTGTGCAAAAGTAAGTGCGCCCCCGGCCCCGTGTGCAAAAGTAAGTGCGCCCCCGACCCCGTGTGCAAAAGTAAGTGCGCCCCCGGCTCCGTGTGCAAAAGTAAGTGCGCCCCCGGCCCCGTGTGCAAAAGTAAGTGCGCCCCCGGCCCCGTGTGCAAAAGTAAGTGCGCCCCCGGCCCCGTGTGCAAAAGTAAGTGCGCCCCCGACCCCGTGTGCAAAAGTAAGTGCGCCCCCGGCCCCGTGTGCAAAAGTAAGTGCGCCCCCGGCCCCGTGTGCAAAAGTAAGTGCGCCCTCGGCCCCGTGTGCAAAAGTAAGTTCGCCCCCGGCCCCGTGTGTAAAAGTAAGTGCGCCCCCGGCTCCGTGTGCAAAAGTAAGTGCGCCCCCGGCCCCGTGTGCAAAAGTAAGTGCGCCCCGTGTGCAAAAGTAAGTGCGCCCCGGTCCCGGGTGTGCAAAAGTAAGTGCGCCCCGGTCCCGGGTTTGGAAAAGTAAGTGCTCCCGTGGTCCCGGGTGTGGAAAAGTAAGTGGCCCCCCTGTCCCGTGTGTGAAAAGTGCTGCTGTAAAGCTGGCAGCGCTGTTCAAGCACCATGTATTTCCTTCAGGAAATGCCCATCTAGTTATTATGGTGCTTGAACCTCCTAGGTTCAAGCAACATATTGTAATCCGATTTCTTATATTTTATTATTATTATTATGGTGCTTGAACCTCCTAGGTTCAAGCAACATATTGTAATCCGATTTCTTATATTTTCTTATTATTATTATTATTCTTCTCCGCGTTTTCCGCAATTAATGCGGCCCGAACCGCTCGGCGCAGAGACCCCGTTCAGGCGGCGTTTCGAAGCCCTCGGTGGGGACAGGTGTGCTATGACTTTTATAGTCGATCCGATATGTAGATTTTATTTAAATCGCATTTAAAAAAAAAAAATTCCCATAGGAAATAATGGCGAACTTTCCATTACCCCAAACTTGACCTTCCAAAGATGGCAGCTATGCAAATGTACGGTATCCATTTTAGGACATGATCATTTATCACACGGCCCCGTGTGCAAAAGTAAGTGCGCCCCGGGCCCGTGTGCAAAAGTAAGTGCGCCCCCGGCCCCGTGTGCAAAAGTAAGTGCGCCCCCGGCCCCGTGTGCAAAAGTAAGTGCGCCCCCGGCCCCGTGTGCAAAAGTAAGTGCGCCCCCGGCCCCGTGTGCAAAAGTAAGTGCGCCCCCGGCCCCGTGTGCAAAAGTAAGTGCGCCCCCGGCCCCGTGTGCAAAAGTAAATGCGCCCCCGGCCCCGTGTGCAAAAGTAAGTGCGCCCCCGGCCCCAAAAGTAAGTGCGCCCCCGGCCCCGTGTGCAAAAGTAAGTGCGCCCCCGGCCCCGTGTGCAAAATTAAGAACGCCCCCGGCCCCGTGGGCAAAAGTAAGTGCGCCCCCGGCCCCGTGGGCAAAAGTAAGTGCGCCCCCGGCCCCGTGTGCAAAAGTAAGTGCGCCCCCGGCCCCGTGTGCAAAAGTAAGTGCGCCCCCGGCCCCGTGTGCAAAAGTAAGTGCGCCCCCGGCCCCGTGTGCAAAAGTAAGTGCGCCCCCTGCCCCGTGTGCAACAGTAAGTGCGCCCCCGGCCCCGTGTGCAAAAGTAAGTGCGCCCCCGGACCCGTGTGCAAAAGTAAGTGCGCCCCCGGCCCCGTGTGCAAAAGTAAGTGCGCCCCCGGCCCCGTGTGCATAAGTAAGGGCGCCCCCGGCCCCGTGTGCAAAAGTAAGCGCGCCCCCGGCCCCGTGTGCAAAAGTAAGCGCTCCCCCGGCCCCGTGTGCAAAAGTAATGGCGCCCCCGGCCCCGTGTGCAAAAGTAATGGCGCCCCCGGCCCCGTGTGCAAAAGTAATGGCGCCCCCGGCCCCGTGTGCAAAAGTAATGGCGCCCCCGGCCCCGTGTGCAAAAGTAATGGCGCCCCCGGCCCCGTGTGCAAAAGTAATGGCGCCCCCGGCCCCGTGTGCAAAAGTAATGGCGCCCCCGGCCCCGTGTGCAAAAGTAATGGTGCCCCCGGCCCCGTGTGCAAAAGTAAGCGCGCCCCCGGCCCCGTGTGCAAAAGTAATGGCGCCCCCGGCCCCGTGTGCAAAAGTAATGGCGCCCCCGGCCCCGTGTGCAAAAGTAATGGCGCCCCCGGCCCCGTGTGCAAAAGTAATGGCGCCCCCGGCCCCGTGTGCAAAAGTAATGGTGCCCCCGGCCCCGTGTGCAAAAGTAATGGCGCCCCCGGCCCCGTGTGCAAAAGTAAGTGCGCCCCCGGCCCCGTGTGCAAAAGTAAGTGCGCCCCCGGCCCCGTGTGCAAAAGTAAGTGCGCCCCCGGCCCCGTGTGCAAAAGTAAGTGCGCCCCCGGCCCCGTGTGCAAAAGTAAGTGCGCCCCCGGCCCCGTGTGCAAAAGTAAGTGCGCCCCCGTGTGCAAAAGTAAGTGCGCCCCCGGCCCCGTGTGCAAAAGTAAGTGCGCCCCCGGCCCCGTGTGCAAAAGTAAGTGCGCCCCCGGCCCCGTGTGCAAAAGTAAGGGCGCCCCCGGCCTCGTGTGCAGAAGTAAGTGCGCCCCCGGCTCCGTGTGCAAAAGTAAGTGCGCCCCCGGCCCCGTGTGCAAAAGTAAGTGCGCCCCCGGCCCCGTGTGCAAAAGTAAGTGCGCCCCCGGCCCCGTGTGTGAAAAGTAAGTGCCCCCTTGGCCCCGTGTGTGAAAAGTAAGTGCCCCCCGGCCCCGTGTGTGAAAAGTAAGTGCCCCCCGGCCCCGTGTGTGAAAAGTAAGTGCCCCCCCGGCCCCGTGTGTGAAAAGTAAGTGACCCACAACTCTGACCTGTATATAGGAGTCTGTATATAGGGGGATGTCTGTATATAGGAGTGGTGTCTGTATTTAGAGGGATGTCTGTATATAGGAGTGGTGTCTGTATATAGGGGGATGTCTGTATATAGGAGTGGTGTCTGTATATAGGGGATTGTCTGTATATAGGAGTGGTGTCTGTATATAGAGGGATGTCTGTATATAGGAGTGGTGTCTGTATATAGAGGGATGTCTGTATATAGGAGTGATGTCTGTATATAGGGGGATGTCTGTATATAGGAGTGGTGTCTGTATATAGAGGGATGTCTGTATATAAGAGTGGTGTCTGTATATAGAGGGATGTCTATATATAGGAGTGGTGTCTGTATATAGAGGGATGTCTGTATATAGGAGTGGTGTCTGTATATAGAGGGATGTCTGTATATAAGAGTGGTGTCTGTATATAGGGGGATGTCTGTATATAGGAGTGGTGTCTGTATATAGAGGGATATCTGTATAAAGGAGAGATGTCTGTATATAGAGGGATGTCTGTATATAGGAGTGGTGTCTGTATACAGAGGGATGTCTGTATATAGGAGTGGTGTCTGTATACAGAGGGATGTCTGTATATAAGAGTGGTGTCTGTATATAGAGGGATGTCTGTATATAAGAGTGGTGTCTGTATATAGAGGGATGTCTATATATTGGAGTGGTGTCTGTATATAGAGGGATGTCTGTATATAGGAGTGGTGTCTGTATATAGAGGGATGTCTGTATATAAGAGTGGTGTCTGTATATAGGGGGATGTCTGTATATAGGAGTGGTGTCTGTATATAGAGGGATATCTGTATAAAGGAGAGATGTCTGTATATAGAGGGATGTCTGTATATAGGAGTGGTGTCTGTATACAGAGGGATGTCTGTATATAGGAGTGGTGTCTGTATACAGAGGGATGTCTGTATATAAGAGTGGTGTCTGTATATAGGGGGATGTCTGTATATAGGAGTGGTGTCTGTATATAGAGGGATGTCTGTATATAGGAGTGGTGTCTGTATATAGAGGGATGTCTGCATATAGGAGTGGTGTCTGTATATAGGGGGATGTCTGTATATAGGAGTGGTGTCTGTATATAGGGGGATGTCTGTATATAGGAGTGGTGTCTGTATATAGGGGGATGTCTGTATATAGGAGTAGTGTCTGTATATAGGGGGATGTCTGTATATAGGAGTGGTGTCTGTATATAGGGGGATATCTGTATATAGGAGTGGTGTCTGTATATAGAGGGATGCCTCTATATAGGAGAGATGTCTGTATATACAGGGATGTCTGTATATAGGAGTGGTGTCTGTATATAGAGGGATGTCTGTATATAGGAGTGGTGTCTGTATACAGAGGGATGTCTGTATATAGGAGTGGTGTCTGTATATAGAGGGATGTCTGTATATAGGAGTGGTGTCTGTATATAGGGGGATGTATGTATATAGGAGTGGTGTCTGTATATAGGGGGGATATCTGTATATAGGAGTGGTGTCTGTATATAGAGGGATGTCTGTATATAGGAGTGGTGTCTGTATACAGAGGGATGTCTGTATATAGGAGTAGTGTCTGTATACAGGGGGATGTCTGTATATAGGAGTGGTGTCTGTATATAGGGGGATGTCTGTATATAGGAGTGGTGTCTGTATATAGAGGGATGTCTCTATGTAGGAGAGATGTCTGTATATACAGGGATGTCTGTATATAGGAGTGGTGTCTGTATATAGAGGGATGTCTGTATATAGGAGTGGTGTCTGTATATAGAGGGATGTCTGTATATAGGAGTGGTGTCTGTATATAGAGGGATGTCTGTATATAGGAGTGGTGTCTGTATACAGGGGGATGTCTGTATATAGGAGTGGTGTCTGTATATAGAGGGATGTCTGTATATAGTAGTGGTGTCTGTATATAGAGGGATGTCTGTATGTAGGAGTGGTGTCTGTATACAGAGGGATGTCTGTATATAGGAGTGGTGTCTGTATATAGGGGGATGTCTGTATATAGGAGTGGTGTCTGTATATAGGGGGATATCTGTATATAGGAGTGGTGTCTGTATATAGAGGGATGTCTGTATATAGGAGTGGTGTCTGTATATAGAGGGATGTCTGTATATAGGAGTGGTGTCTGTATATAGAGGGATGTCTGTATATAGGAGTGGTGTCTGTATATAGAGGGATGTCTGTATATAGGAGTGGTGTCTGTATATAGAGGGATGTCTGTTTATAGGAGTGGTGTCTGTATATAGAGGGATGTCTGTATATAGGAGTGGTGTCTGTATATAGGGGGATGTCTGTATATAGGAGTGGTGTCTGTATATAGAGGGATGTCTGTATATAGGAGAGATGTCTGTATATAGAGGGATGTCTGTATATAGGAGTGGTGTCTGTATATAGAGGGATGTCTGTATATAGGAGTGGTGTCTGTATATAGAGGTATGTCTGTATATAGGAGAGATGTCTGTATATAGAGGGATGTCTGTATATAGGAGTTCTGTCTGTATACAGAGGGATGTCTGTATATAGGAGTGGTGTCTCTATATAGGGGGATGTCTGAATATAGGAGATATGTCTGTATATAGAGTGATGTCTGTATATAGGAGTGGTGTCTGTATATAGAGGGATGTCTGTATATAGGAGTGGTGTCTGTATATAGAGGGATGTCTGTATATAGAAGTGGTGTCTGTATACAGAGGGATGTCTGTATATAGGAGTGGTGTCTGTATATAGGGGGATGTCTGTATATAGGAGTGGTGTCTGTATATAGGGGGATGTCTGTATATAGGAGTGGTGTCTGTATATAGAGGGATGTCTGTATATAGGAGTGGTGTCTGTATATAGAGGGATGTCTGTTTATAGGAGTGGTGTATGTATATAGAGGGATGTCTGTATATAGGAGTGGTGTCTGTATATAGAGGGATGTCTGTATATAGGAGTGGTGTCTGTATATAGGGGAATGTCTGTATATAGGAGAGATGTCTGTATATAGAGGGATGTCTGTATATAGGAGTGGTGTCTGTATATAGAGAGATGTCTGTATATAGGAGTGGTGTCTGTATATAGGGGGATGTCTGTATATAGGAGAGATGTCTGTATATAGAGGGATGTCTGTATATAGGAGTGGTGTCTGTATATAGAGGGATGTCTGTATATAGGAGTGGTGTCTGTATATAGGGGGATGTCTGTATATAGGAGTGGTGTCTGTATATAGAGGGATGTCTGTATATAGGAGTGGTGTCTGTATATAGGGGGATGTCTGTATATAGGAGTGGTGTCTGTATATAGAGGGATGTCTGTATATAGGAGAGATGTCTGTATATAGAGGGATGTCTGTATATAGGAGTGGTGTCTGTATTTAGAGGGATGTCTGTATATAGGAGAGATGTCTGTATATAGAGGGATGTCTGTATATAGGAGTGGTGTCTGTATATAGAGGGATGTCTGTATATAAGAGTGGTGTCTGTATATAGGGGGATGTCTGTATATAGGAGTGGTGTCTGTATATAGAGGGATGTCTGTATATAGGAGAGGTGCCTGCATATAGGAGTGGTGTCTGTATATAGGAGTGGTGTCTGTATACAGAGGGATGTCTGTATATAGGAGTGGTGTCTGTATATAGGAGTAATGTCTGTATATAAGAGGATGTGGCCAAAGTGGCTACCAAGGATTCCTGCATGCCAAAATGGCTACCAAGGGGCCAATGTTGCTAACAAGGGCCCCCGCACATCAAAGTGGCTACCAAGGGGCCAAATTGGATACCCAGGGGCAGGGCCCTGCATGCCAGACTTGCTCCTGAGGTTCATTGGCAGCTGGCAGCGCTGTTCAAGCACCATGTATTTCCTTCAGGAAATGCCCATCTAGTTATTCTTCTTCTTCTTCTCCGCGTTTTCCGCAATTAATGCGGCCCGAACCGCTCGGCACAGAGACCCCGTTCAGGCGGCGTTTCGAAGGCCTCGGTGGGGACAGGTGTGCTATGACTTTTATAGTCGATCCGATATGTAGATTTTATTTAAATCGCATTTAAAAAAAAAAATTTCCCATAGGAAATAATGGCGAACTTTCCATTACCTCCAACTTGACCTTCCAAAGATGGCAGCTATGCAAATGTACGGTGTCCATTTTAGGACATGATCATTTATCAAAGTCAAACATCAGAATAAAGTGACTATGACACCCTCTCGTCCCGTGTGCAAAAGTAAGTGCCCCCCCCCGGCCCCGTGTGTGAAAAGTAAGTGCCCCCCCCCGGCCCCGTGTGTGAAAAGTAAGTGCGCCCCCGGCCCCGTGTGCAAAAGTAAGTGCGCCCCCGGCCCCGCGTGCAAAAGTAAGTGCGCCCCCGGCCCCGCGTGCAAAAGTAAGTGCGCCCCCGGCCCCGCGTGCAAAAGTAAGTGCGCCCCCGGCCCCGCGTGCAAAAGTAAGTGCGCCCCCGGCCCCGTGTGCAAAAGTAAGTGCGCCCCCGGCCCCGCGTGCAAAAGTAAGTGGGCCCCCGGCCCCGTGTGCAAAAGTAAGTGCGCCCCCGGCCCCGTGTGCAAAAGTAAGTGCGCCCCCGGCCCCGTGTGCAAAAGTAAGTGCGCCCCCGGCCCCGTGTGCAAAAGTAAGTGCGCCCCCGGCCCCGTGTGCAAAAGCAAGTGCGCCCCCGGCCCCGTGTGCAAAAGTAAGTGCGCCCCCATGTGCAAAAGTAAGTGCGCCCCCGTGTGCAAAAGTAAGTGCGCCCCCGGTGCAAAAGTAAGTGCGCCCCCGGCCCCGGGTGCAAAAGCAAGTGCGCCCCCGGCCCCGGGTGCAAAAGTAAGTGCGCCCCCGGCCCCGGGTGCAAAAGTAAGTGTGCCCCCGGCCCCGGGTGCAAAAGTAAGTGCGCCCCCGTGTGCAAAAGTAAGTGCGCCCCCGTGTGCAAAAGTAAGTGCGCCCCCGGCCCCGGGTGCAAAAGTAAGTGCGCCCCCGGCCCCGGGTGCAAAAGTAAGTGCGCCCCCGGCCCCGGGTGCAAAAGTAAGTGCGCCCCCGTGTGCAAAAGTAAGTGCGCCCCCGTGTGCAAAAGTAAGTGCGCCCCCGTGTGCAAAAGTAAGTGCGCCCCCGGTGCAAAAGTAAGTGCGCCCCCGGTGCAAAAGTAAGTGCGCCCCCGGCCCCGGGTGCAAAAGTAAGTGCGCCCCCGGCCCCGGGTGCAAAAGTAAGTGCGCCCCCGGCCCCGGGTGCAAAAGTAAGTGCGCCCCCGGCCCCGGGTGCAAAAGTAAGTGCGCCCCCGTGTGCAAAAGTAAGTGCGCCCCCGTGTGCAAAAGTAAGTACGCCCCCGGGTGCAAAAGTAAGTGCGCCCCCGGGTGCAAAAGTAAGTGCGCCCCCGGGTGCAAAAGTAAGTGCGCCCCCGGGTGCAAAAGTAAGTGCGCCCCCGGGTGCAAAAGTAAGTGCGCCCCCGGGTGCAAAAGTAAGTGCGCCCCCGGGTGCAAAAGTAAGTGCGCCCCGGGTGCAAAAGTAAGCGCGCCCCGGGTGCAAAAGTAAGTGCGCCTCCGGGTGCAAAAGTAAGTGCGCCCCCGGGTGCAAAAGTAAGTGCACCCCGGTGCAAAAGTAAGTGCGCCCCCGGCCCCGGGTGCAAAAGTAAGTGCGCCCCCGGCCCCGGGTGCAAAAAGCCGGATTACTCACCGGTAATGCTCTTTTAATGAGTCCACGACAGCACCCCACATGAGAGAGAGGGATCCGCCCATAGGAACAGGAAACCTACAGAATAAAAGGAGGCGGTCCCCTCTCCTCCTCAGTTTAGTTTACAGAGTATAAAAAGGGAACCGCAAAAGCTTTAGTATTAATTCTTATTCAGCAAAATATCTTAAAAACTCTATACAACCATTATTTGTGAATTAAAGAAAGGGCTGTGCATAATCAGGGAGGGTTGTAAATGGGTGCTGTCGTGGACTCATTAAAAGAGCATTACCGGTGAGTAATCCGGCTTTTTACCCTTCGCCACGACAGCACCCCACATGAGAGACTTTCAGAGAGTAATTACTCGGGTGGGATAACTGTACTAAGCACAGCTCTACCAAAGGTCAAATCAGACGATGAAGATAGATCAAGTCTATAATGGTTGTAAAAGGTAGAAGGTGTAGACCAAGTTGCGGCCTTACATATTAGATGGATCGGGACATCCGCTTGTTCCGCCCAGGAGGAAGCCATGGCTCGTGTTGAGTGCGCTTTAATACCCACTGGAGGAATCTCGCCTTTCGATGTATAGGCCAAGCAGATAGCATCTCTGATCCACCGAGATATGGTAGCTCTCGTGACCCCATGTCCTTTCTTGCGGCCCTGAAAGGAGATAAACAGAGCCCTACTCTCCCTCCATGTTTGACACCTTTCTATATAAGTCAGGATGGCTCTTCTGACATCTAAGGTGTGGAACTTCTGTTGTTCAGGGGTTACAGGAGAATCAAAAAAGGAAGGGAGAAATATTTCCTGTGACCTGTGGTAGGTGGATGCTACCTTAGGGAGGTATGAGGGGTCTGGTTTTAGGACTATTCGGTCATGGAATATCAGTAAGAATGGTGGGTCTACTGATAGGGCCTGGATGTCACTAACACGTCTGGCTGAGGTCAGGGCTACCAAGAGGGCTACCTTATATGTGAGGACATTTAGAGGTATAGAATCTAGAGGCTCAAATGGGGAGCTGGTTAAGGCTTCTAGCACTAGATTTAAATCCCACGGAGGTAGACGGGGAATATGTACTGGGTTACTCCGTTCACAAGACTTAATGAATCTGGAGACCCATCTATCAGCGGCTATATTATATCCATATAAGGCTCCTAACGCTGATATCTGGACTCTTAAGGTGTTCACTGATAGTCCTAATTCTCTACCTTTTTGTAGGAACTCTAGAATAGGTGTTATCGGAACCTGTTTAGTGAATGGTACTGTATGAAAGTCTAAGAATTTTTTCCATACCCTGCTATATATCAGGGTGGTAGATCTTTTCCTACTTAGTAGCAGGGTGTTTACTAGTTGTTCTGAGAAACCCCTTGAAGTTAATAATTGCCGCTCAAGTTCCACGCCGTCAAGTGAAGCCCTTTCACTTGCGGGTGGAAAAACGGCCCCTGGAACAGTAGTTCCTTGTCCAATGGAAGAATCCATGGATCGGATAGACACATGCTCTGGAGGCAGGAGAACCACGGTCTTTTTGGCCAGAAGGGTGCAATGAGGATTACCCTTGCTTGCTCCCTCCTGATCTTCCTGATCACTAGCGGAATCAGAGACATTGGAGGAAAGGCGTACGCCAGTTTGAAGTTCCAAGGATGGTGTAGAGAGTCCAGCATGTCTGGGTGATCCATGGAGTTCAGGGAAGCGAATCTTTCTACCTGTCTGTTGCCTCTTGTGGCAAATAGATCTATCTGAGGCACTCCCCATGCTTTTGTTATTAGTCTGAACACGGCTCTGTTTAAGGACCATTCTCCCTGGCGCAGCCTGTTTCGGCTGAGGTAGTCCGCTTTGGTATTCTCTATGCCTCTGATGTGTAGGGCTGTTAGGGACGCAAGATGAGCCTCTGCGAACTGGAAGATCTCTCCTGCGATGGTCATCAGACTTCCTGACCGTGTACCGCCCTGGCGGTTTACATAGGCCACTGTGGTGGAGTTGTCTGAGAAAACTCTTACATCTGCTCCTTGGATCTGTGGAAGAAAATAATTTAAGGCTTTCCCTACTGCTGTTAACTCTTTCCAATTTGATGAACATGATGATTCTGACTGATTCCAGGTATCCTGGACTATATCATCCTCCATATGTGCACCCCATCCCGTAGGGCTGGCGTCTGTAGTAATTATTCTGGATGGATCTATTATCCATGGTACACCCCCTGAAAGGTGTCCCATATCTAGCCACCAGGATAGAGATTCTATGACATCTCTAGAGAGAGTTAGTTTACTCTCTAGGTGTCCTACCCGTCCCTGGGCTGACAGTACTTCGAACTGTAATTGGCGGGTATGAAATTGAGCCCATGGTACAGCCGGGATACATGAGGACAATGATCCCAGTAAGGACATAGCCTTCCTTAGTGTCATGTAGGGGTTCTTTATCGCTTCTGACACCTTTGACTGTATAGTCCTTTTCTTTGAATGCGGGAGGAAGCTTTTTTGACTTACTGAGTCTAGCTGGATCCCTAGAAACATTTGAGTAGTGTCTGGATTCAGCCTGGACTTTTCGAAGTTGATAATCCAACCCAACTCCTGCAGGGATGAGATTGTGTTAGATAACCGCAATTTACATTGAGCTACAGAATTCCCTACTACTAGAAAGTCATCCAGGTAGGGTATTATTAAAGTGTCCCGTTGGCGTAGATGAGCCATTACCTCTAACATCACTTTTGTAAAAATGCGGGGGGCCATAGAAAGCCCAAATGGCATTGCCACATATTGGAAGTGACGAACCTGTCCCTCCAGGATGACCGCTACTCTTAGATACTGCTGGTGTTCGGCATGTATTGGAAGATGATAGTATGCATCTTTTAGGTCTATCCCGGCCATGACACACCTAGGGAACAAAAGCTTGATGGTAGAACTAATGGATTCCATTTTGAAAGTGTGGTTACTTAAAAAGGAATTTAGTTTTTTGAGGTTTATGATGGTTCTGAATGAACCATCCGGTTTATTGATCAAGAATAAAGGGGAATAGAACCCCCTCCCTTCTTGATCCCGGGGAACTTCTATCAATACTTTTTTAGATAGAAGCGATAGGATCTCTGATTCCAGAGCTTCTTGTTGTTGTTGACCTCTCGGAGATGTTACAATAAAAGAATCCCAAGGGATTCTATCAAATTCTAACTTTGAATCCATTCCCAATAATGTCCAGAATCCAAGGACTAGATGTTATTAATTTCCATTTAGAAGAGAAATACTTCAATCTACCGCCCACTTCATAATTAACGGTACTTGTTGCGTTTTTGGTTATAGGATCCGGAAAACAGAGCACCTTTTTGTTTTGGATCCTTTGCCTCCCAGCGCTCCCTTTGCTCAGTAGGTTTATTCCTGGTGAAGGGGCGTCTCCTGAAAGCTCTCCTGTAAGAGGGAAGGTACTGGTTAGGGAAGCCTTTCTTCCGCTCTCCTGCTTTATTTAAGAGCTCGTCCAGAGCTTTCCCAAATAGGAACTCACCCTGGCAGGGGATCGCGCAAAGTTTTGCTTTGGCCTGTGCGTCCCCTTTCCAATTCTTCAACCAGAGTGCTCGCCGTGCTGTGTTTACTAGGCCGGCTGACCTGGCTGTTAGGCGTAGTGAATCTACCGACGCATCTGCTAGAAATGCTACTGCGTCTTTCATTAGAGGGATTTTCGACAGAATTGTATTCCTCGAAGCTCCCCCTCTAATTTGTTCCTCCAGCTGCTCTGTCCATACTAGCAGTGACCTTGCAGTGCAGGTGCTAGCAATGGCTGGCCTGAATGCCCCCGTATTTGCCTCCCATGACCTCTTAAGTAAGGCTTCTGCCTTTCGGTCTAACGGATCCGTTAGAGTCCCTGAGTCCTCCACAGGCAAGACCGACTGTTTAGAAGTTGAAGCCACTGCCGCATCAACTTTTGGAATTTTTTGCCAGGAACTAAGTTCTTCGTCACTGAAGGGGTAGCGTCTTTTAGCAGAGGATGGCAAGAATCCTCTTGTATGTTGTTTTTCCCACTCTTTCTTAACCAGCTCCTTAATTGTGGGTATGGTGGGGAAGGACCTTCGTTTTCTTTGTCCTAATCCCGCGAACATGATGTCCTGCGCTGACTTCTTTCCCTTCTCATCTGGGCACCCCATCGTGCTCCTGACGGCTTTAATTAAACTGTCTACGCTACTATTTGGTAGACAAAGCCCTCCTTCATATTCTGATGAACTTTGCTGGGACTCCTCTTCATCAGAGGATTTTTGCACTACCTCTGACTCCGAGCTTACTGGAGATCGGGACCTGCTGGGCTGGCGGGTACTGGTGCTACTTGTATGGGCCAGACCTTGCATCTCTTCACGAATTATGGCTCTAACGTCAGACGGGGTCATTACGTTTTCTTGCCGTAAGGTCAGTACGATGCACTCTGCACATAACCTCTTAGTATATGAGTCCGGGAGGGGTTGCAAGCATAAGGCACATTCTTTGTGTTTGGTTTTATGTGTCCTTTTCTTAGTCTAGAGGAAGGGGATATAGGAGGAACATATATCAGCATATGGGAAGAGATTCTTTTAAAACTCACCCAGTGAAGCTGACAGGTACCGGTTCTGGAGGCGGATTCTTGGCTGAAAGACCTTTCTGTCTGGTGGCAGATCGCTTTTCCTGGGATCGATCTCCACTTTTGGTGCTGCTCCTGGCGCTTGTCTCCTTACTGGGAGACTGCTCTGTTGCAGACAAGTGCGCTACATCGGCCGGTGAAGCCATACTTACACACACCGGCCGACGCTAGTGCTGCACTTTTAAATCTGGCGCCGAATCTCCTGCCTCCCCGGACCCAACCCGGAAGTGCTCCAGCGACTTCCGGGTTAGACGCGCCGCTCCTCCTTACCATGCGGCGGCTGCTGGATAAGAAGCCGGCCGCTGAGCGCGCGCGTCCTCATGGATCCGGGCGGCCCAGCGGTACCGAACCCGGACCATGGAGACGATCAGACGAGGGGGGAGGCTGCAAACAGTGGCTCCCCCGCCGCTGCTTCTGGCACCGCAGCCCCTGCCGTTCCACCAGAGACTGACGCAGGCGGGTGCATGGCCCAGGAATCCTTTTTGGACTGCAGGTACTTCGGGGTTCCCATAGAAACAGGAAACCTAAACTGAGGAGGAGAGGGGACCGCCTCCTTTTATTCTGTAGGTTTCCTGTTCCTATGGGCGGATCCCTCTCTCTCATGTGGGGTGCTGTCGTGGCGAAGGGTAAAAGTAAGCGCGCCCCCCAGTCCCGTGTGTGAAAAGTGCTGCTGTAAAGCTGGCAGCGCTGTTCAAGCACCATGTATTTCCTTCAGGAAATGCCCATCTAGTTATTATTCTTCTTCTTCTCCGCGTTTTCCGCAATTAATGCGGCCCGAACCGCTCGGCGCAGAGACCCCGTTCAGGCGGCGTTTCGAAGCCCTCGGTGGGGACAGGTGTGCTATGACTTTTATAGTCGATCCGATATGTAGATTTTATTTAAATCGCATTTAAAAAAAAAAATTTCCCATAGGAAATAATGGCGAACTTTCCATTACCCCAAACTTGACCTTCCAAAGATGGCAGCTATGCAAATGTACGGTATCCATTTTAGGACATGATCATTTATCACACGGCCCCCTGTGCTAAAGTAAGTGCGCCCCCGGCCCCGTGTGCAAAAGTAAGTGCGCCCCCGGCCCCGTGTGCAAAAGTAAGTGCGCCCCCGGCCCCGGGTGCAAAAGTAAGTGTGCCCCCGGCCCCGTGTGCAAAAGTAAGTGCGCCCCCGGCCCCGTGTGCAAAAGTAAGTGCGCCCCCGGCCCCGTGTGCAAAAATAAGTGCGCCCCCGGCCCCGTGTGCAAAAGTAAGTGCGCCTCCGGCCCTGGGTGCAAAAGTAAGTGCGCCCCCGGCCCCGTGTGCAAAACTAAGTGCGCCCCCGGCCCCGTGTGCAAAAGTAAGTGCACCCCCGGCCCCGTGTGCAAAAGTAAGTGCGCCCCCGGCCCTGTGTGCAAAAGTAAGTGCGCCCCCGGCCCCGTGTGCAAAAGTAAGTGCGCCCCCGGCCCCGTGTGCAAAAGTAAGTGCGCCCCCGGCCCCGTGTGCAAAAGTAAGAGCGCCCCCGGCCCCGTGTGCAAAAGTAAGTGCGCCCCCGGCCCCGTGTGCAAAAGTAAGTGCGCCCCCGGCCCCGTGTGCAAAAGTAAGTGCGCCCCCGGCCCCGTGTGTGAAAAGTAAGTGCCCCCTTGGCCCCGTGTGTGAAAAGTAAGTGCCCCCCGGCCCCGTGTGTGAAAAGTAAGTGCCCCCCCGGCCCCGTGTGTGAAAAGTAAGTGACCCACAACTCTGACCTGTATATAGGAGTCTGTATATAGGGGGATGTCTGTATATAGGAGTGGTGTCTGTATTTAGAGGGATGTCTGTATATAGGAGTGGTGTCTGTATATAGGGGGATGTCTGTATATAGGAGTGGTGTCTGTATATAGGGGATTGTCTGTATATAGGAGTGGTGTCTGTATATAGAGGGATGGCTGTATATAGGAGTGGTGTCTGTATATAGAGGGATGTCTGTATATAGGAGTGATGTCTGTATATATGGGGATGTCTGTATATAGGAGTGGTGTCTGTATATAGAGGGATGTCTGTATATAAGAGTGGTGTCTGTATATAGAGGGATGTCTATATATAGGAGTGGTGTCTGTATATAGAGGGATGTCTGTATATAGGAGTGGTGTCTGTATATAGAGGGATGTCTGTATATAAGAGTGGTGTCTGTATATAGGGGGATGTCTGTATATAGGAGTGGTGTCTGTATATAGAGGGATATCTGTATAAAGGAGAGATGTCTGTATATAGAGGGATGTCTGTATATAGGAGTGGTGTCTGTACATAGAGGAATGTCTGTATATAGGAGTGGTGTCTGTATATAGAGGGATGTCTGTATATAGGAGTGGTGTCTGTATACAGAGGGATGTCTGTATATAGGAGTGGTGTCTGTATACAGAGGGATGTCTGTATATAAGAGTGGTGTCTGTATATAGGGGGATGTCTGTATATAGGAGTGGTGTCTGTATATAGAGGGATGTCTGTATATAGGAGTGGTGTCTGTATATAGAGGGATGTCTGCATATAGGAGTGGTGTCTGTATATAGGGGGATGTCTGTATATAGGAGTGGTGTCTGTATATAGGGGGATGTCTGTATATAGGAGTGGTGTCTGTATATAGGGGGATGTCTGTATATAGGAGTAGTGTCTGTATATAGGGGGATGTCTGTATATAGGAGTGGTGTCTGTATATAGGGGGATATCTGTATATAGGAGTGGTGTCTGTATATAGAGGGATGTCTCTATATAGGAGAGATGTCTGTATATACAGGGATGTCTGTATATAGGAGTGGTGTCTGTATATAGAGGGATGTCTGTATATTGGAGTGGTGTCTGTATATAGAGGGATGTCTGTATATAGGAGTGGTGTCTGTATATAGAGGGATGTCTGTATATTGGAGTGGTGTCTGTATATAGAGGGATGTCTGTATATAGGAGTGGTGTCTGTATACAGAGGGATGTCTGTATATAGGAGTGGTGTCTGTATATAGAGGGATGTCTGTATATAGGAGTGGTGTCTGTATATAGGGGGATGTCTGTATATAGGAGTGGTGTCTGTATATAGGGGGATATCTGTAAATAGGAGTGGTGTCTGTATATAGAGGGATGTCTGTATATAGGAGTGGTGTCTGTATACAGAGGGATGTCTGTATATAGGAGTGGTGTCTGTATACAGGGGGATGTCTGTATATAGGAGTGGTGTCTGTATATAGGGGGATGTCTGTATATAGGAGTGGTGTCTGTATATAGAGGGATGTCTCTATGTAGGAGAGATGTCTGTATATACAGGGATGTCTGTATATAGGAGTGGTGTCTGTATATAGAGGGATGTCTCTATATAGGAGAGATGTCTGTATATACAGGGATGTCTGTATATAGGAGTGGTGTCTGTATATAGAGGGATGTCTGTATATTGGAGTGGTGTCTGTATATAGAGGGATGTCTGTATATAGGAGTGGTGTCTGTATACAGAGGGATGTCTGTATATAGGAGTGGTGTCTGTATACAGAGGGATGTCTGTATATAGGAGTGGTGTCTGTATATAGGGGGATGTCTGTATATAGGAGTGGTGTCTGTATATAGGGGGGATATCTGTATATAGGAGTGGTGTCTGTATATAGAGGGATGTCTGTATATAGGAGTGGTGTCTGTATACAGAGGGATGTCTGTATATAGGAGTGGTGTCTGTATACAGGGGGATGTCTGTATATAGGAGTGGTGTCTGTATATAGGGGGATGTCTGTATATAGGAGTGGTGTCTGTATATAGAGGGATGTCTCTATGTAGGAGAGATGTCTGTATATACAGGGATGTCTGTATATAGGAGTGGTGTCTGTATATAGAGGGATGTCTGTATATAGGAGTGGTGTCTGTATATAGAGGGATGTCTGTATATAGGAGTGGTGTCTGTATATAGAGGGATGTCTGTATATAGGAGTGGTGTCTGTATACAGGGGGATGTCTGTATATAGGAGTGGTGTCTGTATATAGAGGGATGTCTGTATATAGGAGTGGTGTCTGTATATAGAGGGATGTCTGTATGTAGGAGTGGTGTCTGTATACAGAGGGATGTCTGTATATAGGAGTGGTGTCTGTATATAGGGGGATGTCTGTATATAGGAGTGGTGTCTGTATATAGGGGGATATCTGTATATAGGAGTGGTGTCTGTATATAGAGGGATGTCTGTATATAGGAGTGGTGTCTGTATATAGAGGGATGTCTGTATATAGGAGTGGTGTCTGTATATAGAGGGATGTCTGTATATAGGAGTGGTGTCTGTATATAGAGGGATGTCTGTATATAGGAGTGGTGTCTGTATATAGAGGGATGTCTGTTTATAGGAGTGGTGTCTGTATATAGAGGGATGTCTGTATATAGGAGTGGTGTCTGTATATAGGGGGATGTCTGTATATAGGAGTGGTGTCTGTATATAGAGGGATGTCTGTATATAGGAGAGATGTCTGTATATAGAGGGATGTCTGTATATAGGAGTGGTGTCTGTATATAGAGGGATGTCTGTATATAGGAGTGGTGTCTCTATATAGAGGTATGTCTGTATATAGGAGAGATGTCTGTATATAGAGGGATGTCTGTATATAGGAGTTCTGTCTGTATACAGAGGGATGTCTGTATATAGGAGTGGTGTCTCTATATAGGGGGATGTCTGAATATAGGAGATATGTCTGTATATAGAGTGATGTCTGTATATAGGAGTGGTGTCTGTATATAGAGGGATGTCTGTATATAGGAGTGGTGTCTGTATATAGAGGGATGTCTGTATATAGAAGTGGTGTCTGTATACAGAGGGATGTCTGTATATAGGAGTGGTGTCTGTATATAGAGGGATGTCTGTATATAGGAGTGGTGTCTCTATATAGAGGTATGTCTGTATATAGGAGAGATGTCTGTATATAGAGGGATGTCTGTATATAGGAGTTCTGTCTGTATACAGAGGGATGTCTGTATATAGGAGTGGTGTCTCTATATAGGGGGATGTCTGAATATAGGAGATATGTCTGTATATAGAGTGATGTCTGTATATAGGAGTGGTGTCTGTATATAGAGGGATGTCTGTATATAGGAGTGGTGTCTGTATATAGAGGGATGTCTGTATATAGAAGTGGTGTCTGTATACAGAGGGATGTCTGTATATAGGAGTGGTGTCTGTATATAGGGGGATGTCTGTATATAGGAGTGGTGTCTGTATATAGGGGGATGTCTGTATATAGGAGTGGTGTCTGTATATAGAGGGATGTCTGTATATAGGAGTGGTGTCTGTATATAGAGGGATGTCTGTTTATAGGAGTGGTGTATGTATATAGAGGGATGTCTGTATATAGGAGTGGTGTCTGTATATAGAGGGATGTCTGTATATAGGAGTGGTGTCTGTATATAGGGGAATGTCTGTATATAGGAGAGATGTCTGTATATAGAGGGATGTCTGTATATAGGAGTGGTGTCTGTATATAGAGGGATGTCTGTATATAGGAGTGGTGTCTGTATATAGGGGGATGTCTGTATATAGGAGAGATGTCTGTATATAGAGGGATGTCTGTATATAGGAGTGGTGTCTGTATATAGAGGGATGTCTGTATATAGGAGTGGTGTCTGTATATAGGGGGATGTCTGTATATAGGAGTGGTGTCTGTATATAGAGGGATGTCTGTATATAGGAGTGGTGTCTGTATATAGGGGGATGTCTGTATATAGGAGTGGTGTCTGTATATAGAGGGATGTCTGTATATAGGAGAGATTTCTGTATATAGAGGGATGTCTGTATATAGGAGTGGTGTCTGTATATAGAGGGATGTCTGTATATAGGAGAGATGTCTGTATATAGAGGGATGTCTGTATATAGGAGTGGTGTCTGTATATAGAGGGATGTCTGTATATAAGAGTGGTGTCTGTATATAGGGGGATGTCTGTATATAGGAGTGGTGTCTGTATATAGAGGGATGTCTGTATATAGGAGAGGTGCCTGCATATAGGAGTGGTGTCTGTATATAGGAGTGGTGTCTGTATACAGAGGGATGTCTGTATATAGGAGTGGTGTCTGTATATAGGAGTAATGTCTGTATATAAGAGGATGTGGCCAAAGTGGCTACCAAGGATTCCTGCATGCCAAAATGGCTACCAAGGGGCCAATGTTGCTAACAAGGGCCCCCGCACATCAAAGTGGCTACCAAGGGGCCAAATTGGATACCCAGGGGCAGGGCCCTGCATGCCAGACTTGCTCCTGAGGTTCATTGGCAGCTGGCAGCGCTGTTCAAGCACCATGTATTTCCTTCAGGAAATGCCCATCTAGTTCTTATTATAGTGCTTTGGAACAAAGCACTATACTGTTATTCAATCGTGGTAAACTTATTATTATAGTGCTTTGGAACAAAGCACTATATTGTAATCCGAACGTGGATAACTTATTATGGTGCTTGAACCTCCTAGGTTCAAGCAACATATTGTAATCCGATTTCTTATATTTTTATGGTGCTTGAACCCTCCTAGGTTCAAGCAACATATTGTAATCCGATTTCTTATATTTTATTCTTCTTCTTCTCCGCATTTTCCGCAATTAATGCGGCCCGAACCGCTCGGCGCAGAGACCCCGTTCAGGCGGCGTTTCGAAGGCCTCGGTGGGGACAGGTGTGCTATGACTTTTATAGTCGATCCGATATGTAGATTTTATTTAAATCGCATTTAAAAAAAAAAATTTCCCATAGGAAATAATGGCGAACTTTCCATTACCCCCAGCTTGACCTTCCAAAGATGGCAGCTATGCAAATGTCCATTTTAGGACATGATCATTTATCACAGTCAAACATCAGAATAAAGTGAATATGACACCCTCTCGTCCCGTGTGTGAAAAGTAAGTGCCCCCCGGCCCCGTGTGTCAAAAGTAAGTGCCCCCCGGCCCCGTGTGTGAAAAGTAAGTGCCCCCCCGGCCCCGTGTGTGAAAAGTAAGTGCCCCCCCGGCCCCGTGTGTGAAAAGTAAGTGCCCCCCCGGCCCCGTGTGTGAAAAGTAAGTGCCCCCCCGGCCCCGTGTGTGAAAAGTAAGTGCCCCCCCGGCCCCGTGTGTGAAAAGTAAGTGCCCCCCCGGCCCCGCCCACCAAATCGGAGGCCGAGGGTCCCCGGCCACCGAATCGGAGGCCGAGGGTCCCCGGCCTCCAAATCGGAGGCCGAGGGTCCCCGGCCTCCAAATCGGAGGCCGAGGGTCCCCGGCCACCAAATCGGAGGCCGAGGGTCCCCGTCCTCCAAATCGGAGGCCGAGGGTCCCCGGCCACCAAATCGGAGGCCGAGGGTCCCCGGCCACCAAATCGGAGGCCGAGGGTCCCCGGCCACCAAATCGGAGGCCGAGGGTCCCCGGCCTCCAAATCGGAGGCCGAGGGTCCCCGGCCACCAAATCGGAGGCCGAGGGTCCCCGTCCTCCAAATCGGAGGCCGAGGGTCCCCGGCCACCAAATCGGAGGCCGAGGGTCCCCGGCCACCAAATCGGAGGCCGAGGGTCCCCGGCCTCCAAATCGGAGGCCGAGGGTCCCCGGCCTCCGATTAAAGTGGCTACCGAGGATTCCTAAATGCCAAAATGGCTACCAAGGATTCCTGCATGCCAAAATGGCTATCAAGGGGCCAAAGTTGCTAACAAGGGGCCCCACACATCAAAGTTTCTACCAAGGGGCCAAAGTTGCTAACAAGGGGCCCCGCACATCAAAGTGGCTACCAAGGGGCCAAATTGGATACCCAGGGGCAGGGCCCTGCATGCCAGACTTGCTCCTGAGGTTCATTGGCAGCTGGCAGTGCTGTTCAAGCACCATGTATTTCCTTCAGGAAATGCCCATCTAGTCTTATTATTATTATTCTTCTCCGCGTTTTCCGCAATTAATGCGGCCCGAACCGCTCGGCGCAGAGACCCCGTTCAGGCGGCGTTTCGAAGGCCTCGGTGGGGACAGGTGTGCTATGACTTTTATAGTCGATCTGATATGTAGATTTTATTTAAATCGCATTTAAAAAAAAAAATTTCCCATAGGAAATAATGGCGAACTTTCCATTACCCCCAACTTGACCTTCCAAAGATGGCAGCTATGCAAATGTACGGTGTCCATTTTAGGACATGATCATTTATCACAGTCAAACATCAGAATAAAGTGACTATGACACCCTCTCGTCCCGTGTGTGAAAAGTAAGTGCCCCCCCCGGCCCCGTGTGTGAAAAGTAAGTGCCCCCCGGCCCCGTGTGTGAAAAGTAAGTGCCCCCCCGACCCCGTGTGTGAAAAGTAAGTGCGCCCCCGGCCCCGTGAGCAAAAGTAAGTGCGCCCCCGGCCCCGTGTGCAAACGTAAGTGCGCCCCCGGCCCCGTGTGCAAAAGTAAGTGCGCCCCCGGCCCCGTGTGCAAAAGTAAGTGCGCCCCTGGCCCCGTGTGCAAAAGTAAGTGCGCCCCCGGCCCCGTGTGCAAAAGTAAGTGTGCCCCCGGCCCCGTGTGCAAAAGTAAGTGCGCCCCCGGCCCCGTGTGCAAAAGTAAGTGCGCCCCCGGCCCCGTGTGCAAAAGTAAGTGCGCCCCCCGCCCCGTGTGCAAAAGTAAGTGCGCCCCCGGCCCCGTGTGCAAAAGTAAGTGCGCCCCCCGCCCCGTGTGCAAAATTAAGTGCGCCCCCGGCCCCGTGTGCAAAAGTAAGTGCGCCCCCGGCCCCGTGTGCAAAAAGTAAGTGCGCCCCCGGCCCCGTGTGCAAAAGTAAGTGCGCCCCCGGCCCCGTGTGCAAAAGTAAGTGCGCCCCGGTCCCGGGTGTGGAAAAGTAAGTGCTCCCCGGTCCCGGGTGTGGAAAAGTAAGTGGCCCCCCTGGTCCCGTGTGTGAAAAGTGCTGCTGTAAAGCTGGCAGCGCTGTTCAAGCACCATGTATTTCCTTCAGGAAATGCCCATCTAGTTATTATTATTATTATTATTAGGCTTTTTTCCGCAATTAATGCGGCCCGAACCGCTAAACGCACAGACTCCAGTGAGGTGTCATTTCGAAGCCAGCGTCCACGAGAGGGGTGCTAAGTATTTTTCGTGTCGATCGGATTTGTAGTTTTGGCGCAATTTGCGTTTGAAAATTGTTTTCCCCCCATTGGAAAGCATTGCTCAATGCATTTCAATAGGGAAATTTCCTCATATGGTATAATGGCCTGATTTCTGAGGCAATTTCAAAACTGCCACCTGGCTGATTAGCTCATTGATATGCACAGTCAGACGCAGTTACTATGCCAACGCCTACGAGCCTACTAGGAAACAGGTTTTGTCAGTCAGATAATATCAGCTCCTCTCTGTTATCAGCCATTCCCCTGTCCTGCTGTCAGTCTATTTATTCTTATTAGGCTTTTTTCCCCGCAATTATTCCCTCTGTTATCAGCCATTCCCTGTACTGCTGTCAGTCTATTTCTCTCTGTTATCAGCCATTCCCCTGTCCTGCTGTCAGTCTATTCTCTCTGTTATCAGCCATTCCCCGTCCTGCTGTCAGTCTATTTCTCTGTTATCAGCCATTCCCCTGTCCTGCTGTCAGTCTATTTCTCCCTGTTATCAGCCAATCCCCGTCCTGCTGTCAGTCTATTTCTCTCTGTTATCAGCCATTCCCTTGTCCTGCTGTCAGTCAGAGTGACCCGGCCCACCAAATCGGACCCAGAGTGACCCGGCCCACCAAATCGGACCCAGAGTGACCCGGGCCACCAAATCGGACCCAGAGTGACCTGGCCCACCAAATTGGACCCAGAGTGACCCGGGCCACCAAATCGGACCCAGAGTGACCCGGGCCACCAAATCGGACCCAGAGTGACCCGGCCCACCAAATCGGACCCAGAGTGACCCGGCCCACCAAATCGGACCCAGAGTGACCCGGCCCACCAAATCGGACCCAGAGTGACCCGGGCCACCAAAGCGGACCCAGAGTGACCCGGGCCACCAAAGCGGACCCAGAGTGACCCGGGCCACCAAAGCGGACCCAGAGTGACCCGGGCCACCAAATCGGACCCAGAGTGACCCGGCCCACCAAATCGGACCCAGAGTGACCCGGCCCACCAAATCGGACCCAGAGTGACCCGGCCCACCAAATCGGACCCAGAGTGACCCGGCCCACCAAATCGGACCCAGAGTGACCCGGCCCACCAAATCGGACCCAGAGTGACCCGGCCCACCAAATCAGACCCAGAGTGACCCGGCCCACCAAATCGGACCCAGAGTGACCCGGCCCACCAAATCGGACCCAGAGTGACCCGGCCCACCAAATCGGACCCAGAGTGACCCGGCCCACCAAATCGGACCCAGAGTGACCCGGCCCACTAAATCGGACCCAGAGTGAGCCGGCCCACCAAATCGGACCCAGAGTGAGCCGGCCCACCAAATCGGACCCAGAGTGACCCCGCCCACCAAATCGGACCCAGAGTGACCCCGCCCACCAAATCGGAACCAGAGTGACCCCGCCCACCAAATCGGACCCGGAGTGGCCTCAACCCTGAGGGGCTACAACTACCAAACCAGCGCCTGAGGGGCACCCAAGTGTGAAAGTCTTGCAGGGGCAGCCCGGGCACCATTCCAAAGCACTATCTGTAGTTCCTTCAGGAAATACCCATCTAGTTATTATAGTGCTTTGGAACAAAGCACTATACTGTTATTCCACCGTGGATAACTTCTTATTCTTATTCTTATTATTATTCAGTCCGCACGTAATGCGGCCCGAACCGCTTCACTCACAGACTCCAGTGAGGTGTCATTTCGAAGCCAGCGTCCCCAAGAGGTGTGCTAAGTATTTTTCGTGTCGATCGGATTTGTAGTTTTGGCGCAATTTGCATTTGAAAAAAGTGTCTCAATGCATTTCAATAGGGAAATTTTCCAATACGTTTATAATGGGCCTGATTTCTGAGGCAATTTCTAAAAATAACTGCCACCTGGCTGATTACCTCATTGATATGCGCAGTGAGACACAGTTACTATGCCAACGCCTATAAACTCTACATCAGCCCACCAGGTCACAAGTTTTGTCAGATAATATCAGCTCTTAAAGTGACAGTACAGCACAATTACAAAGCACTATCTGTAGTCTTATCATTATTGCCCCGCTCACCAAATCGGACCCAGCCCACCAAATCGGACCAGAGTGCCCCCGCTTGCCAAATTGGACCCAGAATGCCCCCGCCCGCCAAATCGGACCCAGAGTGCCCCCGCCCGCCAAATCGAACCCAGAGTGGCGCCGCCCGCCAAATCGGACCCAGAGTGGCGCCGCCCGCCAAATCGGACCCAGAGTGGCGCCGCCCGCCAAATCGGACCCAGAGTGGCGGCGCCGCCCGCCAAATCGGACCCAGAGTGGCGCCGCCCGCCAAATCGGACCCAGAGTGGCGCCGCCCGCCAAATCGGACCCAGAGTGGCGCCGCCCGCCAAATCGGACCCAGAGTGGCGCCGCCCGCCAAATCGGACCCAGAGTGGCGCCGCCCGCCAAATCGGACCCAGAGTGGCGCCGCCCGCCAAATCGGACCCAGAGTGGCGCCGCCCGCCAAATCGGACCCAGAGTGACCCGGGCCACCAAATCGGACCCAGAGTGACCCGGCCCACCAAATCGGACCCAGAGTGACCCGGCCCACCAAATCGGACCCAGAGTGACCCGGCCCACCAAATCGGACCCAGAGTGACCCGGCCCACCAAATCGGACCCAGAGTGACCCGGCCCACCAAATCGGACCCAGAGTGACCCGGCCCACCAAATCGGACCCAGAGTGACCCGGCCCACCAAATCGGACCCAGAGTGACCCGGCCCACCAAATCGGACCCAGAGTGACCCGGCCCACCAAATCGGACCCAGAGTGACCCGGCCCACCAAATCGGACCCAGAGTGACCCGGGCCACCAAATTGGACCCAGAGTGACCCGGGCCACCAAATCGGACCCAGAGTGACCCGGCCCACCAAATCGGACCCAGAGTGGCGGCGCCGCCCGCCAAATCGGACCCAGAGTGGCGCCGCCAGCCAAATCGGACCCAGAGTGGCGCCGCCCGCCAAATCGGACCCAGAGTGGCGCCGCCCACCAAATCGGACCCAGAGTGACCCGGCCCACCAAATCGGACCCAGAGTGACCCGGCCCACCAAATCGGACCCAGAGTGACCCGGCCCACCAAATCGGACCCAGAGTGACCCGGCCCACCAAATCGGACCCAGAGTGAGCCGGCCCACCAAATCGGACCCAGAGTGACCCCGCCCACCAAATCGGACCCAGAGTGACCCCGCCCACCAAATCGGAACCAGAGTGACCCCGCCCACCAAATCGGACCCGGAGTGGCCTCAACCCTGAGGGGCTACAACTACCAAACCAGCGCCTGAGGGGCACCCAAGTGTGAAAGTCTTGCAGGGGCAGCCCGGGCACCATTCCAAAGCACTATCTGTAGTTCCTTCAGGAAATACCCATCTAGTTATTATAGTGCTTTGGAACAAAGCACTATACTGTTATTCCACCGTGGATAACTTCTTATTCTTATTCTTATTATTATTCAGTCCGCACGTAATGCGGCCCGAACCGCTTCACTCACAGACTCCAGTGAGGTGTCATTTCGAAGCCAGCGTCCCCAAGAGGTGTGCTAAGTATTTTTCTTGTCGATCGAATTTGTAGTTTTGGCGCAATTTGCGTTTGAAAAAAGTGTCTCAATGCATTTCAATAGGGAAATTTTCCAATACGTTTATAATGGGCCTGATTTCTGAGGCAATTTCTAAAAATAACTGCCACCTGGCTGATTACCTCATTGATATGCGCAGTGAGACACAGTTACTATGCCAACGCCTATAAACTCTACATCAGCCCACCAGGTCACAAGTTTTGTCAGATAATATCAGCTCTTAAAGTGACAGTACAGCACAATTACAAAGCACTATCTGTAGTCTTATCATTATTGCCCCGCTCACCAAATCGGACCCAGCCCACCAAATCGGACCAGAGTGCCCCCGCTTGCCAAATCGGACCCAGAATGCCCCAGCCCGCCAAATCGGACCCAGAGTGCCCCCGCCCGCCAAATCGGACCCAGAATGGCGCCGCCCGCCAAATCGGACCCAGAGTGGCGCCGCCCGCCAAATCGGACCCAGAGTGGCAACACCCGCCAAATCGGACCCAGAGCGGCGCCGCCCGCCAAATCGGACCCAGAGCGGCGGCGCCGCCCGCCAAATCGGACCCAGAGTGGCGGCGCCGCCCGCCAAATCGGACCCAGAGTGGCGGCGCCGCCCGCCAAATCGGACCCAGAGTGGCGCCGCCCGCCAAATCGGACCCAGAGTGGCGCCGCCCGCCAAATCGGACCCAGAGTGGCGCCGCCCGCCAAATCGGACCCAGAGTGGCGCCGCCCGCCAAATCGGACCCAGAGTGGCGCCGCCCGCCAAATCGGACCCAGAGTGACCCGGGCCACCAAATCGGACCCAGAGTGACCCGGGCCACCAAATCGGACCCAGAGTGACCCGGCCCACCAAATCGGACCCAGAGTGACCCGGCCCACCAAATCGGACCCAGAGTGACCCGGCCCACTATGCCTCAACCCTGAGGGGCTACAACTACCAAACCAGCGCCTGAGGGGCACCCAAGTGTGAAAGTCTTGCAGGGGCAGCCCGGGCACCATTCCAAAGCACTATCTGTAGTTCCTTCAGGAAATACCCATCTAGTCTTATTCTTATTATTATTCAGTCCGCACGTAATGCGGCCCGAACCGCTTCACTCACAGACTCCAGTGAGGTGTCATTTCGAAGCCAGCGTCCCCAAGAGGTGTGCTAAGTATTTTTCGTGTCGATCGGATTTGTAGTTTTGGCGCAATTTGCGTTTGAAAATGTTTTTTCCCCTCATTGTAATGCATTTCAATAGGGAAATTTTCCCATAGGATATAATGGCCGGGTTTCTGAGGCAATTTGAAATGTACCTGCCACTTGCCACCTGGCTGATTAGCTCATTGATATGCGCAGTCAGGCCCAGTTACTATGCCAACGCCTGCGAACTGTACATGACCACACCAGCACAGTTTTGGCAGATAATATCAGCTCTTAAAGTGATAGCACAGCACAATTTCAAAGCACTATCTGTAGTCTTATTATAATTATTGCCCCGCTCACCAAATCGGACCCAGAGTGGCGCCGCCCGACAAATCGGACCCAGAGTGGCGCCGCCCGCCAAATCAGACCCGGAGTGGCGCCGCCCGCCAAATCAGACCCGGAGTGGCGCCGCCCGCCAAATCGGACCCAGAGTGGCGCCACCCGCCAAATCGGACCCAGAGTGGCGCCGCCCGCCAAATCGGACCCAGAGTGGCGTCGCCCGCCAAATCGAACCCAGAGTGGCGCCACCCGCCAAATCGGACCCAGAGTGGCGCCGCCCGCCAAATCGGACCCAGAGTGGCGTCGCCCGCCAAATCGGACCCAGAGTGGCGCCGCCCGCCAAATCGGACCCAGAGTGGCGCCGCCTGCCAAATCGGACCCAGAGTGGCGCCGCCCGCCAAATCGGACCCAGAGTGGCGCCGCCCGCCAAATCGGACCCAGAGTGGCGCCACCCGCCAAATCGGACCCAGAGTGGCGCCGCCCGCCAAATCGGACCCAGAGTGGCGCCGCCCGCCAAATCGGACCCAGAGTGGCGCCGCCCGCCAAATCAGACCCAGAGTGGCGCCGCCCGCCAAATCGGACCCTGAGGTGCCCCGCCCACCAAATCGGACCCAGAGGTGACCCGCCCACCAAATCGGACCCTGAGGTGCCTCGCCCACCAAATTGGACCCAGAGTGACCCCGCCCACCAAATTGGACCCAGAGTGACCCTGCCCACCAAATTGGACCCAGAGTGACCCCGCCCACCAAATTGGACCCAGAGTGACCCCGCCCACCAAATTGGACCCAGAGTGACCCCACCCACCAAATCGGACTCTGAGTGACCCCATCCACCAAATCGGTCCCTGAGGTGCCCCGCCCACCAAATCGGTCCCTGAGGTGCCCCGCTCACCAAATCGGACCCAGAGTGGCTCCGCCCACCAAATTGGTCCCAGAGTGACCCCGCCCACCAAATCGGACCCAGAGTGACCCGGCCCACCAAATCGAACCCAGAGTGACCCCACCCACCAAATCGGACCCTGAGTGACCCCATCCACCAAATCGGTCCCTGAGGTGCCCCGCCCACCAAATCGGTCCCTGAGGTGCCCCGCCCACCAAATCTAACCCAGAGTGGCGCCGCCCGCCAAATCAGACCCAGAGTGGCGCCGCCCGCCAAATCGGACCCAGAGTGGCGCCGCCCGCCAAATTGGACCCAGAGTGGCCTCAATCCTGAGGGGCTACAACTACCAAACCAGCACCTGAGGGGCACCCAAGTGTGAAAGTCTTGCAGGGGCAGCCCGGGCACCATTCCAAAGCACTATCTGTAGTTCCTTCAGGAAATACCCATCTAGTTATAGTGCTTTGGAACAAAGCACTATACTGTTATTCCACCGTGGTAAACTTCTTATTATTCTTCTTATTATTCAGTCCGCACGTAATGCGGCCCGAACCGCTAAACTCACAGACTCCAGTGAGGTGTCATTTCGAAGCCAGCGTTCCTGAGAGGTGTGCTAAGTCGATCGGATTTGTAGTTTTGGCGCAATTTGCGTTTGAAAAAAGTGTCTCAATGCATTTCAATAGGGAAATTTTCCAATACGTTTATAATGGGCCTGATTTCTGAGACAATTTCTAAAAATAACTGCCACCTGGCTGATTACCTCATTGATATGCGCAGTGAGACCCAGTTACTATGCCAACGCCTATAAACTCTACATCAGCCCACCAGGTCACAAGTTTTGTCAGATAATATCAGCTCTTAACCCCTTAACGACCGCCGATACGCCTTTTAACGGCGGCCGCTAAGGGTACTTAATCTACAGCGCCGTTAATTAACGGCGCTGTGGAAAAAGTGAATAGCGCCCCCCAGAGTCGGATTTTCTCTGGGGTCTCGGTTGCCGAGGGTAGCCGAGACCCCAGAGAACATGATTCGGGGGGTTTTTACCAACCCCCGAGTTGCGATCGCCGGTAATTAACCGTTTACCGGCGGTCGCAACAAAAAAAAACAAAACGCGATTTGCCGTTTAATTTCTCTGTCCTCCGATGTGATCGCACATCGGAGGACAGAGAAATGTGGTCCCCGATGGCCCCCAATAGCCCCCCAATACTTACCTACCTCCCCCGGTGCTCCTCGTGTCTCCCCATGGGCGCCGCCATCTTTTTTCCGGGAAAAAATGGCGGGCGCACGCGCAGTGCGCCCGCCGCCCGGCACCCGGATGTTCTTTGGGGTCTCGGCTGCCGGGGGTAGCCGAGACCCCAAAGAACATGATCGGGGTCGGTTTGCACCGACCCCTGCTTTGCGATCGCCGGTAATTAACAGTTTACCGGCGACCGCAAAAAAAAAAAAAAAAGCGATCAGTTATTTCTCTGTCCTCTGATGTTGATCGCACATCAGAGGACAGAGAAATAGGGGGATTCGGGGACCCTATCATACTCACCCGGGGTCCCTGGGTCCTCTTCTGTCTTCTCCTGCCAGCCGGCTTTTTCCTCATGGCGGGCGCATGCGCAGTGCGCCCGCCATCTGCTGCCATCTGCCGGCCGGCAGGAGAAGACAAGTTGGGGCTAAAATTAGGGTTAGGGTTAGGGTTAGAGTTAGGGTTAGAGTTAGGGTTAGAGTTAGGGTTAGGGTTAGAGTTAGGGTTAGAGTTAGGGTTAGAGTTAGGGTTAGAGTTAGGGTTAGAGTTAGGGTTAGAGTTAGGGTTAGAGTTAGGGTTAGGGTTAGAGTTAGGGTTAGAGTTAGGGTTAGGGTTAGGGTTGGGGCTAAATTTAGGGTTAGGGTTAGGGCTAGGGTTAGAGTTAGGCTACTTTCACACTAGCGTTTTTTGGCTTCCGTCGCAATGCGTCGTTGGAGAAAAAACGCATCCTGCAAAAGTGCTTGCAGGATGCGTTTTTTCTCCATTGGCTTGCATTAGTGACGCATTGCGACGGATTGCCACATGTCGCATCCGTCGTGCGACGGATGCGTCGTGCTTCGGCGGACCGTCGACACAAAAAAAACTGCATGTAACTTTTTTGTGCGACGTGTCCGCCATTTCCGACCGCGCATGCGTGGCCGGAACTCCGCCCCCGCCTCCCCGCACCTCACAATGGGGCAGCGGATGCGTTGAAAAAACAGCATCCGCTGCACCCGTTGTGCGGCGCTTACAACGCTAGCGTCGGTACGTCGGCCCGACACACTGCGATGGGCCGAGTACGACGCTAGTGTGAAAGTAGCCTTAGGCTTCTTTCACACTTGCGTCGGTACGGGGCGGTCGCAATGCGTCGGCCCGATGTACCGACGCACGTTGTGAAAATTGTGCACAACGTGGGCAGCGGATGCAGTTTTTCAACGCATCCGCTGCCCAGTCTATGTCCTGGGGAGGAGGGGGCAGAGTTACGGCCACGCATCCGCGGAAATGGCGGACGCGACATACAAAAAAAAGGTTACATTGAACTTTTTTTGTGACGACGGGGGCTAAAGTTATGGTTAGGGTTGGGGCTAAAGTTAGGGTTGGGGCTAAAGTTAGGGTTAGAGTTGGGATTAGGGTTAGCGTTTGGATTAGGGTTGGGATTAGTGTTACGTTTGGGATTAGGGTTGGGATTAGGGTTAGGGTTGGGATTAGGGTTAGGGGTGTGTTGGATTTAGGGTTTTGATTAGGGTTATGGTTAGGGTTGAGATTAGGGCTGTTTTGGGGTTAGGGTTGTGATTATTGTTAGGGTTGTGATTAGGATTATGGATCGGGTTGAGATTAGGGTTAGGGCTGTGTTGGGGTTAGGGTTGGAGTTAGAATTGGGGGGTTTCCACTGTTTAGGTACATCAGGGGGTCTCCAAACACGACAGCCAATTTTGCGCTAAAAAAGTCAAATGGTACTCCCTCCCTTCTGAGCTCTGCCGTGCGCCCAAACAGTGGTTTACCCCCACATATGGGGCATCAGCGTACTCGGGATAAATTGGACAACAACTTTTGGGGTCCAATTTCTCCTGTTACCCTTGTGAAAATAAAAACTTGGGGGCTAAAAATCTTTTTTGTTGGAAAAAAATATATTTTTTTATTTTCACTACTCTGCATTATAAATTTCTGTGAAGCACTTGGGCATTCAAAGTTCTCACCACATATCTAGATAAGTTCCTTGGGGGTCTATTTTCCAAAATGGGGTCACTTGTTGGGGGTTTCTACTGTTTAGGTACATTAGGGGTCTGCAAACGCAACATAACGCCCGCAGACAATTCTATCAAAGTCTGCATTCCAAAATGGCGCTCCTTCCCTTCCGAGCTCTGCCGTGCGCCCAAACAGTGGTTTACCCCCACATATGGGGTACCAGCATACTCAAGACAAATTGGACAACAACTTTTGGGGTCCAATTTCTCGTTACCCTTGTGAAAATAAAAATTTGGGGGCTAAAAAAATCTTTTTTGTGGGAAAAAAAATATTTTTTATTTTCACTACTCTGCATTATAAACTTCTGTGAAGCACTTGGGCATTCAAAGTTCTCACCACATATCTAGATAAGTTCCTTGGGGGGTCTATTTTCCAAAATGGGGTCACTTGTTGGGGGTTTCTACTGTTTAGGTACATTAGGGGTCTGCAAACGCAACATAACGCCCGCAGACAATTCTATCAAAGTCTGCATTCCAAAATGGCACTCCTTCCCTTCCGAGCTCTGCCGTGCGCCCAAACAGTGGTTTACCCCCACATATGGGGTACCAGCATACTCAGGACAAATTGGACAACAACTTTTGGGGTCCAATTTCTCTTGTTACCCTTGTGAAAATAAAAATTTGGGGGCTAAAAAAATCTTTTTTGTGGGAAAAAAAATATTTTTTATTTTCACTACTCTGCATTATAAACTTCTGTGAAGCACTTGGGCATTCAAAGTTCTCACCACATATCTAGATAAGTTCCTTGGGGGTCTATTTTCCAAAATGGGGTCACTTGTTGGGGGTTTCTACTGTTTAGGTACATTAGGGGTCTGCAAACGCAACATAACGCCCGCAGACAATTCTATCAAAGTCTGCATTCCAAAATGGCACTCCTTCCCTTCCGAGCTCTGCCGTGCGCCCAAACAGTGGTTTACCCCCACATATGGGGTACCAGCATACTCAGGACAAATTGGACAACAACTTTAGGGGTCCAATTTCTCTTGTTACCCTTGTGAAAATAAAAACTTGGGGGCTAAAAAATCTTTATTGTTAAAAAATATATATTTTTTATTTTCACGACTCTGCATTATAAACTTCTGTGATGCACTTGGGCATTCAAAGTTCTCACTACACATCTAGATAAGTTCCATGGGGGGTCTAGTTTCCAAAATGGGGTCACTTTTGGGGGGTTTCTGCTGTTTAGGCACATCAGGGGCTCTCCAAACGCGACATGGCGTCCGATCTCAATTCCAGTCAATTTTGCATTGAAAAGTCAAATGGCGCTCCTTTGCTTCCGAGCTCAGCCATGCGCCCAAACAGTGGTTTACCCCCACATATAGGGTGTCGGCGTACTCAAGACAAATTGTACAACAGCTTCTGGGGTCCATTTTCTCCTGTTACCCTTGGTAAAATAAAAATTTGGAGGCAAAAAGATCATTTTTGTAGAAAAAATGCGATTTTTTTATTTTCACGGCTCTACGTTATAAACTTCTGTGAAGCACCTGGGGGTTTAAAGTGCTCACCACACATCTTGATAAGTTCCTTAAGGGGTCTAGTTTCCAAAATGGTGTCATATGTGGGGGGTCTCTACTGTTTAGGCACATCAGCGGCTCTCCAAACGTGACATGGCGTCCGATCTCAATTCCAGCCAATTCTACATTGAAAAAGTAAAACGACACTCCTTCTCTTCCAAGCTCTGCGGTGCGCCCAAACAGTGGTTTACCCCCATATATGGGGTATCGACGTACTCAGGAGAAATTGCACAACAACTTTTGTGGTCTAATTTCTCCTGTTACCCTTGTGAAAATAAGAATTTGTGGGCGAAAAAATCATTTTTGTGAAAACAAATGCGATTTTTTATTTTCACGGCTCTACGTTATAAACTTCTGTGAAGCACTTGGGGGTTCAAAGTGCTCACCACACATCTAGATAAGTTCCTTGGGGGGTCTAGTTTCCAAAATGGTGTCACTTGTGGGCGGTTTCCACTGTTTAGGCACATTAGGGGCTCTCCAAACGCGACATGGCGTCCGATCTCAATTCCAGCCAATTCTGCATTGAAACAGTCAAACGGTGCTCCTTCCCTTCCAAGCTCTGCGGTGCGCCCAAACAGTGGTTTACCTCCACATATGGGGTATCGATGTACTCAGGAAAAATTGCACAACAAAATTTGTGGTTAAATTTCTGTTTTTACACTTGTGAAAATTAAAAAAAATGGTTCTGAAGTAAAATGTTTGCAAAAAAAAGTAAAATGTTCATTTTTTTCTTCCACATGGTTTTAGTTCCTGTGAAGTACGTAAAGGGTTAATAAACTTCTTGAATGTGGTTTTGAGCAGCTTGAGGGGTGCAGTTTTTAGAATGGTGTCACACTTGGTTATTTTCTATCATATAGATGCCTCAAAATGACTTCAAATGTGATGTGGTCCCTAAAAAAAACATGGTGTTGTAAAAATGAGAAATTGCTGGTCAACTTTTAACCCTTATAACTCCCTAACAAAAAAAAAATTGTTTCCAAAATTGTGCTGATGTAAAGTAGACATGTGAGAAATGTTATTTATTAACTATTTTTTGTGACATATCTCTCTGATTTAAGGGCATAAAAATACAAAGTTTGAAAATTGCAAAATTTTAAAAATTTTCGCCATATTTCCATTTTTTTCATAAATAATCGCAAGTAATATCGAACAAATGTTACCACTAACTTGAAGTACAACATGTCACGAAAAAACAATCTCAGAATCAGCGGGATCCGATAAAGCGTTCCAGAGTTATAACCTCATAAAGTGACACTGGTCAGAATTGTAAAAATTGGCTCGGTCATTAAGTACCAAATTGGCTCTGTCACTAAGGGGTTAAAGTGACAGTACAGCACAACTAGATGGGTATTTCCTGAAGGAACTACAGATAGTGCTTTGGAATGGTGCCCGGGTTGCCTCAGCAAGACTTTCACACTTGGGTGCCCCTCAGGCGCTGTTTTGGTAGTTGTAGCCACTCTGGGTCCGATTGGGCGGGCGGCGCCACTCCGGGTCCGATTTGGCGGGCGGCGCCACTCCGGGTCCGATTTGGTGAGCGGCGCCACTCCGGGTCCGATTTGGCGGGCGGCACAACTCTGGCGGGCGGCGCCACTCCGGGTCCGATTTGGCAGGCGGCGCCACTCCGGGTTCGATTTGGCGGGCGGCGCCACTCTGGGTCCGATTTGGCGGGCGGCGCCACTCTGGGTCCGATTTGGCGGGCGGCGCCACTCTGGGTCCGATTTGGCAGGCGGCGCCACTCTGGGTCCGATTTGGCGGGCGGCGCCACTCTGGGTCCGATTTGGCGGGCGGCGCCACTCTGGGTCCGATTTGGCGGGCGGCGCCACTCTGGGTCCGATTTGGCGGGCGGCGCCACTCTGGGTCCGATTTGGCGGGCGGCGCCACTCTGGGTCCGACTTGACGGGCGGCGCCACTCTGGGTCCGACTTGACGGGCGGCGCCACTCTGGGTCCGATTTGGCGGGCGGGGGCACTCTGGGTCCGATTTGGCAAGCGGGGGCACTCTGGTCCGATTTGGTGGGCTGGGTCCGATTTGGTGAGCGGGGCAATAATGATAAGACTACAGATAGTGCTTTGTAATTGTGCTGTACTGTCACTTTAAGAGCTGATATTATCTGACAAAACTTGTGACCTGGTGGGCTGATGTAGAGTTTATAGGCGTTGGCATAGTAACTGGGTCTCACTGCGCATATCAATGAGGTAATCAGCCAGGTGACAGTTATTTTTAGAAATTGCCTCAGAAATCAGGCCCATTATAAACGTATTGGAAAATTTCCCTATTGAAATGCATTGAGACACTTTTTTCAAACGCAAATTGCGCCAAAACTACAAATCCGATCGACACGAAAAATACTCGTGGATGCTGGCTTCGAAATGACGCCTCACTTGAGTATGTGCGTGCAGCGGTTCGGGCCGCATTAATTGCGGAAAAAAACTGAAAAATAAGATTTCCACATTCGGATTACAATAATAATACTAGATGGGTATTTCCTGAAGGAACTACAGATAGTGCTTTGGAATGGTGCCCGGGCTGCCCCTGCAAGACTTTCACACTTGGGTGCCCCTCAGGCGGTCCGATTTGGTGGGTTGGGTCAATCTGGGTCTGATTTTGTGGGCGGGGTAAATCTAGGTCCGATTCGGTGGGCGGGGTCACTTTTGGTCCGATTCTGTGGGCGCGGCCACTCTGGGTCCGATTCGGTGGGCGGAGCCACTCTGGGTCCGATTTGGTGGGCGGGGCACCTTAGGGACCAATTTGGTGGGTGGGGTCACTCGGTCCGATTTGGTGGGCTGGGCACCTCAGGGTCTCATTTGGTGGGCTGGGCACCTCAGGGTCCGATTTGGTGGGTGGGGTCACTCTGGGTCCGATTTGGTGGAAGGGGTCACTCTGGGTCTGATTTGGTGGAAGGGGTCACTCTGGGTTCGATTTGGTGGGCGGAGCCACTCTGGGTCCGATTTGGTGGGCGGGGTCACTCTGGGTCCGATTTGGTGGGCGGGGTCACTCTGGGTCCGATTTGGTGAGCCGGGCCCCTCGGGGTCCGATTTGGTGAGCGGGGTAATCTACTATATAATTGTCTAAGGGCACTTCCGTCTTTCTGTCTCACAACACCGCTACGTCATCATCTCATGAGACCGCAATGCACTCTTGGGACCGGAGCGCGCAACAAGCATCGGGTACCGGCAACTCCAGGTGCAACAAGCATCGTGTACCGGCCGCTCTAGGAGGTGCAACAACCATCAGATACCGGCCGCTCCAGGAGGTGAGTATGTAACTTTTTTATTTTAATTCTTTTTTTTTTTTTTTAACAGGGATATGCAGTATACTATGTGACTGGACAATATACTACGTGACTGGGCAGTATAACTACGTGGCTCTGCTCTGTATACTGCGTGGCTCTGCGCTGTATACTGCGTGGCTCTGCGCTGTATACTACGCGGCTCTGCGCTGTATACTACGCGGCTCTGCGCTGTATACTGCGCGGCTCTGCGCTTTGTACTGCGCGGCTCTGCGCTATATACTGCGTGGCTCTTCGCTGTATACTACGCGGCTCTGCGCTGTGTACTGCGCGGCTCTGCGCTGTGTACTGCGCGTGTCCGTGCTGTGTACTGCGTGTGTCTGCGCTGTATACTGCGCGGCTCTGCGCTGTGTACTGCGCGGCTCTGCACTGTGTACTGCGCGGCTCTGCGCTGTGTACTGCGCGGCTCTGCGCTGTGTACTGCGCGGCTCTGCGCTGTGTACTGCGCGGCTCTGCGCTTTACACTGCGCGGCTCTGCGCTTTATACTGCGCGGCTCTGCGCTGTGTACTGCGCGGCTCTGCGCTGTGTACTGCGCGGCTCTGCGCTGTGTACTGCGCGGCTCTGCGCTGTGTACTGCGCGGCTCTGCGCTGTGTACTGCGCGGCTCTGCGCTGTGTACTGCGCGGCTCTGCGCTTTACACTGCGCGGCTCTGCGCTTTATACTGCGCGGCTCTGCGCTGTGTACTGCGCGGCTCTGCGCTCTGTACTGCGCGGCTCTGCGCTGTGTACTGCGCGGCTCTGCGCTGTATACTGCGCGGCTCTGCGCTGTGTACTGCGCGGCTCTGCGCTGTATACTGCGCGGCTCTGCGCTGTGTACTGCGCGGCTCTGCGCTGTGTACTGCGCGGCTCTGCACTGTATACTGCGTGGCTGTGCAATATACTTCGTGGACATACATATTCTAGAATACCCGATGAGTTAGAATCGGGCCACAGTCTAATAATCATAAGACTACAGATAGTGGTTTGGAATTGTGCTGTACTGTCACTTTAAGAGCTGATATTATCTGACAAAACTTGTGACCTGGTGAGCTGATGTAGACTTCATAGGCGTTGGCATAGTAACTGTGTCTGACTGCGCATATCAATGAGCTAATCAGCCAGGTGGCAGTTATTTTTAGAAATTGCCTCAGAAACCAGCCCATTATAAACGTATGGGACAATTTCCCTATTGAAACGCATTGAAAGACTTTTTTCAAACACAAATTGCGCAAAAACTACAAATCCGATCGGCACGAAAAATACTTAGCACACCTCTCAGGAACGCTGGCTTCGAAATGACACCTCACTGGAGTCTGTGAGTTTAGCGGTTCGGGCCGCATTACGTGCGGACTGAATAATAAGAATAAGAAGTTTACCACGGTGGAATAACAGTATAGTGCTTTGTTCCAAAGCACAATAACTAGATGGGTATTTCCTGAAGGAACTACAGATAGTGCTTTGGAATGGTGCCCGGGCTGCCCCTGCAAGACTTTCACACTTGGGTGCCCCTCAGGCGGTCCGATTTGGTGGGTTGGGTCAATCTGGGTCTGATTTTGTGGGCGGGGTAAATCTAGGTCCGATTCGGTGGGCGGGGTCACTTTTGGTCCGATTCTGTGGGCGCGGCCACTCTGAGTCTGATTCGGTGGGCGGAGCCACTCTGGGTCCGATTTGGTGGGTGGGGCACCTTAGGGACCAATTTGGTGGGTGGGGTCACTCGGTCCGATTTGGTGGGCTGGGCACCTCAGGGTCCGATTTGGTGGGTGGGGTCACTCTGGGTCCGATTTGGTGGGCGGGGTCACTCTGGGCCCGATTTGGTGGAAGGGGTCACTCTGGGTCCGATTTGGTGGAAGGGGTCACTCTGGGTCTGATTTGGTGGAAGGGGTCACTCTGGGTCTGATTTGGTGGAAGGGGTCACTCTGGGTCCGATTTGGTGGGCGGAGCCACTCTGGGTCCGATTTGGTGGGCGGGGTCACTCTGGGTCTGATTTAGGGGGCGGGGTCACTCTGGGTCCGATTTGGTGGGCCGGGCCCCTCGGGGTCCGATTTGGTGGGCCGGGCCTCTCGGGTTCCGAATTGGTGAGCGGGGTAATCTACTATCTAATTATCTAAGGGCACTTCCGTCTTTCTGTCTCACAACACCGCTACGTCATCATCTCGTGAGACCGCAATGCACTCTTGGGACCGGAGCGCGCAACAAGCATCGGGTACCGGCCACTCCAGGTGCAACAAGCATCGTGTACCGGCCGCTCTAGGAGGTGCAACAACCATCAGATACCGGCCGCTCCAGGAGGTGAGTATGTAACTTTTTTATTTTAATTCTTTTTTTTTTAACAGGGATATGCAGTATACTATGTGACTGGACAATATACTACGTGACTGGGCAGTATAACTACGTGGCTCTGCGCTGTATACTGCGTGGCTCTGTGCTGTATACTGCGTGGCTCTGCGCTGTATACTACGCGGCTCTGCGCTGTATACTACGCGGCTCTGCGCTGTATACTGCGTGGCTCTGCGCTGTGTACTGCGCGGCTCTGCGCTGTGTACTGCACGGCTCTGCGCTGTGTACTGCGCGGCTCTGCACTGTGTACTGCGCGTTCTGCGCTGTATACTGCGCAGCTCTGCGCAGCTCTGCGCTTTGTACTGCGCGGCTCTGCGCTATATACTGCGTGGCTCTTCGCTGTATACTACGCGGCTCTGCGCTGTGTACTGCGCGGCTCTGCGCTGTGTACTGCGCGTGTCCGTGCTGTGTACTGCGCGTGTCTGCGCTGTATACTGCGGGGCTCTGCACTGTATACTGCGGGGCTCTGCGCTGTATACTACGCGGCTCAGCGCTGTATACTGCGCGGCTCTGCGCTGCATACTGCGTGGCTCTACGCTGCGTACTGCGCGGCTCTGTGCTGTATACTGGGTGGCTCTGCGCTGTGTACTGCGCGGCTCTGTGCTGTGTACTGTGCGGCTCTGCACTGTGTACTGCGCGGCTCTGCGCTGTGTACTGCGCGGCTCTGCGCTGTGTACTGCGCGGCTCTGCGCTTTATACTGTGCGGCTCTGCGCTCTGTACTGCGCGGCTCTGCGCTGTGTACTGCGCAGCTCTGCGCTGTATACTGCGCGGCTCTGCGCTGTGTACTGCGCGGCTCTGCGCTGTGTACTGCGCGGCTCTGCGCTGTGTACTGCTCGGCTCTGCGCTGTGTACTGCGCGGCTCTGCGCTGTGTACTGCGCGGCTCTGCGCTGTGTACTGCGCGGCTCTGCGCTGTGTACTGCGCGGCTCTGCTCTGTGTACTGCACGGCTCTGCGCGGTATACTGCGCGGCTCTGCGCTTTATACTGTGCGGCTCTGCGCTCTGTACTGCACGGCTCTGCGCTGTCTACTGCGCGGCTCTGCGCTGTGTACTGCTCGGCTCTGCGCTGTGTACTGCGCGGCTCTCCGCTTTATACTGCGCGGCTCTGCGCTTTATACTGCGCGGCTTTGCGCTGTGTACTGCATGGCTCTGCGCTGTGTACTGCGCGGCTCTGCGCTGTGTACTGCACGGCTCTGCGCTGTGTACTGCACGGCTCTGCGCTTTATACTGCGCGGCTCTGCGCTGTGTACTGCACGGCTCTGCGCTGTGTACTGCGCGGCTCTGCGCTGTGTACTGCACGGCTCTGCGCTTTATACTGCGCGGCTCTGCGCTGTGTACTGCACGGCTCTGCGCTGTGTACTGCGCGGCTCTGCGCTGTGTACTGCGCGGCTCTGCGCTTTATACTGCGCGGCTCTGCGCTGTGTACTGCGCGGCTCTGCGCTGTGTACTGCGCGGCTCTGCGCTGTGTACTGCACGGCTCTGCGCTTTATACTGCGCGGCTCTGCGCTGTGTACTGCACGGCTCTGCGCTGTGTACTGCACGGCTCTGCGCTTTAAACTGCGCGGCTCTGCGTTGTGTACTGCACGGCTCTGCGCTGTGTACTGCGCGGCTCTGCGCTGTGTACTGCGCGGCTCTGCGCTTTATACTGCGCGGCTCTGCGCTGTGTACTGCGCGGCTCTGCGCTGTGTACTGCGCGGCTCTGCGCTGTGTACTGCACGGCTCTGCGCTTTATACTGCGCGGCTCTGCGCTGTGTACTGCACGGCTCTGCGCTGTGTACTGCGCGGCTCTGCGCTGTGTACTGCGCGGCTCTGCGCTGTGTACTGCACGGCTCTGCGCTTTATACTGCGCGGCTCTGCGCTGTGTACTGCGCGGCTCTGCGCTTTGCACTGCGCCGCTCTGCGCTGTGTACTGCGCGGCTCTGCGCTGTGTACTGCGCGGCTCTGCGCTGTGTACTGTGCAGCTCTGCACTGTGTACTGCGCGGCTCTGCTCTTTATACTGTGCGGCTCTGCGCTGTGTACTGCGCGGCTCTGTGCTGTGTACTGCGCGGCTCTGCGCTGTGTACTGCGCGGCTCTGCGCTGTGTACTGCGCGGCTCTGCGCTGTGTACTGCGCGGCTCTGCGCTGTGTACTGCGCGGCTCTGCGCTGTGTACTGCGCGGCTCTGCGCTTTGCACTGCGCCGCTCTGCGCTGTGTACTGCGCGGCTCTGCGTTGTGTACTGCGCGGCTCTGCGCTGTGTACTGCGCGGCTCTGCACTGTGTACTGCGCGGCTCTGCGCGGTATACTGCGCGGCTCTGCTCTTTATACTGTGCGGCTCTGCGCTGTGTACTGCGCGGCTCTGCGCTGTGTACTGCGCGGCTCTGCGCGGTATACTGCGCGGCTCTGCGCTGTGTACTGCACGGCTCTGCGCTTTATACTGCGCGGCTCTGCGCTGTGTACTGCGCGGCTCTGCGCTGTGTACTGCGCGGCTCTGCGCTGTGTACTGCGCGGCTCTGCACTGTATACTGCGTGGCTGTGCAATATACTACGTGGACATGCATATTCTAGAATACCCGATGAGTTAGAATCGGGCCACAGTCTAATAATCATAAGACTACAGATAGTGTTTTGTAATTGTGCTGTACTGTCACTTTAAGAGCGGACATTATCTGACAAAACTTGTGACCTGGTGAGCTGATGTAGAGTTCATAGGCGTTGGCATAGTAACTGTGTCTGACTGCGCATATCAATGAGCTAATCAGCCAGGTGGCAGTTATTTTTAGAAATTGCCTCAGAAACCAGCCCATTATAAGGCCATGTGCACACGTTCAGGATTGTTAGCGTTTTTTTCGCGTTTTTTCGCTATAAAAACGTGATAAAAACGCGAAAAAAAACGCTTACATAAGCCTCCTATTATTTACAGGGTATTCCGCATTTTTGGTGCAAATGTTGCGATTTTTTCCGCGAAAAAATCGCATAGCGGAAAAAAAAGCAACATGTTCATTAAAAATGCGGAATTGCAGGGATTCCGCACACCTAGGGGTCCATTGATCTGCTTACTTCCCGCACGGGGCTGTGCACACCATGCGGGAAGTAAGCAGATTATATGCGGTTGGTACCCAGGGTGGAGGAGAGGAGACTCTCCTCCACGCACTGGGCACCATATAAGTGGTCAAAAAATAAGAAATAAAATAATAAACAGTCCTATACTCACCCTCGATGTCTTGCCGCCTCCTCGCACGCTGCCGTTCGGTTTCTGTACCTGGTGTGCGCTGAAGGACCTCGCCGAATGACGTCACTGTCCTGTGATTGGTCGTGAGCGGTCATGTGACCGCTCACGTGACCGTGACGTCACGGGAGGTCCTGTGCGCACAGACCAGCTATACGGAACGGACGCCGGTGAGATGTCTGGGTGAGTATAAGCATTTTTTTATTTTTTTTATTATTTTTAAACATTCTATCTTTTACTATAGATGCTGCATAGGCAGCATCTATAGTAAAAAGTTGGTCACACTTGTCAAACGCTATGTTTGACAAGTGTGACCAACCTGTCAGTCAGTTTTCCAAGCGATGCTACAGATCGCAGGGAAAACTTTAGCATTCTGCAAGCTAATTACGCTTGCAGAATGCTAAAAAAACGCGAAAAAAACGGAAAAAAAACGCAAAAAAAAAAATGCGGATTTCTTGCAGAAAATTTCCGGTTTTCTTCAGGAATTTTCTGCAAGAAATCCGCAACGTGTGCACATACCCTTAACGTATAGGAAAATTTCTCCATTGAAACGCATTGAAAGACTTTTTTCAAACACAAATTGCGCAAAAACTACAAATCCGATCGACACGAAAAATACTTAGCACACCTCTCAGGAACGCTGGCTTCGAAATGACACCTCACTGGAGTCTGTGAGTTTAGCGGTTCGGGCCGCATTACGTGCGGACTGAATAATAAGAATAAGAAGAAGTTTACCACGGTGGAATAACAGTATAGTGCTTTGTTCCAAAGCACTATAATTACAAAGCACTATCTGTAGTCTTATCATTATTGCCCCGCTCACCCAATCGGACCCAGCCCACCAAATCGGACCAGAGTGCCCCCGCTTGCCAAATCGGACCCAGAGTGGCGCCGCCCGCCAAATCGGACCCAGAGTGGCGCCGCCCGCCAAATCGGACCCAGAGTGGCGGCGCCGCCCGCCAAATCGGACCCAGAGTGGCGGCGCCGTCCGCCAAATCGGACCCAGAGTGGCGCCGCCCGCCAAATCGGACCCAGAGTGGCGCCGCCCGCCAAATCGGACCCAGAGTGGCGCCGCCCGCCAAATCGGACCCAGAGTGGCGCCGCCCGCCAAATCGGACCCAGAGTGACCCGGCCCACCAAATCGGACCCAGAGTGACCCGGCCCACCAAATTGGACCCAGAGTGACCCGGCCCACCAAATCGGACCCAGAGTGACCCGGCCCACCAAATCGGACCCAGAGTGACCCGGCCCACCAAATCGGACCCAGAGTGACCTGGCCCACCAAATCGGACCCAGAGTGACCCGGCCCACCAAATCGGACCCAGAGTGACCCGGCCCACCAAATCGGACCCAGAGTGACCCGGCCCACCAAATCGGACCCAGAGTGGCCTCAACCCTGAGGGGCTACAAAGCACTATCTGTAGTTCCTTCAGGAAATACCCATCTAGTTCTATTTATTATTATTCAGTCCGCACGTAATGCGGCCCGAACCGCTTCACTCACAGACTCCAGTGAGGTGTCATTTCGAAGCCAGCATCCCCAAGAGGTGTGCTAAGTATTTTTCGTGTCGATCGGATTTGTAGTTTTGGCGCAATTTGCGTTTGAAAATGTTTTTTCCCCTCATTGTAATGCATTTCAATAGGGAAATTTTCCCATAGGTTATAATGGCCGGGTTTCTGAGGCAATTTGAAATGTACCTGCCACCTGGCTGATTAGCTCATTGATATGTGCAGTCAGGCCCAGTTACTATGCCAACGCCTGCGAACTGTACATGACCACACCAGCACAGTTTTGCCAGATAATATCAGCTCTTAAAGTGATAGCACAGCACAATTTCAAAGCACTATCTGTAGTCTTATTATAATTATTGCCCCGCTCACCAAATCGGACCCAGAGTGGCGCCGCCCGCAAAATCGGACCCAGAGTGGCGCCGCCCGCCAAATCGGACCCAGAGTGGCGCCGCCCGCCAAATCGGACCCAGAGTGGCGACGCCCGCCAAATCGGACCCAGAGTGGCGACGCCCGCCAAATCGGACCCAGAGTGGCGCCGCCCGCCAAATCGGACCCAGAGTGGCGCCGCCCGCCAAATCGGACCCAGAGTGGCGCCGCCCGCCAAATCGGACCCAGAGTGGCGCCGCCCGCCAAATCGGACCCAGAGTGGCGCCGCCCGCCAAATCGGACCCAGAGTGGCGCCGCCCGCCAAATCGGACCCAGAGTGGCGCCGCCCGCCAAATCGGACCCAGAGTGGCGCCGCCCGCCAAATCGGACCCAGAGTGGCGCCGCCCGCCAAATCGGACCCAGAGTGGCGCCGCCCGCCAAATCGGACCCAGAGTGGCGCCGCCCGCCAGAGTGGCGCCGCCCGCCAGAGTGGCGCCGCCCGCCAAATCGGACCCAGAGTGGCGCCGCCCGCCAAATCGGACCCAGAGTGGCGCCGCCCGCCAAATCGGACCCAGAGTGGCGCCGCCCGCCAAATCGGACCCAGAGTGGCGCCGCCCGCCAAATCGGACCCAGAGTGGCGCCGCCCGCCAAATCGGACCCAGAGTGGCGCCGCCCGCCAAATCGGACCCAGAGTGGCGCCGCCCGCCAAATCGGACCCAGAGTGGCGCCGCCCGCCAAATCGGACCCAGAGTGGCGCCGCCCACCAAATCGGACCCAGAGTGGCGCCGCCCCCCAAATCGGACCCGGAGTGGTGAAGCCCGCCAAATCGGACCCGGAGTGGCGCCGCCCGCCAAATCGGACCCGGAGTGGCGCCGCCCGCCAAATCGGACCCAGGGTGACCCGGCCCACCAAATCGGACCCAGAGTGGCCTCAACCCTGAGGGGCTACAAAGCACTATCTGTAGTTCCTTCAGGAAATACCCATCTAGTTCTATTTATTATTATTCAGTCCGCACGTAATGCGGCCCGAACCGCTTCACTCAGACTCCAGTGAGGTGTCATTTCGAAGCCAGCGTCCCCAAGAGGTGTGCTAAGTATTTTTCGTGTCGATCGGATTTGTAGTTTTGGCGCAATTTGCGTTTGAAAATGTTTTTTCCCCTCATTGTAATGCATTTCAATAGGGAAATTTTCCCATAGGTTATAATGGCCGGGTTTCTGAGGCAATTTGAAATGTACCTGCCACCTGGCTGATTAGCTCATTGATATGTGCAGTCAGGCCCAGTTACTATGCCAACGCCTGCGAACTGTACATGACCACACCAGCACAGTTTTGCCAGATAATATCAGCTCTTAAAGTGATAGCACAGCACAATTTCAAAGCACTATCTGTAGTCTTATTATAATTATTGCCCCGCTCACCAAATCGGACCCAGAGTGGCGCCGCCCGCAAAATCGGACCCAGAGTGGCGCCGCCCACCAAATCGGACCCAGAGTGGCGCCGCCCACCAAATCGGACCCAGAGTGACCCTGGCCACCAAATCGGACCCAGAGTGACCCGGGCCACCAAATCGGACCCAGAGTGCCCCGGGCCACCAAATCGGACCCAGAGTGCCCCGGGCCACCAAATCGGACCCAGAGTGCCCCGGGCCACCAAATCGGACCCAGAGTGCCCCGGGCCACCAAATCGGACCCAGAGTGCCCCGGGCCACCAAATCAGACCCAGAGTGACCCGGGCCACCACATCTGACCCAGAGTGACCCGGGCCACCAAATCGGACCCAGGCCACCAAATTGGACCCAGAGTGACCCGGGCCACCAAATCGGACCCAGAGTGACCCGGGCCACCAAATCGAACCCAGAGTGACCCGGGCCACCAAATCAGACCCAGAGTGGCCCCGCCCACCAAATCCTCAACTACCAAACCAGCGTCTGAGGGGCACCCAAGTGTGAAAGTCTTGCAGGGGCAGCCCGGGCACCATTCCAAAGCACTATCTGTAGTTCCTTCAGGAAATACCCATCTAGTTCTATTTATTATTATTCAGTCCGCACGTAATGCGGCCCATACCGCTGCACTCACAGACTCCAGTGAGGCGTCATTTCGAAGCCAGCGTCCACGAGAGGTGTGCTAAGTATTTTTCGTGTCGATCGGATTTGTAGTTTTGGCGCAATTTGCATTTGAAAATTGTTTTCCCCTCATTGGAAAGCATTGTCTTAATGCGTTTCAATAGGGAAATTTCCTCATAGGGTATAATGGCCTGGTTTCTGAGGCAATTTCTAAAAATAACTGCAAACTGCCACCTGGCTGATTAGCTCATTGATATGCGCAGTCAGATCCAGTTACTATGCCAACGCCTACGAGCCCACTAGAAAACAGGTTTTGTCAGTCAGATAATATCAGCTCCTCTCTGTTATCAGCCATTCCCCTGTCCTGCTGTCAGTCTATTCTCTGTTATCAGCCATTCCCTTATCCTGCTGTCAGTCAGAGTGACCCGGCCCACCAAATCGGACCCAGAGTGACCCGGCCCACCAAATCGGACCCAGAGTGACCCGGCCCACCAAATCGGACCCAGAGTGACCCGGCCCACCAAATCGGACCCAGAGTGACCCGGCCCACCAAATCGGACCCAGAGTGACCCGGCCCACCAAATAGGACCCAGAATGACCCGGCCCACCAAATCGGACCCAGAATGACCCGGCCCACCAAATCGGACCCAGAATGACCCGGCCCACCAAATCGGACCCAAAGTGACCCGGCCCACCAAATCGGACCCAGAGTGGCCCGGCCCACCAAATCGGACCCAGAGTGGCCCGGCCCACCAAATCGGACCCAGAGTGGCCCGGCCCACCAAATCGGACCCAGAGTGGCCCGGCCCACCAAATCGGACCCAGAGTGACCCGGGCCATCAAATCGGACCCAGAGTGACCCGGGCCACCAAATCGGACCCAGAGTGACCCGGGCCACCAAATCGGCCCCAGAGTGACCCGGGCCACCATATCGGCCCCAGAGTGACCCGGGCCACCATATCGGCCCCAGAGTGACCCGGGCCACCAAATCGGCCCCAGAGTGACCCGGGCCACCAAATCGGACCCAGAGTGACCCGGGCCACCAAATCGGACCCAGAGTGACCCGGGCCACCAAATCGGACCCAGAGTGGCCCGGCCCACCCAATCGGACCCAGAGTGACCCGGCCCACCCAATCGGACCCAGAGTGACCCGGCCCACCCAATCGGACCCAGAGTGACCCGGCCCACCAAATCGGACGCAGAGTGGCCCGGCCCACCAAATCGGACCCAGAGTGGCCCGGCCCACCAAATCGGACCCAGAGTGGCCCGGCCCACCAAATCGGACCCAGAGTGACCCAGTCCACCAAATCGGACCCAGAGTGGCCCCGCCTGCCAAATCGGACCCAGAGTGGCCCCGCCTGCCAAATCGGACCCAGAGTGGCGCCGCCCGCCAAATCGGACCCAGAGTGGCGCCGCCCGCCAAATCGGACCCAGGGTGGCGCCGCCCGCCAAATCAGACCCAGGGTGGCGCCGCCCGCCAAATCGGACCCAGGGTGGCGCCGCCCACCAAATCGGACCCAGGGTGGCGCCGCCCACCAAATCGGACCCAGGGTGGCGCCGCCCGCCAAATCGGACCCGGAGTGGCGCCGCCCACCAAATCGGACTCGGAGTGGCGCCGCCCGCCAAATCGGACCCGGAGTGACTGCGCCCGCCAAATCGGACCCGGAGTGGCGCCGCCCGCCAAATCGGACCCGGAGTGGCGCCGCCCCCCAAATCGGACCCAGAGTGGCGCCGCACCCCAAATCGGACCCAGAGTGGCGCCGCCCGCCAAATCGGACCCATAGTGGCGCCGCCCGCCAAATCGGACCCAGAGTGGCGCCGCCCACCAAATCGGACCCAGAGTGGCCCCACCCGCCAAATCAGACCCAGAGTGGCTACAACTACCAAACCAGCGCCTGAGGGGCACCCAAGTGTGAAAGTCTTGCTGGGGCAACCCGGGCACCATTCCAAAACACTATCTGTAGTTCCTTCAGGAAATACCCATCTAGTTATAGTGCTTTGGAACAAAGCACTATACTGTTTTTCCATCGTGGTAAACTTCTTATTCTTATTCTTATTATTATTCAGTCCGCACGTAATGCGGCCCGAACCGCTTCACTCACAGACTCCAGTGAGGTGTCATTTCGAAGCCAGCGTCCCCAAGAGGTGTGCTAAGTATTTTTCGTGTCGATCGGATTTGTAGTTTTGGCGCAATTTGCGTTTGAAAATGTTTTTTCCCCTCATTGTAATGCATTTCAATAGGGAAATTTTCCCATAGGATATAATGGCCGGGTTTCTGAGGCAATTTGAAATGTACCTGCCACTTGCCACCTGGCTGATTAGCTCATTGATATGCGCAGTCAGGCCCAGTTACTATGCCAACGCCTGCGAACTGTACATGACCACACCAGCACAGTTTTGGCAGATAATATCAGCTCTTAAAGTGATAGCACAGCACAATTTCAAAGCACTATCTGTAGTCTTATTATAATTATTGCCCCGCTCACCAAATCGGACCCAGAGTGGCGCCGCCCGCCAAATCGGACCCAGAGTGGCGCCGCCCGCCAAATCGGACCCAGAGTGGCGCCGCCCGCCAAATCGGACCCAGAGTGGCGCCGCCCGCCAAATCGGACCCAGAGTGGCGCCGCCCGCCAAATCGGACCCAGAGTGGCGCCGCCCGCCAAATCGGACCCAGAGTGGCGCCGCCCGCCAAATCGGACCCAGAGTGGCGCCGCCCGCCAAATCGGACCCAGAGTGGCGCCGCCCGCCAAATCGGACCCAGAGTGGCGCCGCCCGCCAAATCGGACCCAGAGTGGCGCCGCCCGCCAAATCGGACCCAGAGTGGCACCGCCCGCCAAATCAGACCTAGAGTGGCGCCGCCCGCCAAATCGGACCCTGAGGGGCCCCGCCCACCAAAATCGGACCCAGAGGTGACCCGCCCACCAAATCGGACCCTGAGGTGCCTCGCCCACCAAATTGGACCCAGAGTGACCCCGCCCACCAAATTGGACCCAGAGTGACCCTGCCCACCAAATTGGACCCAGAGTGACCCCGCCCACCAAATTGGACCCAGAGTGACCCCGCCCACCAAATTGGACCCAGAGTGACCCCGCCCACCAAATTGGACCCAGAGTGACCCCACCCACAAAATCGGACTCTGAGTGACCCCATCCACCAAATCGGTCCCTGAGGTGCCCCGCCCACCAAATCGGTCCCTGAGGTGCCCCGCTCACCAAATCGGACCCAGAGTGGCTCCGCCCACCAAATTGGTCCCAGAGTGACCCCGCCCACCAAATCGGACCCAGAGTGACCCGGCCCACCAAATCGAACCCAGAGTGACCCCACCCACCAAATCGGACCCTGAGTGACCCCATCCACCAAATCGGTCCCTGAGGTGCCCCGCCCACCAAATCGGTCCCTGAGGTGCCCCGCCCGCCAAATCGGACCCAGAGTGGCGCCGCCCGCCAAATCAGACCCAGAGTGGCGCCGCCCGCCAAATCGGACCCAGAGTGGCGCCGCCCACCAAATTGGACCCAGAGTGGCCTCAATCCTGAGGGGCTACAACTACCAAACCAGCGCCTGAGGGGCACCCAAGTGTGAAAGTCTTGCTGGGGCAACCCGGGCACCATTCCAAAGCACTATCTGTAGTTCCTTCAGGAAATACCCATCTATTTCTCTCTGTTATCAGCCATTCCCCGTACTGCTGTCAGTCTATTTCTCTCTGTTATCAGCCATTCCCCTGTCCTGCTGTCAGTCTATTCTCTCTGTTATCAGCCATTCCCCTGTCCTGCTGTCAGTCTATTCTCTCTGTTATCAGCCATTCCCCGTCCTGCTGTCAGTCTATTTCTCTCTGTTATCAGCCATTCCCCGTACTGCTGTCAGTCTATTTTTCTCTGTTATCAGCCATTCCCCTGTCCTGCTGTCAGTCTATTCTCTCTGTTATCAGCCATTGCCCGTCCTGCTGTCAGTCTATTTCTCTCTGTTATCAGCAAATCCCCTGTCCTGCTGTCAGTCTATTCTCTCTGTTATCAGCCATTCCCTTATCCTGCTGTCAGTCAGAGTGACCCGGCCCACCAAATCGGACCCAGAGTGACCCGGCCCACCAAATCGGACCCAGAGTGACCCGGCCCACCAAATCGGACCCAGAGTGACCCGGCCCACCAAATCGGACCCAGAGTGACCCGGCCCACCAAATCGGACCCAGAGTGACCCGGCCCACCAAATCGGACCCAGAGTGACCCGGCCCACCAAATCGGACCCAGAGTGACCCGGCCCACCAAACCGGACCCAGAGTGACCCGGCCCACCAAATCGGACCCAGGGTGACCCGGCCCTCCAAATCGGACCCAGAGTGACCCGGCCCACCAAATCGGACCCAGAGTGGCCCGGCCCACCAAATCGGACCCAGAGTGACCCGACCCACCAAATCGGACCCAGAGTGACCCGACCCACCAAATCGGACCCAGAGTGACCCGGCCCACCAAATCGGATCCAGAGTGACCCGGCCCACCAAATCGGACCCAGAGTGACCCGGGCCGCCAAATCGGACCCAGAGTGGCGCCGCCCGCCAAATCGGACCCAGAGTGGTACTGCCCGCCAAATCGGACCCGGAGTGGCGCCGCCCGCCAAATCGGACCCGGAGTGGCGCCGCCCGCCAAATCGGACCCGGAGTGGCGCCGCCCGCCAAATCGGACCTGGAGTGGCGCCGCCCGCCAAATCGGACCCAGAGTGGTGCCGTGTTGTGATTCGGTTCGTGGGCTCCCCCGGTGGTCTCTTGTGGTACTGGTGTCCTGCAAGCTTTGCCTTCTCAGTTCACCTGTTCCTATCAGGATGTGGGAGTATCCTATTTAACCTTGCTCCTCAGTCATTCTAATGCTGGCCATCAATGTATCCAGAGTGATTCTGTTGCATGTTCCTGCTCCCAGTTTTCTGCTCAGCTCTAGTTTCCATCACCCGAGAGCTTGTCCGTTTATTCTATGCTTCTGATGTTTCCTTGCCATTGGAAACCACAACAGTATGGCCAGCCCAAATGTTTAATCTATAGGCTGAAGCAGGAGAGAAAAGGAACTGTGTGAAACCTTTTTTTTTTTTTTTTTTTTCCTTCCTCTGAAGTTGCACTCCAGCTCTAATTGCAGTCTCCTGTTTTCCTCTCCTCTTAACCCCTGAATGGCTCAGACTTTATCTGTTGAAATATGGATCCCCAGAGTCTGGCTACCAATTTGAATAATCTTGCCTCTAAAGTTCAGAATATACAAGATTTTTTGTTACATGCTCCTCGGTCTGAACCTAAAATTCCTATACCGGAGTTTTTTTCTGGAGATCGATCTTGTTTTCTAAATTTTAAATACAATTGTAAATTGTTTCTTTCGCTGAGATCTCATTCTGCTGGAGACCCTGCCCAGCAAGTAAAAATTGTTTTTTCTTTACTGCGGGGTGACCCCCAAAATTGGGCATTTTCATTGGCACCAGGGGATCCTGCGTTGCTCAATGTGGATGCGTTTTTTCTGGCTTTGGGGTTGCTTTATTAGGAACCAAATTTGGAGATTCAGGCTGAGAAAGCCCTAATAGCCCTCTCTCAGGGGCAAGATGAAGCCGAAATATATTGCCAAAAATTTCGAAAATGGTCTGTGCTTACTCAGTGGAATGAGTGCGCTCTGGCGGCAATTTTCAGAGAAGGTCTCTCTGATGCTGTAAAAGACGTCATGGTGGGGTTTCCTGCGCCTACTGGTCTGAATGAGTCCATGACAATGGCAATTCAGATTGATCGGCGTTTACGGGAACGCAAACCTGTGCACCAGTTGGCGGTGTCTTCTGAAGAGGCACCAGAGTATGCAATGTGATAGCTTTCTGTCCAGAAGCGAACGACAGATTTATAGGCGCAAAAATCATTTGTGCTTCTATTGTGGAAATTCTACTCATGTTATATCAGCATGCTCTAAACGAACAAAGAAAGTTGATAAATCCTCTGCTATTGGCACTTTGCAGTCCAAGTTTATTTTGTCTGTAACTCTAATTTGTTCGTTATCTTCTATTGTTGCGGATGCGTATGTGGATTCTGGTGCCGCTTTGAGTCTTATGGATTGGTCCTTTGCCAGGCGCTGTGGGTTTGATCTAGAGCCTCTGGAAGTTCCTATACCTTTAAAGGGTATTGATTCTACACCATTGGCTAGTAATAAACCACAATACTGGACACAAGTGACTATGCGTATGACTCCAGACCATCAAGAGGTGATTCGCTTCCTTGTACTGTATAATCTACATGATGTGTTGGTGCTGGGATTGCCATGGTTGCAAACTCATAACCCAGTCCTTGACTGGAAAACAATGTCTGTACTAAGCTGGGGATGTCAGGGAAGTCATGGGGACACATCTTTGGTCTCCATTGCTTCATCTATTCCCTCTGAAATTCCTGAGTTTTTGTCTGATTATCGTGAGGTTTTTGAGGAATCTACTCTTAATTCTCTTCCTCCTCACAGAGATTGCGATTGCGCCATAGATTTGATCCCTGGCAGTAAATTTCCTAAGGGTCGTCTATTCAATCTGTCTGTACCTGAACATGCTGCCATGCGAGAGTATATTAGGGAGTTCTTGGAAAAGGGACATATTCGTCCTTCTTCGTCTCCTCTTGGAGCGGGGTTCTTTTTCGTAGCTAAAAGCGATGGTTCTTTGAGACCTTGTATTGATTATAGACTCTTGAATAAGATCACAGTCAAGTATCAGTATCCTTTGCCATTGCTGACAGATTTATTTGCTCGCATTGAGGGGGCGAAGTGGTTCTCTAAGATTGATCTTCGCGGTGCGTATAATTTGGTGCGAATTAAGCAGGGGGATGAGTGGAAAACCGCATTTAATACGCCCGAGGGCCATTTTGAGTATTTGGTGATGCCTTTTGGTCTGTCAAATGCCCCTTCGGTCTTTCAGTCTTTTATGCACAATATTTTCCGTGAATATCTGGATAAATTTATGATTGTGTATTTGGACGATATCTTGATTTTTTCGGATGACTGGGAATCTCATGTTCAACAAGTTAGGAGGGTTTTTCAGGTTTTGCGGACCAATTCTCTGTTTGTTAAAGGTTCAAAGTGTGTTTTTGGGGTTCAGAAGATTTCTTTTTTGGGGTACATTTTTTCCCCCTCTTCTATTGAGATGGATCCTGTGAAGGTTCGGGCTATTTGTGACTGGACGCAACCGACTTCTCTTAAGGGCCTTCAGAAATTTTTGGGCTTTGCTAACTTTTATCGTCGATTCATAACTGGTTTTTCTAGCGTTGTCAGGCCTTTGACTGATTTGACTAAAAAGGGTGCTGATGTTGCAGATTGGTCTCCTGCTGCTGTGGAGGCCTTTCGGGAGCTTAAGCGCCGTTTTTCTTCTGCTCCGGTGTTGTGCCAGCCTGATGTTTCTCTTCCTTTTCAGGTGGAAGTTGATGCTTCCGAGATCGGAGCGGGGGCGGTTTTGTCGCAGAAAAGTTCAGATTGTTCAGTGATGAGACCTTGTGCGTTCTTTTCTCGAAAATTTTCGCCCGCTGAGCGAAATTATGACGTCGGTAATCGGGAGCTTTTGGCGATGAAGTGGGCATTCGAGGAGTGGCGTCATTGGCTTGAGGGTGCTAAACATCAGGTGGTGGTCTTGACTGATCACAAAAATTTGATTTATCTTGAGTCGGCCAGACGTCTGAATCCTAGACAGGCGCGCTGGTCGTTGTTTTTCTCCCGGTTTAATTTTGTGGTTTCGTATCTGCCAGGTACTAAGAATGTGAAGGCGGATGCCCTTTCTAGGAGTTTTGAACCTGATTCCCCTGGTGATTCTAAACCTACGGGTATACTTAAGGATGGGGTGATATTGTCTGCTGTCTTCCCAGACCTGCGACGTGCTTTACAAGAGTTTCAGGCGGATCGGCCTGATCGTTGTCCGCCTGGTAGATTGTTTGTGCCGGATGAGTGGACCAATAGAGTCATCTCGGAGGTTCATTCTTCTGCGTTGGCAGGTCATCCGGGAATTTTTGGTACCAGAGATTTGGTGGCTAGGTCCTTCTGGTGGCCTTCCCTGTCTCGGGACGTGCGTACTTTTGTGCAGTCTTGCGATGTTTGTGCTCGGGCCAAGCCTTGTTGTTCTCGGGCTAGTGGGTTGTTGTTGCCCTTGCCTGTTCCTAAGAGGCCTTGGACACACATCTCTATGGATTTTATTTCTGATCTCCCTGTTTCTCAGAAGATGTCCGTCATTTGGGTGGTGTGTGACCGCTTTTCTAAGATGGTTCATTTGGTGCCCTTGCCCAAGCTGCCTTCCTCATCTGAGTTGGTGCCCCTGTTTTTTCAGAATGTGGTTCGGCTGCATGGTATTCCGGAGAATATCGTCTCCGACAGGGGATCCCAGTTTGTGTCCAGATTTCGGCGGGCGTTTTGTGCCAGGATGGGCATTGATTTGTCTTTTTCGTCTGCATTTCATCCCCAGACAAATGGCCAGACGGAACGTACTAATCAGACCTTGGAGACTTATTTGAGGTGTTTCGTGTCTGCTGATCAGGATGACTGGGTCTCCTTTTTGCCGTTGGCTGAGTTTGCCCTTAATAATCGGGCCAGTTCTGCCACTTTGGTCTCCCCTTTCTTTTGCAATTCAGGGTTCCATCCTCGTTTTTCATCTGGTCAGGTGGAGTCTTCGGATTGTCCTGGAGTGGATACCATGGTGGATAGGTTGCATCGTATTTGGGGGCAGGTGGTGGACAATTTGGAGTTGTCCAAGGAGAGGACTCAACGTTTTGCTAATCGCCATCGTCGTGTTGGTCCTCGTCTTCGTGTTGGGGACTTGGTGTGGTTGTCCTCCCGTTTTGTCCCTATGAGGGTCTCTTCTCCTAAGTTTAAGCCTCGGTTCATCGGTCCTTATAAGATTTTGGAAATTCTTAACCCTGTGTCTTTTCGTTTGGACCTCCCAGCATCCTTTGCTATCCATAATGTCTTCCATCGGTCATTATTGCGGAGGTATGAGGTACCACTTGTGCCTTCTGTTGAGCCTCCTGCTCCTGTGCTGGTTGAGGGTGAATTGGAGTACGTGGTGGAGAAAATCTTGGACTCCCGTGTTTCCAGACGGAGACTTCAATATCTGGTGAAATGGAAGGGCTACGGTCAAGAGGATAATTCTGGGGTTACAGCTTCTGATGTTCATGCTTCTGATTTGGTCCGTGCCTTTCATAGGGCTCGTCCAGATCGCCCTGGTGGTTCTTGTGAGGGTTCGGTGCCCCCTCCTTAAGGGGGGGGTACTGTTGTGATTCGGTTCGTGGGCTCCCCCGGTGGTCTCTTGTGGTACTGGTGTCCTGCAAGCTTTGCCTTCTCAGTTCACCTGTTCCTATCAGGATGTGGGAGTATCCTATTTAACCTTGCTCCTCAGTCATTCTAATGCTGGCCATCAATGTATCCAGAGTGATTCTGTTGCATGTTCCTGCTCCCAGTTTTCTGCTCAGTTTTAGTTTCCATCACCCGAGAGCTTGTCCGTTTATTCTATGCTTCTGATGTTTCCTTGCCATTGGAAACCACAACAGTGCCGCCCGCCAAATCGGACCCGGAGTGGCGCCGCCCGCCAAATCGGACCCGGAGTGGCGCCGCCTGCCAAATCGGACCCAGAGTGGCGCCGCCCGCCAAATCGGACCCAGAGTGGCTACAACTACCAAAACAGCGCCTGAGGGGCACCCAAGTGTGAAAGTCTTGCTGGGGCAACCCGGGCACCATTCCAAAGCACTATCTGTAGTTCCTTCAGGAAATACCCATCTAGTTATAGTGCTTTGGAACAAAGCACTATACTGTTATTCCACCGTGGTAAACTTCTTATTATAGTGCTTTGGAACAAAGCACTATACTGTTATTCCACCGTGGTAAACTTCTTATTCTTATTATTCAGTCCGCACGTAATGCGGCCCGAACCGCTAAACTCACAGACTCCAGTGAGGTGTCATTTCGAAGCCAGCGTTCCTGAGAGGTGTGCTAAGTATTTTTCGTGTCGATCGGATTTGTAGTTTTGGCGCAATTTGCGTTTGAAAAAAGTGTCTCAATGCGTTTCAATAGGGAAATTTTCCAATACGTTTATAATGGGCCTGATTTCTGAGGCAATTTCTAAAAATAACTGCCACCTGGCTGATTAGCTCATTGATATGCGCAGTGAGACCCAGTTACTATGCCAACGCCTATAAACTCTACATCAGCCCACCAGGTCACAAGTTTTGTCAGATAATGTCCGCTCTTAAAGTGACAGTAGAGCACAATTCCAAAACACTATCTGTAGTCTTATAATTATTGCCCCGCTCACCAAATCGGACCCAGCCCACCAAATCGGACCAGAGTGCCCCCTCTTGCCAAATCGGACCCAGAGTGGCGCCGCCCGCCAAATCGGACCCAGAGTGGCGCCGCCCAACAAATCGGACCCAGAGTGGCGCCGCCCGCCAAGTCGGATCCAGAGTGGCGCCGCCCGCCAAGTCGGACCCAGAGTGGCGCCGCCCGCCAAATCGGACCCAGAGTGGCGCCGCCCGCCAAATCGGACCCAGAGTGGCGCCGCCCGCCAAATCGGACCCAGAGTGGCGCCGCCCGCCAAATCGGACCCAGAGTGGCGCCGCCCGCCAAATCGGACCCAGAGTGGCGCCGCCCGCCAAATCGGACCCGGAGTGGCGCCGCCCGCCAAGTCGGACCCGGAGTGGCGCCGCCCACCAAGTCGGACCCAGAGTGGCGCCACCCGCCAAATCGGACCCGCAGTGGCGCCGCCCGCCAAATCGGACCCGGAGTGGCGCCGCCCGCCAAATCGGACCCGGAGTGGCGCCGCCCGCCAAATCGGACCCGGAGTGGCGCCGCTCCCCAAATCGGACCCAGAGTGGCGCCGCCCGCAAAATCGGACCCGGAGTGGCGCCGCCCGCCAAATCGGACCCGGAGTGGCGCCGCCCGCCAAATCGGACCCGGAGTGGCGCCGCCTGCCAAATCGGACCCGGGGTGGCGCCGCTTGCCAAATCGGACCCGGGGTGGCGCCGCCCGCCAAATCGGACCCAGAGTGGCGCCGCCCGCCAAATCGGACCCAGAGTGGCGCCGCCCGCCAAATCGGACCCAGAGTGGCGCCGCCCGCCAAATCGGACCCAGAGTGGCGCCGCCCGCCAAATCGGACCCAGAGTGGCGCCGCCCGCCAAATCGGACCCAGAGTGGCGCCGCCCGCCAAATCGGACCCAGAGTGACCCGGGCCACCAAATCGGACCCAGAGTGACCCGGGCCACCAAATCGGACCCAGAGTGACCCGGGCCACCAAATCGGACCCAGAGTGACCCGGCCCACCAAATCGGACCCAGAGTGACCCGGCCCACCAAATCGGACCCAGAGTGACCCGGCCCACCAAGCCTCAACCCTGAGGGGCTACAACTACCAAACCAGCGCCTGAGGGGCACCCAAGTGTGAAAGTCTTGCAGGGGCAGCCCGGGCACCATTCCAAAGCACTATCTGTAGTTCCTTCAGGAAATACCCATCTAGTTCTTATTATTATTCAGTCCGCACGTAATGCGGCCCGAACCGCTTCACTCACAGACTCCAGTGAGGTGTCACTTCGAAGCCAGCGTCCCCAAGAGGTGTGCTAAGTATTTTTCGTGTCGATCGGATTTGTAGTTTTGGCGCAATTTGCGTTTGAAAATGTTTTTTCCCCTCATTGTAATGCATTTCAATAGGGAAATTTTCCCATAGGTTATAATGGCCGGGTTTCTGAGGCAATTTGAAATGTACCTGCCACCTGGCTGATTAGCTCATTGATATGCGCAGTCAGGCCCAGTTACTATGCCAACGCCTGCGAACTGTACATGACCACACCAGCACAGTTTTGCCAGATAATATCAGCTCTTAAAGTGATAGCACAGCACAATTTCAAAGCACTATCTGTAGTCTTATTATAATTATTGCCCCGCTCACCAAATCGGATCCAGAGTGGCGCCGCCCGCCAAATCGGACCCAGAGTGGCGCCGCCCGCCAAATCGGACCCAGAGTAACGCCGCCCGCCAAATCGGACCCAGAGTGGCGCCGCCCGCCAAATCGGACCCAGAGTGGCGCCGCCCGCCAAATCGGACCCAGAGTGGCGCCGCCCGCCAAATCGGACCCAGAGTGGCGCCGCCCGCCAAATCGGACCCAGAGTGGCGCCGCCCGCCAAATCGGACCCAGAGTGGCGCCGCCCGCCAAATCGGACCCAGAGTGGCGCCGCCCGCCAAATCGGACCCAGGGTGGCGCCGCCCGCCAAATCGGACCCAGGGTGGCGCCGCCCGCCAAATCGGACCCTGGGTGGCGCCGCCCGCCAAATCGGACCCAGAGTGGCGCCGCCCGCCAAATCGGACCCAGAGTGGCGCCGCCCGCCAAATCGGACCCAGAGTGGCGCCGCCCGCCAAATCGGACCCAGAGTGGCGCCGCCCGCCAAATCGGACCCAGAGTGGCGCCGCCCGCCAAATCGGACCCAGTGTGGCGCCGCCCGCCAAATCGGACCCAGAGTGGCGCCGCCCGCCAAATCGGACCCAGAGTGGCGCCGCCCGCCAAATCGGACCCAGAGTGGCGCCGCCCGCCAAATCGGACCCAGAGTGGCGCCGCCCGCCAAATCGGACCCAGAGTGGCGCCGCCCGCCAAATCGGACCCAGAGTGGGCGCCACCCAAATCGGACCCAGAGTGGCGCCGCCCGCCAAATCGGACCCAGAGTGGCGCCGCCCGCCAAATCGGACCCAGAGTGGCGCCGCCCGCCAAATCGGACCCAGAGTGGCGCCGCCCGCCAAATCGGACCCAGAGTGGCGCCGCCCGCCAAATCGGACCCAGAGTGGCGCCGCCCACCAAATCGGACCCAGAGTGGCGCCGCCCGCCAAATCGGACCCAGAGTGACCCGGGCCACCAACTCGGACCCAGAGTGACCCGGGTCGCCCGCCAAATCGGACCCAGAGTGGCGCCGCCCGCCAAATCGGACCCAGAGTGGCGCGCCCGCCAAATCGGACCCAGAGTGGCGCCGCCCGCCAAATCGGACCCAGAGTCGCGCCGCCCGCCAAATCGGACCCAGTGTGGCGCCGCCCGCCAAATCGGACCCAGAGTGGCGCCGCCCGCCAAATCGGACCCAGAGTGGCGCCGCCCGCCAAATCGGACCCAGAGTGGCGCCGCCCACCAAATCGGACCCAGAGTGGCGCCGCCCGCCAAATCGGACCCAGAGTGACCCGGGCCACCAACTCGGACCCAGAGTGACCCGGGCCACCAAATCGGACCCAGAGTGACCAGGGCCACCAAATCGGACCCAGAGTGACCCGGGCCACCAAATCAAACCCAGAGTGACCCGGGCCACCAAATCGGACCCAGAGTGACCCGGGCCACCAAATCGGACCCAGAGTGACCCGGGCCACCATATCGGACCCAGAGTGACCCGGCCCACCAAATCGGACCCAGAGTGACCCGGCCCACCAAATCGGACCCAGAGTGACCCGGCCCACCAAATCGGACCCAGAGTGACCCGGCCCACCAAATCGGACCCAGAGTGACCCGGGCCACCAAATCGGACCCAGAGTGACCCGGGCCACCAAATCGGACCCAGAGTGACCCGGGCCACCAAATCGGACCCAGAGTGACCCGGCCCACCAAATCGGACCCAGAGTGGCCTCAACCCTGAGGGGCTACAACTACCAAACCAGCGCCTGAGGGGCACCCAAGTGTGAAAGTCTTGCAGGGGCAGCCCGGGCACCATTCCAAAGCACTATCTGTAGTTCCTCCAGGAAATACCCATCTAGTTATTATTATTAGGCTTTTTTTCGCAGTTAATGCGGCCCGAACCGCTGAACGCACAGACTCCAGTGAGGTGTCATTTCGAAGCCAGCGTCCACGAGAGGTGTGCTAAGTTATTTTCATGTCGATCGGATTTGTAGTTTTGGTGCAATTTGCATTTGAAAATTGTTTCCCCCTCATTGGAAAGCATTGTTTCAATGCATTTCAATAGGGAAATTTTCCTATACGTTTAAAATGGGCTGGTTTCTGAGGCAATTTCTAAAAATAACTTAACTGCCAAATGCCACCTGGCTGATTAGCTCATTGATATGCGCAGTCAGACACAGTTACTATGCCAACGCCTATCAACTCCACCAGGTCACAGTTTTGTCAGATAATATCAGCTCTTAAAGTGACAGTACAGCACAATTCCAAAGCACTATCTGTAGTCTTATTATTATTACAGTATACAGCGCAGAGCCCCGCAGCATACAGCGCAGAGCCCCGCAGCATACAGCGCAGAGCCCCGCAGCATACAGCGCAGAGCCCCGCAGTTTACAGCGCAGAGCCCCGCAGCATACAGCGCAGAGCCCCGCAGCATACAGCGCAGAGCCCCGCAGAATACAGCGCAGAGCCCCGCAGCATACAGCGCAGAGCCCCGCAGCATACAGCGCAGAGCCCCGCAGCATACAGCGCAGAGCCCCGCAGCATACAGCGCAGAGCCCCGCAGCATACAGCGCAGAGCCCCGCAGCATACAGCGCAGAGCCCCGCAGCATACAGCGCAGAGCCCCGCAGCATACAGCGCAGAGCCCCGCAGCATACAGCGCAGAGCCCCGCAGCATACAGCGCAGAGCCCCGCAGCATACAGCGCAGAGCCCCGCAGTATACAGCGCAGAGCCCCGCAGTATACAGCGCCCACCAAATCGGCCCCTGAGTGGCTACAACTACCAAACCAGCGCCTGAGGGGCACCCAAGTGTGAAAGTCTTGCTGGGGCAACCCGGGCACCATTCCAAAGCACTATCTGTAGTTCCTTCAGGAAATACCCATCTATTTCTCTCTGTTATCAGCCATTCCCCTGTCCTGCTGTCAGTCTATTCTCTCTGTTATCAGCCATTCCCCGTCCTGCTGTCAGTCTATTCTCTCTGTTATCAGCCATTCCCCTGTCCTGCTGTCAGTCTATTCTCTCTGTTATCAGCCATTCCCCGTCCTGCTGTCAGTCTATTTCTCTCTGTTATCAGCCATTCCCCGTACTGCTGACAGTCTATTTCTCTCTGTTATCAGCCATTCCCCTGTCCTGCTGTCAGTCTATTTCTCTCTGTTATCAGCCATTCCCCGTCCTGCTGTCAGTCTATTTCTCTCTGTTATCAGCAATTCCCCTGTCCTGCTGTCAGTCTATTCTCTGTTATCAGCCATTCCCTTATCCTGCTGTCAGTCAGAGTGACCCGGCCCACCAAATCGGACCCAGAGTGACCCGGCCCACCAAATCGGACCTAGAGTGACCCGGCCCACCAAATCGGACCCAGAGTGACCCGGCCCACCAAACCGGACCCAGAGTGACCCGGCCCACCAAACCGGACCCAGAGTGACCCGGCCCACCAAACCGGACCCAGAGTGACCCGGCCCACCAAATCGGACCCAGAGTGACCCGGCCCACCAAATCGGACCCAGAGTGACCCGGCCCACCAAATCGGACCCAGAGTGACCCGGCCCACCAAATCGGACACAGAGTGACCCGGCCCACCAAATCGGACCCAGAGTGACCCGGGCCACCAAATCGGACCCAGAGTGACCCGGGCCACCAAATCGGACCCAGAGTGACCCGGGCCACCAAATCGGACCCAGAGTGACCCGGGCCACCAAATCGGACCCAGAGTGACCCGGGCCACCAAATCGGACCCAGAGTGACCCGGGCCACCAAATCGGACCCAGAGTGACCCGGCCCACCAAATCGGACCCAGAGTGACCCGGGCCACCAAATCGGACCCAGAGTGACCCGGGCCACCAAATCAAACCCAGAGTGACCCGGGCCACCAAATCGGACCCAGAGTGACCCGGCCCACCAAATCGGACCCAGAGTGACCCGGGCCACCAAATCGGACCCAGAGTGAACCGGGCCACCAAATCGGACCCAGAATGACCCGGGCCACCAAATCGGACCCAGAGTGACCCGGCCCACCAAATCGGACCCAGAGTGACCCGGGCCACCAAATCGGACCCAGAGTGACCCGGGCCACCAAATCGGACCCAGAGTGACCCGGGCCACCAAATCGGACCCAGAGTGACCCGGGCCACCAAATCGGACCCAGAGTGACCCGGGCCACCAAATCGGACCCAGAGTGACCCGGGCCACCAAATCGGACCCAGAGTGACCCGGCCCACCAAATCGGACCCATAGTGGCCCGGCCCACCAAATCGGACCCAGAGTGGCTCCACCTCCCAAATCGGACCCAGAGTGGCCCCGCCCACCAAATCCTCAACCCTGAGGGGCTACAACTACCAAACCAGCATCTGAGGGGCACCCAAGTGTGAAAGTCTTGCAGGGGCAGCCCGGGCACCATTCCAAAGCACTATCTGTAGTTCCTTCAGGAAATACCCATCTAGTTATTATTATTATTAGGCTTTTTTCGCAGTTAATGCGGCCCGAACCGCTGAACGCACAGACTCCAGTGAGGTGTCATTTCGAAGCCAGCGTCCACGAGAGGTGTGCTAAGGTATTTTCATGTCGATCAGATTTGTAGTTTTGGTGCAATTTGCATTTGAAAATTGTTTCCCCCTCATTGGAAAGCATTGTTTCAATGCATTTCAATAGGGAAATTTTCCTATACGTTTAAAATGGGCTGGTTTCTGAGGCAATTTCTAAAAATAACTTAACTGCCAAATGCCACCTGGCTGATTAGCTCATTGATATGCGCAGTCAGACACAGTTACTATGCCAACGCCTACCAACTCCACCAGGTCAGTTTTGTCAGATAATATCAGCTCTTAAAGTGACAGCACAGCACAATTCCAAAGCACTATCTGTAGTCTTATTATTATTACAGTATACAGCGCAGAGCCCCGCAGTATACAGCGCGGAGCCGCGCAGCATACAGCGCGGAGCCGCGCAGCATACAGCGCGGAGCCCCGCAGCATACAGCGCGGAGCCCCGCAGCATACAGCGCGGAGCCCCGCAGCATACAGCGCGGAGCCCCGCAGCATACAGCGCGGAGCCCCGCAGCATACAGCGCGGAGCCCCGCAGCATACAGCGCGGAGCCCCGCAGCATACAGCGCGGAGCCCCGCAGCATACAGCGCGGAGCCCCGCAGCATACAGCGCGGAGCCCCGCAGCATACAGCGCGGAGCCCCGCAGCATACAGCGCGGAGCCCCGCAGCATACAGCGCGGAGCCCCGCAGCATACAGCGCGGAGCCCCGCAGCATACAGCGCAGAGCCCCGCAGCATACAGCGCAGAGCCCCGCAGCATACAGCGCAGAGCCCCGCAGCATACAGCGCAGAGCCCCGCAGCATACAGCGCAGAGCCCCGCAGCATACAGCGCAGAGCCCCGCAGCATACAGCGCAGAGCCCCGCAGCATACAGCGCAGAGCCCCGCAGCATACAGCGCAGAGCCCCGCAGCATACAGCGCAGAGCCCCGCAGCATACAGCGCAGAGCCCCGCAGCATACAGCGCAGAGCCCCGCAGCATACAGCGCAGAGCCCCGCAGCATACAGCGCAGAGCCCCGCAGTATACAGCACAGAGCCGCGCAGTATACAGCGCAGAGCCCCGCAGTATACAGCGCAGAGCCGCGCAGTATACAGCGCAGTCAGACCCAGTTACTATGCCAACGCCTATGAACTCTAAATGAGTCCAGCACACAAGTTTTGTCAGATAATATCAGCTCTTAAAGTGACAGCACAGCACAATTCCAAAGCACTATCTGTAGTCATATTATAATTATTGCCCCGCTCACCAATTCGGACCCCGAGTGGCGCCGCCCGCCAAATCGGACCCAGAGTGGCGCCGCCCGCCAAATCGGACCCAGAGTGGCGCCGCCCGCCAAATCGGACCCAGAGTGGCGCCGCCCGCCAAATCGGACCCAGAGTGGCGCCGCCCGCCAAATCGGACCCAGAGTGGCGCCGCCCGCCAAATCGGACCCAGAGTGGCGCCGCCCGCCAAATCGGACCCAGAGTGGCGCCGCCCGCCAAATCGGACCCAGAGTGGCGCCGCCCGCCAAATCGGACCCAGAGTGACCCGGGCCACCAACTCGGACCCAGAGTGACCCGGGCCACCAAATCGGACCCAGAGTGACCCGGGCCACCAAATCGGACCCAGAGTGACCCGGGCCACCAAATCGGACCCAGAGTGACCCGGGCCACCAAATCGGACCCAGAGTGACCCGGGCCACCAAATCGGACCCAGAGTGACCCGGGCCACCAAATCGGACCCAGAGTGACCCGGGCCACCAAATCGGACCCAGAGTGACCCGGCCCACCAAATCGGACCCAGAGTGACCCGGCCCACCAAATCGGACCCAGAGTGACCCGGGCCACCAAATCGGACCCAGAGTTACCCGGGCCACCAAATCGGACCCAGAGTGACCCGGGCCACCAAATCGGACCCAGAGTGACCCGAGCCACCAAATCGGACCCAGAGTGACCCGGGCCACCAAATCGGACCCAGAGTGACCCGGGCCACCAAATCGGACCCAGAGTGACCCGGGCCACCAAATCGGACCCAGAGTGACCCGGGCCACCAAATCGGACCCAGAGTGACCCGGGCCACCAAATCGGACCCAGAGTGACCCGGGCCACCAAATCGGACCCAGAGTGACCCAGCCCACCAAATCGGACCCAGAGTGGCCTCAACCCTGAGGGGCTACAACTACCAAACCAGCGCCTGAGGGGCACCCAAGTGTGAAAGTCTTGCAGGGGCAGCCCGGGCACCATTCCAAAGCACTATCTGTAGTTCCTTCAGGAAATACCCATCTAGTTCCACTTTTTGTTCGGCAGTATGATGATAAAGCATTGTTTTTTTACTTGTTTTTTTATTTTTTTATGGTGTTCACTGGGTTAACTAGTGGGACACTTTTATAGGTAGGGTCATTGCGGACGCAGCGATACCAAATATGTGTGCTTTTATTGTTTATACTTTTTTCATTCAAATATTTATTTAGAGATGCAATATCTTTTAATTTTTTTATATATATATTTTTACAATTCTTTAAAAAAATTGTTTTTACTTTTTTCATGCCGCGGGGGCTCTGATCCAAAGGCAGAGGGGCTGTCCCAGCTTCTGGAATGCTGCTTTCGATCACAGATCACAGCATTTTGGGGGTTAAAGTGCTGTGACCGCTCCTGTCACTTAGTGCTGGGTGTCCGCTGTCAGAATCAGCTGACATCCGGTGGGAATCGCCCGCACCCACCCCCACCCCCCTGTGTGCACTGGCGATCTCTCAGACGTAATTACCCGTCCCGGGTCAAATAGACCGAGGGCACGGGGGACAAATTATTACATCTGATGTCAGAAAGGGGTTAAAATATAATTTTTTTATCACATTCAAAGCAAAGGGTTTTTTTAATAAAAAACAAGGAGATTCAATGGCTGCTTGCTTTTCACATTCTCTGGCAAAACATTTTTATGTCCAGTTGAGAGGAAATGTGTAACACATGTACACAAATGCAGTGACACAGACGCGCAGAGCAAGGATTAAACAATTATTCACTTTATCTAAACAGGAATAACCTGTTTAGATAACAAGGGAAATATAGTTAAAGGGCTGAGGGTTAAACAGGGTTACAGTTATTCAGAGTAGCAGTCTATGAATTTCACTTATCATGACTCGGTCATCCGCTCTTCTCTGAGTCCGATGGCTGTTTGGTTACCGGCTGAGGCTGGTGCTGAGTCTTCATGCTTCCCCGCCTAACAAATGGTCCTACTTATGGCGGCAGCGGGCGGTCACCGGTTTTGCCCGCTGAGGCCCTGCAATGCTCTGCCCGGCGTGTGCTCCTCTGTCACACATCTCCCTACGCGCCCACCAATAAGGGTGAGTCTCTCACACGGCCGCCCTTTCTCTGTGTTCTGTGGCCAGGAGCCTTTCCCAACAAACTCTTGCTCGGCGTGCTTTAACCTATACGCTTGGCGATGCTCCCTGGGTCCTTACTGCACTCGACCCTTATCACTGCCGAGTGGCCTATCGCTGCTCGCAGCGCAGCGCAGATCCTCTCACTCAGCCCTCCGGAGGGAAGCCCCTCTCTTTTCCCGCGAAAACCTCATTATACTCTCCTGACTCACCACAAACCCTCTCTGCAGGTCATGAGTCTCCTCCATCCTCAGTTTCCTTCCCCCTTGTAACAGGAGGCTCGGCCCCAGCAGTTCTGGATTCGGAACTTCAGCAGCACTTGCAGCTTGGTTCTCCTTTCTTAACCCCCTGCTCTCCTTTAGCTCGCCGTTCCACTGGCAAGAGTTCTTTGTGCCCCTTTATGTTTTTCGGAGGTGGGCCAGATGCCCACAGTTTTCGCATCCATTTCTGCCTCTCTTGCACTACTGTACATTTTGCCAAAGAAAATCATTCTGCTCATATCGCATGGGCGGGACACCAGCGTGGACACACTGAGTACTTTCAGGCACCTCTTGAATTTTCTCATCAGTAGTACTCAGAACTTCAGGTACCTCATGCAGAATTTCGACATTTGACTCTCTTCCATGGCATTCAATGTCATCCTCCATTAAGTCATCTGACTGCGCACTAGGTGTGAGCCCTACCTCCACTTCACTGGAGCTGATGTCATCTTCCATTTCCTTGGCGCACACAGGCTCCACCCAATTCACTTCCATGCTCCTGAGTTATGCAGACATCCCGCTGCAGGCAAACGACGCCTTCTCCCTCACTTCTCGGCATCCGGCGCCATGGCTCCTCCTTACTCTGGGTGAGGCTTCCCTCTGCTCACCTATCCATTTCTTCCAGGTCTCCATCCTATGGTCACGCTGCAATGGGCGGACCTTCTCCCTCCACCCTGTTCCTCGGGGTGGGCTTTACTGTCCAAGGACAGTCTCCTCCAGATGCAGGGTTCTCTCCAGTAGGCATGACTGTTGGAGGAGTAGGCGAATCTTTGTCGTTGGCTTCCTTGTGTAGGGCAACTCCTTGACATGTGTCCCATTTTTCCACAAGTCCAACACTCACTTCTGAGCCTGTCTGGTGGGCACTTCGTTCTGTATCGCTGTCCGCCGGGAAAGGCATACCCTCGCTGCAATCGTTCTTCATCCCAGGACATAGGATTAGATTCTGAGGTTGCTGCTGGAGCTTTTCTTACACTCCGTATTTCTCCTCTAATTTCTCTTATCTCGTGCCATAAGTTACCCCGGGGTATGGGATTGGATTCCAAGGTAACAGAAAGGGCTTATTTTATGCTCCATATTTCTGCCATAATTTCTCGCATTTCCTGCCATAATTCGCGGGTCCACTCCGGCTCTGCTGCGGGCAGGCTAGGCACTTCATTGCTCCAGACAATCCCCTGTTCCTGCTCTCACACGCGAGTCTCCGCCCCCACTTCTAAAGAGGTCATACGTGGGCTAGTGCGCAAGCGTTCTCGCAAAGCTTGCTTAAGCGGCGCGTCCCTAAGACCTTGACAGGAACTGATCTCTCAAGAGCCTATCAGGGGGTCCCACTCCCATGGTCTGGTCTTCTTCCTTCTTAGCAATGTGTGCATGCACCTCCTGTAATGCATTGATATACTGCATTACCATCTCCCCTTCTCGCCTAACGTGGCCAAACAAATGCATCCGCAGCTCCCCAACATCAGTGGGGTCCCCATGCATCTCTTCCAGGATCTGCATGACCTTATCCAGCGTATCCCACTTGTGGAAAGGGCATAATGTAACAAAAGAGAATATCGGGTCTCACCATCTAGGGTCATTAAAGGGAACCTGTCACCCCCAAAATCGATGGTGAGGTAAGCTCACCGTCATCAGGGGCTTATCTACAGCATTCTGTAATACTGTAGATAAGCCCCCGATGTTACCTGAAAGAGGAGAAAAAGAGGTTAGATTATACTCACCCAGGGGCGGTCCCGCTGCGGTCCGCTAAAATGGGTGTCTCGGGTCCGCTCCGGCGCTTCCTATCTTCATTCCATGACGTCCTCTTCTGGTCTTCACACCGCGGCTCCGATGCAGGCGTACTTTGTCTGCCCTGTTGAGGGCAGAGCAAAGTACTGCAGTGCGCAGGCGCCGGACCTCTCTGACCTTTCCGGCGCCTGTGCACTTCAGTACTTCGCTCTGCCCTCAACAGGGCAGACAAAGTACGCCTGCGCCGGAGCCGCGGCGTGAAGACCAGAAGAGGACGTCATGGAAAGAAGATGGAAGGCGCTGTACCGGACCTGAGACGCCCATCGGAGCAGGACCGCCCCTGGGTGAGTATAATCTAACCTCTGTGGTGATACGCTACCTGAGTGTGTTGGGGGACACTTGCTTGGCATGGGATTTAAGAACTCAGGCACGATTTCTCCACTTAAACAGTCTATTCCGGTTTATTAAACGTCATAAACCATAACACAAACAGTTCATTATACCGCCATATCAGCATATCACATACGGTTTTACATTGCCTTCAGTGGTCACACTGGTATCTCTCTCCATTACATGCATCAACAGAACATATTAAACCCCGACAGTCTGTTCCAATGGCAGATACGTCTCTGCCGTATATCACAGGTTTTTCCCATACCAGGGATTACCTCACAGGAACTTCGGCTCCACACACTGACTCCTGCCAGTGCTGGTTCACAGGGAAACTGCCTCACTGGGATCACCATCCTTGTGACCAGGGCACCTCGGATAGTCTAGACCCGCAGTAGGAACTTTAGCTTCCCCAACACAGAAACCGTCTCAAGCTCTGTAGATGCAGCCTTTCCAAGCGCTTCCAGGAAGACCAATCACAGGCACTTCCAACACACAGGCCATCAGTCCATGATCTACCCAAGTGCTTACAGGACTCCAGTCCATCCGCGGACAATCCAACACTCTGACCATTCCAGGACTCACACTCTTACCAGGTGCTTGCAGGACTCCAACCCATACCAGGGCAATCCAACACCCTTGAGCATTCAGTCCATAGCCTCAGCAGTGCTTCCAGGACTCCAGCCCACTTCAGGACAATCCAACACCCAGGCTATTGCAGGACTCATTGTCTCAGTGCCTACAGGACTCCAGCCCATACCAGGACAATCCAACACTGACCGTACATCAGGTCCACGGTCTCAGGTGCTTGCAAGACTTCTCCAATACCAGGAGTCTCCAACACCGACCGTCCAGGACCTTGCACATGGACCAAACGGATCCATACACAGGAACCACACAGGCACATGTGACCCACACCCTGGTCACATTACATACCTGTAACCACTCCCCTGGGTGGGAGTGTGGGTGTGTGTGGCTAGTCTGACCCTCCCATCTCTCATAACTAGCCCTGCCATTCTCCCATTAGCATTACACAACTACTTGTGGGACTACAGGTCCCAGCACACCAACCAAACTTCAGATTGACAGCACAGAGTGTCTTCCTCTGCAACACACACACCGGACATTAACACTCCTGCTGGACTTAGTCTCATCACATTTATGCCTCCAAGCGCATCTTGAAGCACACACAGCGCCCCCTGGCTGTAACGTGGGTCACCGCACCACACCTCCTTTTCTCCTCTTTCAGGTAACATCGGTGGCTAATCTATAGCATTACAGAATGCTGTAGATAAGCCCCTGATGATGGTGAGCTTACCTCACAATCGATTTTGGGGGTGACAGGTTCCCTTTAACGCTATCTCTGCCTGCAGCGCAGAGAACATTGGGTTCATGCTCTTAACCCTTTCAGTCCAGTCCCACAACATCATGTTGCTCCCCGTGACCTTTGGGAGATTATTAAGCATCGCCCCCAATGGCAAGCTGCACCTGGGGGTACTCATAGTCGACTGGTCTGCAGCATCTGTGTCCAAGGACTGCATCCTGCTGAATACGCCAAATGTAACACAGGTACTTGGATGCAGTGACACAGATGCGCAGAGCAAGGGTTAAACAATTATTCACTTTATCTAATATTCACTTTATCTAAACAGGAATAACCTCCTCGCAGGGAGAAAACAAGGGAAATACAGTTAAAGGGCTGAGGGTTAAACAGGGAAATAGTTATTCAGAGTAGCAGACTATCAATTTCACTTATCGTTCCTCTCTGAGTCCGATGGCTGTTTGGCTGCCGGCTGAGGCCGGTGCTGAGTCTTCAGGCTTCCCCGCCTAACAAATGGTCCTACTTATGGCGGCAGCGGGCGGTCACCGGTTTTGCCCGCTGAGCCCCTAGTCCATTAAACTGCAGAGCCGAAGTGTGAAGCTCTGCACAAGTCTCTACTCAGCACGTGTCTCTCTGAGCAGCTGCCGTCACTTCATTGGCTGCTCTGCAGTGCTCTGCCCGGCGTGCGATCCTCTGTGTGCTGGCCGATACCTGAATGTCTGTGCTGCGATGCTCTGCCCGACACACATCACCCTGCGCGCCCGGGTGCTTTTCCCAACAAACTCCCGTTCGGCGTGCTCTGACCTGCACGCTCCCCGGGTCCTTAACTGCACTCAACCCTTATCACTTTCAGCGTGGCCTATCACTGCTTGCGGCACAAGTTCTCTCTCGCTCAGCCCTCCGGTGGGAAGCCCCTTTCTTTTCCTGCGCAAACCTCATTATACTCTCCTGACTCACCATGCCCCCTCTCTGCAGGTGATGGGTCTCCTCCATCCTCAATTTCCTTCCCCCTGCAACAGGAGGCTTGGCCCCAGCAGTTCCGGATTTGGCACTTCATCAGCACTTGCAACCTGGTTCTCCTTTCTACACAGTAACAATACCTTCAATTTTTTTGACTCCCTTATAAGGTGTTATGGTTGTCTTATTGATGACCTGCTTCAGATATGGAACAGCACTGAAAAGCAAGTACTTACTTTTTTGCAATATATTAAAGCACTACTCCAGAGTTTTGTTTTTTGCAACAATGGAATGGTGCTTTAAGAGCAAGTCCTGGTGTTGTGCTTTTAAGAAGCACTCCCATCAAAATGTTTATCCTATTAATATATTGCAGTCATCATATTACATAGCACTGTGTACTTACAATTGCTCATTTTCTTTCTACCCAGTTAATTCTTCTCTTTTGCATTTGGTCTATGACATCACGTGCTTAAAAAATGACTAGCTGAATCCTTCTAAGGTTTAGGCAGAAACAGCAGGTTAATTTCCTATGCACAAGTCATCAATCACTGTAAAAGTCTATGGCAGGGGTAGGAGGGAGCAAAGGGGTCAGGAATTGAAGAGGGGGATGATTAAAGGGAACCTGCCACGCCCAAAATGGAAGGTGAGCTAAGCCCACCAGCATCAGAGGCTTATCTACAGCATTCTGGAATGAGGTTAGATTATACTCACCCAGGGGCAGTCCGAGTACGATGGGCGTCGCAGTCCGGTCCGGGGCCTCCCATCTTCTTACGATGACGTCCTCTTCTTGTCTTCACGCTGCGACTCTTAATCCACCTGAAGACCCTTGTCACCTGAAACAAAGTTAAAAAAACAAACAACAATATTCCATACCTTCCGTTGTTCTGTCCCACGTTGTAAATCCATCTGAAAGGGTTAACTAATTTTACAAGCAGAAGCCTGTTAATGCAGCCGCCCCTGCTTGTAAAAACTTGGGGAATGAATGGAGTGCAGGGGAATGTCCTGTAGTTACCTTCAGTCGCGGTGATGCGCCCTCTGCTGGATGTCCTCATGAACTGGAGCCTGGGAAAAGTACCCACGCTCGAGTTCATATGAGGACATCCAGCAGAGGGCGTCTCACCGCAACTCAAGGTAACTACAGGACATTCCCCTGCATTTCATTAATTCCCCGGGGTTTTACACACAGGAGCACAATTGCATTAGCAAAGCTCCTGGCTGTAAAATGATTTAACCACTTCAGATGGATTTACTTCGTGGGACTTGACCTGAGCGACGGAAGGTATGAGATATTGTTCATTTTTTATTTTTCCTTTTTTACAGAACGAGGGTCTTCAGGTGGATTAAGAGTCTAATAAAATATTACAACACCCTGTGTCTTTATTTCATTAAAGGACTTTGTAATAATGTGTGTGTGTTTTCTTAACCATTTCGTACTATTGGATTAATAATGGATAGGTGTCATAATTGACGCCTCTCCATTATTAATCTGGCTTAATGTCACCTTACAATAGCAAGGTGACATTAACCCTTTATTACCCCTTATCCCACCTCTACACGGGAGTGGGAAGAGAGTGGCCAAGTGCCAGAATAGGGCATCTTACAGATGTGCCTTTTCTGGGGTGGCTGGGGGCAGATGTTTTTAGCCAGGGGGGTCCTATAACCATGGTACCTCTCTAGGCTATTAATATCTGCCCTCAGTCACTGGCTTTACCACTCTGGCGGAGAAAATTGCGCGGGAGCCCAAGCCAATTTTTTCCGCAATTTAACCCTTTATTTTTCAAGCTACAGCGCCAAAATTTTGCACATACACATTACTAACATTAGTAGTGTGGAATATGCAAAAAAAAAAGGGATATGGAATATGGAATACTATTCCGTCCATGTGGGGTGGGCCCTAATTCCCAAGGACGGAATAGTACGTCCAGCGGGATCGGCCACGCTCACGGGTGGAGCGCAGCCTATCGCGGCCGGGTGTCAGCTGCCTATCGCAGCTGACATCCGGCACTATGTGCCAGGAGCGGTCAGAGACCGCCCCCGGCACATTAACCCCCGGCACACCGCGATCAAACATGATCGCGGTGTGCCGGCGGTACAGGGAAGCATCGCGCAGGGAGGGGGCTCCCTGCGGGCTTCCCTGAGACCCCCGGAGCAACGCGATGTGATCGCGTTGCTGCGAGGGTCTCTTACCTCCTATCCCTGCAGGCCCCGTTTCCAAAATGGCCGCGGGGCTGCATCTGGGTCCTGCAGGGATTACTTCCGGGTGCAGCCCAGGCTCTGGTAAGCCTGCAGCACTGGAACTCAGATCGGTGATCTGACAGAGTGCTGTGCAAACTGTCAGATCAGCGATCTGTGATGTCCCCCCCTGGGACAAAGTAAAAAAGTTTAAAAAAAATTTCCATATGTGTAAAAAAAAAAAAAAGAAAAAAAAAATTCCTAAATAAAGAAAAAAAAAAATTATTCCCATAAATACATTTCTTTATCTAAATAAAAAAAAAAATCAAACAATAAAAGTACATATTTAGTATCGCCGCGTCCGTAACGACCCCACCTATAAAACTATATCACTAGTTAACCCCTTCAGTGAACACCGTAAAAAAAAAAAAAAAACGAGGCACAAAACAACGCTTTATTCTCATACCGCCAAACAAAAAGTGGAATAACACGCGATCAAAAACACGGATATACATAACCATTTTACCGCTGAAAACATCTTCTCCCGCAAAAAACGAGCCACGATACAGCATCATCAGCGAAAAAATTAAAAAGTTATAGTCCTCAGAATAAAGCGATGACAAAATAATTATTTTTTCTATAAAATAGTTTTTATCGTATAAAAGCGCCAAAACATAAAAAAATGATATAAATGAGGTATCGCTGTAATCGTACTGACCCGAAGAATAAAACGGCTTTATCCATTTTACCAAACGCGGAACGGTATAAAAGCCTCCCCCAAAAGAAATTCATGAATAGCTGGTTTTTGGTCATTCTGCCTCACAAAAATCAGAATAAAAAGCGATAAAAAAATCTCCCGTGCCCGAACATGTTACCAATAAAAACTTCAACTCGTTCCGCAAAAAAACAGACCTCACATGACCCTGTGGACTCAAATATGGAAAAATTATAGCTCTCAAAATGTGGTAACGCAAAAAATATTTTTTGCAATAAAAAGCGTCTTTCAGTGTGTGACGGCTGCCAATCATAAAAATCCGCTAAAAAACCCGCTATAAAAGTAAATCAAACCCCCCTTCATCACCTGCTTAGTTAGGGAAAAATTTAAAAAATTTAAAAAATGTATTTATTTCCATTTTCCCATTAGGGTTAGGGCTAGGGTTAGGACTAGGGCTAGGGTTAGGACTAGGGCTAGGGTTGGGGCTAGGGTTAAGGCTACAGTTAGGGTTGGGGCTAAAGTTGGGTTAGGGTTTGGATTACATTTACGGTTGGGAATAGGGTTGGGATTAGGGTTATGTCTGGGTTAGAGGTGTGGTTAGGGTTACCGTTGGGATTAGGGTTAGGGGTGTGTTTGGATTAGGGTTTCAGTTATAATTGGGGGGTTTCCACTGTTTAGGCACATCGGGGCTCTCCAAACGCGACATGGCGTCCGATCTCAATTCCAGCCAATTCTGCGTTGAAAAAGTAAAACAGTGCTCCGTCCCTTCCGAGCTCTCCCGTGCGCCCAAACAGGGGTTTACCCCAGCATATGGGGTATCAGCGTACTCAGAACACATTGGAGAACAACTTTTGGGGACCAATTTCTCCTGTTACCCTTGGGAAAATACAAAACTGGGGGCTAAAAAATAATTTTTGTGGAAAAAAAAATATTTTTTATTTGCATGGCTCTGTTGTGAATTCTGCTCTTGGGCTCCCTCCGGTGGTTGTTGGTGGTAGTGCAGTTGTCTTGGGGTTGTAATCCGGGCAGGTGTTTCTGCTGATTGCAGCTCTATTAGGTATTTAGGTGTGCAGGATCCATGAGTCCATGCCAGTTGTCCATTGTACTTGGAGGGATTGCATCTCTCTCTGGCTCCTCATGCCCTGCTGCCAATTCAGCTAAGATAAGTGTCTGTTTTTTGTCTCTGTGCACACATGCAGTGTGCTTTGCAATTCAGTGCAATTCATTGTGTTTTTGTCCAGCTTAGACTTTGTTTGGATTTTTCAGTCATGCTGGATTCTCAGGAGATGCAGATATACTTTCTATGTCTTTAGTTAGATGTAGAATATTTGTATTATCTGCTGTGGATATTTTTAGGATTTTAATACTGACCGCTTAGAATTCTGTCCTATCCTTTTCTATTTAGCTAGAAGTGCCTCTTTTGCTAAATCCTGTTTTTCTGCCTGCGTGTGTTTTTCCTCTTATACTCACAGTCAATATTTGTGGGGGGCTGCCTATCCTTTGGGGTTCTGCTCTGAGGCAAGATAGAATTCCCATTTCCATCTATAGGGGTATTTAGTCCTCCGGCTGTGTCGAGGTGTCTAGGACGTGTTAGGTACATCCCACGGCTACTTCTAGTTGCGGTGTTAGTTTAGGGTTTGCAGTCAGTACAGGTACCACCTACTCCTGAGAAAGTCTTTCATGCGGCTCCAAGGTCACCGGATCATAACAGGCTCTGCGTTATAAACTGTAGTGAAACACTTGGGGGTTCAAAGCTCTCACAACACATCTAGATGAGTTCCTTAGGGGGTCTACTTTCCAAAATGGTGTCACTTGTGGGGGGTTTCTACTGTTTAGGTACATTAGGGGCTCCGCAAACGCAATGTGATGCCTGCAGACCATTCCATCTAAGTCTGCATTCCAAATGATGCTCCTTCACTTCCGAGCCCTCCCATGCGCCCAAACGGTGGTTCCCCCCACATATGGGGTATCAGCGTACTCAAGACAAATTGGACAACAACTTTTGGGGTCCAATTTCTCCTGTTACCCTTGGGAAAATACAAAACTGGGGGCTAAAAAATAATTTTTGGGGGAAATGTTTTTTTTTTTTTTTCACGGCTCTGCGTCATAAACTGTAGTTTAACACATTTGGGGATCAAAGTTCTCACAACGCAACTGGATAAGTTCCTTGGGGGGTCTAGTTTCCAATATTGGGTCACTTGTGGGGGGTTTCTACTGTTTAGGTACATTAGGGGCTCTGCAAACGCAATGTGACGCCTGCAGACCAATCCATCTAAGTCTGCATTCCAAATGATGCTCCTTCCCTTCCGAGCTCTGCCATGCGCTCAAACGGTGGTTCCCCCCCACATATCAGGTATCACCGTACTCAGGACAAATTGGACAACAATATTTAGGGTCCAATTTCTCCTGTTACCCTTGGAAAAATTCAAAACTGGGGGCTAAATATAATTTTTGTGGAAAAAAAATGTTTTATTTGCACGGCTCTGCGTTATAAACTGTAGTGAAACACTTGGGGGTTCAAAGCTCTCACAACACATCTAGATGAGTTCCTTAGGGGGTCTACTTTCCAAAATGGTGTCACTTGTGGGTTTTTTTTTACTGTTTAGGTACATTAGGGGCTCTGCAAACGAAATGTGACGCCTGCAGACCATTCCATCTAAGTCTGCATTCTGTTATGACCTGGTGGGTACGGAGCAGTACTGAGATGACCTGGTGGGTAAAACCAATCATGGACTCGCTTAGAGGAGGTAGCAGCTCCACAGACAGTAATCACTGATATGACCTAGTGAATACGGAGCAGCACTGAAATGACCTAGTGGGCAAAACAAAAGTAGTACCAGCTCTGAGGAGGTGGTAACTTTACTGACCGCAATCCCTACTCCTAACACCAACACTAGAAATAGCCGTGGAGCGTACCTAACTCTGCCTAGACGCCTCTGCACAGCCTAAGAACTAGCTACCCCTGAAGATGGAAACGGAAAGCTATCGCGCCTCAGAGAAACCCCCAAAGGAAGATAGCCCCCCCACAAATATTGACGGTGAGTGGAGGGGAAAATGACAAACTCAGAAATGAAACTAGATTTTTTAGCAAAGGAGGCCAAACTATCTAAATAGACAGAGATAGAAAAGGTTACTGTGCGGTCAGTATAAAAACTAAAAGTCCATGCAGAGTTTACAAAAATAACCACACCACCGACTCACGGTGTGGAGGGCAAATCTGCGACCCCAGAGCTTCCAACTAGCCGGAATATTTCATAATGACAAGCTGGACAAATAGACATAAATTGAACTGAACAAAAGGTCATAAGCAGGGAAACACCCCAAAACTAGCAGACTTATCTTAAGCTGGAAATGGACTGGCCAACAGAGAACTTCCAAAAAAGGACAGAATCCACAGGAAATACATTGACAGCTGGCATCCACTACAGCCAAAAGCCCAGTTAAATAACAAGGCCAGGAAACCGATTAGTGAACGCAGCTGCTAAGTTCCACTTGAAACCACCAGAGGGAGCCCAAGAGCAGAACTCCCAAAAATACCATTAGCAACCACAGGATGGAGCCGAAGAACGGAATTTACAACAGCATTCCAAATGGCGCTCCATCCCTTCTGAGCCCTCCCATGCGCCCAAACGGTGGTTCCCCCCCACATATGGGGTATCAGCGTACTCAGGACAAATTGGACAACAACTTTTGGGGTCCAATTTCTCCTGTTACCCTCGGGAAAATACAAAACTGGGGGCTAAAAAATAATTTTTGTGGGAAAAAATTTTTGTTTCATTTTTACGGCTTTGCTTTATAAACTTCTGTGAAGCACTTGGTGGGTCAAAGTGCTCACCACACCTCTAGATAAATTCCTTAGGGGGTCTACTTTCCAAAATGGTGTCACTTGTGGGGGGTTTCAATGTTTAGGCACATCAGTGGCTCTCCAAACGCAACATGGCGTCCCATCTCAATTCCTGTCAATTTTGCATTGAAAAGTCAAACGGCACTCCTTCCCTTCCGAGCTCTCCCATGCACCCAAACAGTGGTTTACCCCCACATATGGGGTATCAGCGTACTCAGGACAAATTGTACAACAACTTTTGGGGTCCAATTTCTTCTCTTACCCTTGGGAAAAAAAAATTGGGGGCGAAAATCGGTATTAGTCTTACCGGTAATTATGTTTCCAGGAGTCCATACTGACAGCACATTGGACGTCCTCCTCCTCCTTGCAGGGACAGGAACACACGAGAGTTTAAATATCCGGCTCCACCCACCAGACCTCAGTGTTGTAGCAAGAACCAATCATGGAATAATGCAAATAAAATATTTTAATGACGGAATCATAATATGAAACAGTACATAGTCACAAAATCCGGATATACCTGAGAATATTACTTTAATGGGGGGGAACTACCGGTGCTGTCAGTATGGACTCCTGGAAACATAATTACCGGTAAGACTAATACCGATTTTCCAGGACGTCCCAACTGACAGCACATTGGAGAGTACCAAAGCATCTCCTCAGGGTGGGATTACTGCTTGGAGGACTTTCCTCCCAAAGGCCGTGTGCTGACCGGATGTAACGTCAAGTTTATAGTGTTTACAAAAAGTGTCAGCCCTGGCCCATGTTGCGGCGTTACAGATCTGTTCTACAGAGGCTCCAGCGCGCTCCGCCCAGGAGGCGGACACGCCACGAGTAGAATGGGCTTTTAAGCCTAAAGGAGGTGACATACCTTCTGACTGATAAGCGTCTGTGATCACATCTGTGATCCAACGGGAAATTGAGGCCTTAGAGGCTTTCTTCCCCTTATTTTTACCCCCGAACAGAATAAAAAGATTTGGATCGGTACGCCAAGAGTCTGTGGCCTTTAGGTAATCCAAAACCCCTTGTCTAACGTCTAGTGAATGGAGGGCCCTCTCTTTCTCATTAGCAGGGTTATTACAAAATGAGGGAAGGATTACTTCCTGATTCCTGTTTTTAATAGAGGCTACTTTTGGAATAAAGGCTGGATCTAATCTCAGGACTAGACTATCTTCCCTAATCTGCAGATAAGGGTCTCTAACACATAGAGCCTGAATTTCTCCAACCCTCTTGGCCGTAGTTATCGCCACTAGAAAGGCCGTTTTACGAGTGAGGATAGAAATGGGCATACTATCCCCTGAGGCATAAACACCTTTACATAGTGCTCTAAGAACCAAGTTAAGGTCCCAGGATGGTGATAACTGCCTAATAGTGGGACGCATTCTCTGAGTGGCCCGAATAAACCTCGTTATCCATGGGTGAGATGCCAAAGGATAGTCCAGGAATGAACTCAGCGCAGACACCTGGACTTTTAAAGTGCTGGGTCGAAGACCCAAGTTAAACCCTTTTTGTAAAAAGTCTAAGATACCAGGGATGTCCAGAGAGCCTGATAAGACGTTGGACCTGCCACTTTCGAGACAAAAACGCTTCCAGATTTTTTGATAAATGGCTGAGGTAACTGGTTTCCTACTACCCTGGATAGTAGATATGACCTGGTCTGACAAGCCTTTTGACTTTAGGATGTCCCTCTCAGGATCCAGGCTGAAAGACGGAGTTTGCTTGGGTCTGGGTGATACACTGGACCTTGATGGATGACTCTCCCTTTGGTAGGTAATTCGACTGGATTGTCGATTGCTAATGTCCCCAACACCGGGAACCAGCTTAGTCTCGGCCAATACGGGACGATCAAGATGACCGTCGCCTGATCTTCCCTGATTTTTCGAAGTACCGCTGGAATTAATGCCAGGGGTGGGAATGCATATGACAGCGGTTGGTCCCATTGTTGACTTAGGGCATCTACCCCTTCTGGTAGATCCGAGGGGTTCAGGGAGAAGAATCTTGGGATTTTCGCATTTCTTTTGCTCGCGAATAGGTCGATGTTGGGGGTTCCCCATTTGCGACATAATTTCTGGAAGATGCTTTGTTCCAATTCCCACTCTGTTGGACACAGGTTCCGTCTGCTTAAGTAGTCCGCAATCACATTCTGGGAACCTTCTAGGTGGATGGCTGTAATGGATAGCACGTTGTCTTCTGCCCACCTGAAGATCACCTCTGCTAGCTCCTGCAGTGGTTGATAATTTGGACCTCCCTTGTGGTTCAGGAATGAGACTGTTGTTACGTTGTCGGAAAAGATTCTTACGTGGCGATCTGAGAGTATTGGCTGATTGTGCTTCAATGCTTGCCATACCGCGTAGAGTTCTCTGAAGTTGGATGATCTGCTTTTTATGCTTTCTGGCCACTTGCCCTGCAAGATTCTGCCCTGCAGATGAGCTCCCCAGCCCCAAGCGCTGGCGTCCGTAGTGATAACTACGTAAGGAGAGGTGACCCACAGAACTCCCACCTTCAGGTTTTCTGATCGTGTCCACCAGACAAGAGATCTTCTTGTCAGACCGTTCAGCTTCAATGGAGCCTCTAGGGAAGACTGGTGGCGATCCCAGGTTGACAAAATCTGTTTCTGGAGATGTCTTGAATGTGACTGCGCCCACCTGACGGATGGTATGCAGGCAGTCATTAGGCCTAGAACCTTCATAGCCATTCTTATGGTAACTTGATGTTCCAATAGATACCAGACCTGAGTCTGAATTATCCTTCTCCTGACTCCGGGTAATAGAGATATTCTGCGTCTGGAGTCCAGGTGCACCCCCAGGAAGGTCTTTCTTCGTTCTGGTAAAAGATCTGATTTTTTCCAGTTTAGTACCCAGCCAAGATGCTCCATTAGAGCGATAGTCCGCTCTCTGTGATCTTCCAGGAGCTTTACGGAATCTGCCACTAGAAGGAAGTCGTCCAGGTACGGAATTATTATGATGCCCTGTTTCCTCAGGAAGGCCACCATTTCCGCTACGAGTTTGGTAAAGACGCGAGGAGCGGAAGCCAAGCCGAAAGGGAGGCCTTGAAACTGATAGTGGCAGGTCCGAGTTGCCAGAGTTACGGCAAATCTCAGCAGTTTCTGGGATGATGGGTGTATTGGGACCTGGTAGTAGGCCCTTTTTAGGTCTATAGTACACATGACCGCGTTCTGGTTTATAAGCGGGATTGCGGAACGAATGGATTCCATGCGGAACCTTCTGTATCTCACCCATGAATTCAAAGGCTTTAGATTTATAATTGTGCGGGTGTCGCCTGATGGTCGTGTAACCGTGAAAAGGGAAGAGTAGTGGCCTCGCCCCAACTCTGACTGAGGAACAGGAATTATTACTTCTGTCCTGATCATGTCCTGTAGGTCTTTTAGCATGGCCGAATCTGGTTTGACTATCGTAGGTGTAATGTATCTTTCTGGGGGAGGAGAGTACAGTTCTATGCTGTAACCTTCGGAAACAGTGCTGAGAATCCAGTGATTCTCGGTAATCTGTGCCCAATTTCCTGCGAACATGCGGAGCCTCCCCCCAATGAGAGTGGCGTCATAGAGATTTATTTTTATAGGATGGGCTAAAGAAAGATCCCCTGTTCCTATTACTCTGTCCACGGGAGCCTCTGTAGGATCCTCTGCTGGACCGACCCTGACTTTTAGGGTCGAACTGCTTTCTGGAGAAGTAACCTCTCCGAAAGGGCTGGGGGCGTTTAGGTTTGTCCTCCGGAAAACCTTTCTTCTTATCGGATGCTGACTCAAGAATAGAGTCTAAGGCCGGTCCAAACACCCTCTGTCCTGAAAAAGGTATAGAGCCGAGTTTGGATTTAGAAGCGTTATCGCCAGACCAAGACCTAAGCCACACCGCCCTCCTAGCTGCATTAGATAGTGAGCTATTACGGGCTGAAAATCTGACCGATTCAGCTGTCATATCAGATAGGAAGGCCATTGCAGACTTCATAATGGGGAAGGAGTGCAAAATATCCGATCTGGGGGTCTTATTAGATAGCTGCTCTTCTAGTTGCCCCATCCATAAATACATAGATCTGGCCACCGAAGTGGCTGCTATGTTTGTACTAATCAAAGCTGCAGAAGCCTCCCAGGCCCTTTTCAGAAGGATGTCAGCCTTCCTATCCATAGGGTCCCGAAGACTGGAGGAGTCTTCGAAGGGTATTGCAGTCTTTTTGGCGACCTTTGCTACAGGAACGTCAATTTTAGGGATCTCTTCCCATAGCTTGACTTCCTCCGGATTGAACGGGAGGCGACTTTTGAAGTCACGGGATAGCACTAGCCGGCGCTCAGCCTCCTTCCATTCCTCTAGGACCATGGCTTTAATATGGTCGCTGATGGGAAACACAGTCTGATTTCGAGCGACCAGTCCCCCGAACATCAAGTCCTGCCTGGACTGTGGTTTAGAAGAATCTTCGATTTGCATCGTATTTCTGACGGCCTGGACAAGTTCATCTGTCTCCTCGGACTGGAAGAGATACTTCCTGGCTTTGTCCTGGTACTCTACGGGAATCTCTCCTTCCTCTCCTGATAGTGAATCCCTGAGCTCGGGACCTTCATCAGAAGAATACTCTGGCTCCCCCTGAACTTCCTCCTTCCTGGGCCGTTTGCGACCAGCTATGGGACTGGCCGGCCGAGCATGCGAAAGGCTAGATATAGAAGCCTGCACCTCTTCTCGTATAAGGGATCTCATCTCGGAGAACATTGATGACCGCTCATCCATCATAACCTTAGACGTACAGGTGGCACAGAGCGTCTTGCCATGAGAATCTGGGAGCTTAGTATGGCATACGGGACATCTAATGCTCTTCATTGTAGCCTTTCCGGATTTTTTGACCGTGGCAGGGGGAGCAGCGGGGTTTCCCTTATCCTAGCAATATAAGATAGGGAATAATAGGCTATAGAGAGCGAGGAGTCTTTTAGAAATACAGAGGGTGTACTGCCCAGGGCAGGCTTACCCCTTCCTCGTCGATTCTGTCTTCCATAGCTGGATCCTGAAGCAGACGATGCAGTCACTGATGCAGGTGCTGGGCGCTAGAGCAGAAGCGACCGCTCTGTCAGCGTTCTCCTCGTGGAGCGTCTGCTTTCCCCGCTCACAGACCGCCACCGGAAGTGACGTTTCGCCGGCTCCCTGAGACCGGAAATGACGCGGCTCCCCAGACCCGGAAGTGCCGCCTAGCTGTAGCGCCTCCAGGCCGCGCTCTCGCCGATGGAGGTCTGCCTGGATCGTTACCGCGTCCTGAACCGAGAGCCCCCCCGCGGGGGGAGCGGTTCAATCCCGGAGCATTGTCCCACTCCGGGCCTTTGGGGTAGAGGGACTCCCCACCGGGGAGTTTCGACCCTGAGCCGCTTGACAGGGGGAAGGATTGGAGGACCGCTCGATCCCCCTGAGCTCGGTAAGCTGCTGCTTCTCTACGTGTGTCCCTCCGTGTAGGGACAGGAAAAACACTGAGGTCTGGTGGGTGGAGCCGGATATTTAAACTCTCGTGTGTTCCTGTCCCTGCAAGGAGGAGGAGGACGTCCAATGTGCTGTCAGTTGGGACGTCCTGGAAAAGATCATTTTTGTGAAAAAAGATTATTTTTTATTTTTACGGTTCTGCATTATAAACTTCTGTGAAGCACTTGGTGGGTCAAAGTGCTCACCACACCTCTAGATAAGTTCCTTAGGGGGTCTACTTTCCAAAATATTGTCACTTGTGGGGGTTTCAATGTTTAGGCACATCAGTGGCTCTCCAAACGCAACATGGCGTCCCATCTCAATTCCAGTCAATTTTGCATTGAAAAGTCAAATGGCGCTCCTTCGCTTCCGAGCACTGTCATGCGCCCAAACAGTGGTTTACCCCACATATGGGGTATCGGCGTACTCAGGACAAATTGTACAACATCTTTTGGGGTCCATTTTCTCCTGTTACCCTTGGTAAAATAAAACAAATTGGAGCTGAAGTAAATTTTGTGTGAAAAAAAGTTAAATGTTCATTTTTATTTAAACATTCCAAAAATTCCTGTGAAGCATGTAAAGGGTTAATAAACTTCTTGAATGTGGTTTTGAGCACCTTGAGGGGTGCAGTTTTTAGAATGGTGTCACACTTGGTTATTTTCTATCATATAGACCCCTCAAAACTACTTCAAATGAGATGTGGTCCCTAAAAAAAAATGGTGTTGCAAAAATGAGAAATTGCTGGTCAACTTTTAACCCTTATAACTCCCTAACAAAAAAAATTTTGGTTCCAAAATGGTGCTGATGTAAAGTAGACATGTGGGAAATGTTACTTATTAAGTATTTTGTGTGACATATCACTCTGACTTAATTGTATAAAAATTCAAAGTTGGAAAATTGTGAAATTTTCAAAATTTTTGCCAAATTTCCATTTTTTTCACAAATAAACGCAGTTAATATCAAAGAAATTTTACCACTATCATGAAGTACAATATGTCATGAGAAAACAATGTCAGAATCATCAGGATCCGTTGAAGCGTTCCAGAGTTATAACCTCATAAAGGGACAGTGGTCAGAATTGTAAAAATTGGCCTGGTTATTAACGTGCAAACCACCCTTGGGGGTTAAGGGGTTAAAAAGAGTGGGATGCCATGCCTAAGCAGACAATAACTCCACTTGTGATCAGCATAAGACATCATCCTCAAGCTGTAATTGATGCTCAAGGCCACATGACAAATTATGGAGACACTGACATTTTCTGTATGGGCCACTGTCGTTGGCTTGTTTCAATTAATTGTTTGAGATGAGGAAGTCAACATTGCTGCTTCTACTTAACCCCTTTGCGCCACACGCCGTACTAGTACTGCGCTGCCGACACTGCATTTGTGCCAGCAGCAGTACTAGTACGGCGCACCCATCACCGCGGTCTCACGCTGAGCGCCGCGGTGATCAGGTGCGGGTGTCAGCTGTATATGACAGCTGACACCCGGCAGCAATGCCCACGATCGGCGCTAGCGCCGATCGCGGGCATTTAACCCCTCTGATGCCGCTGTCAGTAGTGACAGCGGCATAGAGGGGGATCGCACAGGGACGGGGGCTCCCTGCGCTCTCCCACCGGAGCAACGCGATGAGATCGCGTTGCTCCGGTGATCCGGAAGGAGTCCCCGGATCCAAGATGGCCGCGGGACTCCTTCCGGGTCATAAAATGACCTGGCTTGCCGGCGCCTGTAAGAGCTGCTGCTGAGAGCAGGCGCTGGAAAGCCTCCCAAGACTTGCCTGTCAGATCGTTGATCTGACAGAGTGCTATGCACACTGTCAGATCAACGATCTGATGTAATACAGTGATGTCCCACCCTGGGACAATAGTAGAAAGTTAAAAAAAAAAAAAATAGAATGTAAAAAAAAAGTTAAAAAAAAATCCCCAAATAAAGAAAAAAAAAAAAACATTTCCCAGTAAATCCATTTATTTATGTAAATTAAAAAAAACAATAAAAGTACACATATTTGGTATTGCCGCATCCGTAACGACCCGCTCTATAAAACTATCCCACTAGTTAACCCCTTCAGTGAAAACCGCAAAAAAAAAGCGATGCAAAAACAATTATTTTTTTACATAAAATAGTTTTTATTGTGTAAAAGCGCCAAAACATAAAATTATATAAATGAGGTATCGCTGTAATCATACTGACCTGAATAATAAAGCTGCTTTATCAATTTTACCACACGTGGAACGCTATAAACGCCCCCCCCAAAAGAATTTCAGGAATTGCTGGTTTTTGATCATTCCGCCTCCCAAAAATCGGAATAAAAAGCGATCAAAAAATGTCATGTGCCCGAAAATGTTACCAATAAAAACGTCAACTCGTCCCGCAAAAAACAAGATCTCACATGACTCTGTGGACCAAAATATGGAAAAATTATAGCTCTGAAAATGTGGTGATGCAAAAACTATTTTTTCCAATAAAAAGCATCTTTTAGTGTGTGACGGCTGCCAATCATAAAAATCACCCCAAAAAACGCTATAAAAGTAAATCAAACCCCCCTTCATCACCCCCTTAGATAGTGAAAAATAATAAAATTTAAAAAAATGTATTTATTTCCATTTTCCCATTAGGGTTAGGGCTAGGGTTAGGGTTGGGGTTAGGGTTAGGGTTGGGGTTAGGGCTAGGGTTAGGGCTGGAGTTAGGGCTAGGGTTGGGGTTTCAGTTAGAATTGGGGGGTTTCCACTGTTTAGGCACATCAGGGGCTCTCCAAACGCGACATGGCGTCTGATCTCAATACAAGCCAATTCTGCTTTGAACAAGTAAAACAGTGCTCCTTCCCTTCCGAGCTCTGCCGTGCACCAAACAGTGGTTCCGCCCCATATACGGGGTATCAGCGTACTCAGCACAAATTGGACAACAACTTTTGTGGTCCAATTTCTCCTGTTACCCTTAGGAAAAAAAATGTGGGGGCTAAAATATCATTTTCGTGGAAAAAAAAATATTTTTTATTTTCACGGCTCTGCGTTATAAACTGTAGTAAAACACTTGTTGGTTCAAAGTTCTCACAACACATCTAGATAAGTTCCTTGGGGGGGTCTAGTTTCCAATATGGGGTCACTTGTGGGGGGTTTCTACTGTTTAGGTACATCAGGGACTCTGCAAATGCAACATGACGCCTGCAGACCAATCCATCTAAGTCTGCATTTCAAACGGCGTTCCTTCCCTTCTGAGCTCTGCCGTGCGCCCAAACAATGGTTTCCCCCCATGTATGGGGTATCAGCGTACTCAGGACAAATTGGACAATAACTTTTGTGATCCAATTTCTCCTGTTACCCTTGGGAAAAAAAATTGCGGGCTAAAACATCATTTTGTGGAAAGAAAAAATGATTTTTTAATTTTCACGGCGCTACATTCTAAACTTTAGTGAAACAATTGGGGGTTCAAAGTGCTCACCACACATCTAGATAAGTTCCTTAGGGGGTCTTCTTTCCAAAATGGTGTCACTTGTGGGGGTTTCCACTGTTTAGGCACGTCAGGGGCTCTCCAATCGGGACATGGGTTCCAATCTCAATTCCAGCAAATCTTGCATTGAAAAGTCAAATGGCGCTCCTTCCCTTCCGAGCTCTGCCATGTGCCCAAACATTGGTTTACCCCAACATGTGGGGTATCGGCGTACTCAGGACAAATTGTACAACGACTTTTGTGGTCCAATTTCTCCTGTTACCCTTGGTAAGAAAACAAATTGGATCTGAAGTAAAAATTTTGTTAAAAAAAAAAGTTAAATGTTCAATTATTTTTAAATATGCAAATTGCCTCTTCTGAGAAAAAGAGGACTTAACTCTATAGCGCCACCTGTTGGAAGTAGCGATCCTACAAGTCACAATCAACCCTTTAACGAGTCGTGTAATACAGGTGGCGCTATAGAGTTAAGTCCTCTTTTTCTCAGAAGAGGCAATTTGAATATTTAAATTCCCAGAGGAGCATTGTACGGCAAATAAGCCTCCTTACCTTGACAAGCCAGAGATGGTATGTCACTCTCCATTAGGAGAAACGATACCCCCTAGACCCCAGTCCAGAGCCTCTCACCTAGCCAAATCAGTTCTCATGCTTCGCACTGACGAGGGCCAACAGCCCGAAACACCGTGTCTGCGAATTGAGATACTGATTTGGCTTTTATCCTAAGTCATATTGCACAACTCGTTAGAGGGTTGATTGCGACTTGTAGGATCGCTACTTCCAACAGGTGGCGCTATAGAGTTAAGTCCTCTTTTTCTCAGAAGAGGCAATTTGCATATTTAAATTCCCAGAGGAGCATTGTACGGCAAATAAGCCTCCTTACCTTGACAAGCCAGAGATGGTATGTCACTCTCCATAAGGAGAAACGATACCAATTATTTTTAAACATTCCAAAAATTCCCGTGAAGCACCTGAAGGGTTAATAAAATTTTTGAATGTGGTTTTGAGTACCTTGAGGGGTGCAGTTTTTAGAATGGTGTCACTTTTGGGTATTTTCTGTCATATAGACCCCTCAAAGTCACTTCAAGTGTGAGGTGGTCCATAAAAAAAATGGTGTTGCAAAAATGAGAAATCGCTGGTCAACTTTTAACCCTTATAACTTCCTAACAAAAAAAAATAATGTTTCCAAAATTGTGCTGATGTAAAGCAGACATGTGGGAAATGTTGTTTATTAACTATATTATGTGATATAACTCTCTAAATTTAAGGGCATAAAAACGAAAAATTTGAAAATTGCTAAATTTTCATAATTTGACAAATTTCAGTTTTTTTTCACAAATAAATGCAAGTCATATCGAAGAAGTTTTACCACTATCATGAAGTACAATATGTCACGAGAAAACAATGTCAGAATAACCAGGATCCGTTGAAGCGTTTCAGAGTTATGACCTCAAAGTGACAGTGGTCAGAATTGTAAAAATTGGCCCTGTCACTTAGGTGAAAACAGGCTTCGGGGTGAAGGGGTTAAATGTCTGACTTTTATGAGAAAATATCATTGTAGCGTGAAAGGTTTACATTTTCCATAAAGTTCCCCAGAAAGCCCTAACTTTTTGTGAGTCGTTTATGTTCATTTCTGTTTTGTTTTCTTGGGATAAATAATTTGACAGTTTTATAGCTCAGGTCATTCCGGACTTATGGATACCAATTATGTGCACTTTTTTAAAAAAATATTTTTTACACAAAAGCTGTGATTTTAGTTGCAAAATAGCTTTTCGTGATTTTTGGGGGAGAATTCTTCTTTTATACACATTTTATCTACCTTTTTTTTTTAATTATTTAGTCCCACTGTGAGACACGTTTCACTTTGATCAGATGATCTGGGTTGCAATAGAAAGGCTGCCGTCACACCTTCAGTATTTGGTCAGTATTTTACATCAGCATTTGTAAGCCAAAACCAGGAGTGGAACAATTAGAGGAAAAGTATAAGGGTATGTGCACACCATGCAGAACTGCACTGTGATTTACAGAACAATGTAAATCAATGTGAAAAAAAAAAGCTGTGCACATGGTGCAGAAAAATCCGTGCAGAAACGCTCCAGATTTCAAAGAAGTGCATGTCACTTCTTTTGTGCAGAACTGCAGCGTTTCTGCACCCATTGACTCCCATTCTGTGGGTCAAATCCGCATAAAAACTGCAGATGTAAATACCATCTGCAGATTTTATGCGGATTTGGGTGTCAAAACCGCAGCAGACGGAAGTGACGTCAGAGGAGGAAGTGTGTGGGCGGAGTGTAGTGAAAATGGAGTCGTACAGTCGGATGGGTTTCGATGTGAGGCGTATGGTAGAAATGGTATGTATAGTGTCTGTGTGTGTGTGTCTGTGTGTGTGTCTGTATGTCAGTCTGTCAGTCAGTAGTGACTCATTGTAGTCATTCGTCGGATGGGACTACTGCTCCCATCGAAATGTGATGATGGGAGTTGTCCCATCGTCAGGCGACTGACTACAATGGGTTAAAAACACAAACACACATATAACATGTAGTACATACTCACCACATACGTCCCCGAAGGCCACCTTCCTCGATCATTCTTCTCCCCCCCCCCAAAAAAAAAACAAAACTTTTCCGTCGTAATCCATTAATAGGTTGTCCCACGACGTCCTCCGGTGATACACTGCAGGAGTTAATCGCTCCTGCAGTGTATTGGAGCTGCCCGTTCTTTTCCTGGAGCTAAATGAACTCCGGGAGCTCACTTTACGGCAATTGAACTGCTGTAAAATTTTTCAGCAGTGTCGTAAAGCGAGAGTCCCGGAGTTCATTGAACGCCGGTAAACTCGCGCGCATGCGCAGGCACACTGCAGGAGCTTTAGCTCCTGTCAGTGTGTTTTGGCAGCCATGGAGAGCAGTCACATCTCCTGGTGTGGCTGTTCTCCATGGCAGATCGTCGTGGGACACTCAATATTAATGGACTACGTCGGAAAAGACTACAGATCAGGAAGAGATTTGTAAGTATGGTAAAATTTAGAATATTAAAATACTTTTTCCTGTGTCTTTTTTTTGTGTTCAGTAATTTGGGGTTAATAATGGATAGGCGTCTTATAGACGCCTCTCCATTATTAACTGGGGTTAACATCACCTTACAATGTCAAGGTGACGTTAACCCCTTCATTACCCCATATCCCACCGCTACACGGGAGTGGGAAGAGAGAGGCTAAGCGCCAGATTTGGCGCATCTTAGAGATGCGCCATTTCTGGGGCGGCTGCGGGCTGGTAGTTGTAGCCGGGGGGGGGGCAATATCCATGGCCCCTCTCTAGGCTATGAATATCAGCCCGCAGCTGTCTGCGTAGCCTTTCTGGCTATAAAATATAGGGGGACCCTAAGTCATTTTTTTTCTGGGGTCCTCCTATTTTAATAGCCAGTAAGGCCACGCAGACAGATGTGGGCTGATATTCATAGCCTGGGAAGATTAACCCCTTCCCTGGCTACAAATTAGCAGCCTGCAGTTGCTGGCTTTCCCTTTCTGGACATGAAAATTGGGCGGGAGCCTACGCCAATTTTTTTTGAGGGGTTAATAATTGATAGGCGTCTTATAGACGCCTTTCCATTATGGGTTAACGTCACCTTACAATGTCAGGGTGACGTTAACCCCTTATTACCCCATATCCCACCGCTACACGGGAGTGGGAAGAGAGAGGCTAAGCGCCAGATTTGGCGCATCTTAGAGATGCGCCATTTCTGGGGCGGCTGCGGGCTGGAAGTTGTAGCTGGGGGGGGGGGGCAATATCCATGGCCCCTCTCTAGGCTATGAATATCAACCCTAACCCTAAACGTGGCACTTAAATATCTGAATATACTGAAATATCGTGGCACTATACGTGGCACTTAAATATCGTGGCACTTAAATATCGTGGCACTTAAATATCGTGGCACTATGACTGTCAGAAAATGTTCATTAAACGTGACTGAAATACGTGGCACTATGACTGTCAGAAAATGTTCATTAAACGGTTAGGGGTGAGGTTAGGGGTAGGGTTAGGGTTTGGATCCCTTTATCACCTTGATGGTGGTGGGTGGCTTTTCAGTTTGTTTTCTGTTTTTTTCTACAAAGACACATGCGTTTTTAACGCATACAAACGCATGCGTTTACATAGACAGCAATGCATTTTTTTGCCGCAAATAAACGCATGCGTTTTTTTTGCGGCAAAAAAACGCCGCTAGAAATTACTACAGGTTGCATTTCTACAAATGAACGCACGCGTCCTAAAACGCATGCGTTGCCGAAAACGCGTCAAAACGCATGCGAAAAAACGCCAAAAAAGACACAAGCGTCACAAAACGCAATGCAACACATGTCCATGCGCCCCCATGTTAAATATAGGGGAGCATGATGCATGCGTCACCGCTGCAGCGCCCGACGCTGCACCGCACAACGCTAATGTGAACCTAGCCTTACCTGCAATCTTTGCTGGTTCAGATACTCCAGTAAAACCCCAATCATCTGGAGGCGTTGTGGCCTGCGTATCCGCACAGAAGTAACATGCTGTTCGGTATGCGGTGGGCTACTTTCTTCCCTGTGTTCTTCATTACCAGCACTCATGGTGAGGCCTGTCAAAAAGTGGTTATGGCTTTCCAAAATGGAGATTGAGAAGAGGTTGGACTAGGAAATGACATCATGTAATTTTTTTTTTTCTCTTTATTTAGCTTTAAAAAGCTGACAAATCAGCATAAAAAAACGCACAAAAAACGCACTAAAAAACTGCACCAAAACTGCACTGCAAAAAACACAATAAAAATGCACTAAAAACGCAGGTGCGTTTTCTGCCAGAAGATGCAGATTTTGTGCAGAAAATTCTGCACCAAATCTGCATTGTGTGCACATACCCTAATAGAAACATATGCACCACTTCTGTATTTATCACCCACTCCTGGTTTTGGCTTACAAATACTGAGGTAAAATACTGACCAAATACTGATAGTGTGATGGCAGTCAAACACTCGTGGGGATTAACAGCGGCATCTAAGTGGTTAATTTGCCCGGTTCCCAAACCATTCAGGACCGATGCCACGGGGTGTTAGCTATGCCATTGGGGGGCGCTATCCCCTTATTAGGCAATGCTGTGAAAAAGCAGAGCTGGGAATAAAACCACCATGAAAACACTGCAGACACTGTGTGCAGAGAAACTAAGGCTCTGCTCACATGGAGGTCGACTTTGCTGCAAAATCCCCCTCAGAAACAGCTTGAAAAACGTCTAAAGCGGATATTTAGGTACGACCACACGCAGACTGGCTCAGTACAATAGAAAAGGACGCAGTTTTCACAACCATATGAATTCTGTTTCTAAATATAAAAAAAAAACAAAAAAAAAATACACAACTAAAAAAGTATTTGTGGCCACAGAGCGCCCACGGCACGTCCTAAGCATCGTGTAAGCCTGTAGTGACTACAACGAAGTGCTGCTATCGCAGCTACACGCCAGTATTTATACTGCAGCTCCTCCCCTCATATTTCCCGCCTCAAACAGCGTGACGTCACACGCACAGTCCCGCCCTCTGTACGTTAGCACGTTCCGGCAGCGACGTGCTGAGGCCTGAGCCACCGGTAGACCGAGCTGAGCGACTGTGAGCAGTAGGCGGAGCTAACGCGCACCATAATGAAGCGGAGAAATAAATAATCCCGGGAGGTGAGCGCGCAGTGATACGGGAGAGGTGGTGAATGACGCGGTTGTGCATGTGATATGTGGCGCAGTCGCTTCCGCAGCTCGCTGATCCGGTTACATGTTTACCTAATGATGCAGCAGCTGATTGTGCGGCCGCCTGCTCCGTCCATACCGGGGGGAGTCTATCACGGCACTGACAGGCTGTGGTTACCGGCAGCACAGTGACCGGCACGTGACTAGAAGCCATAACAATGGGCTGACACACAGCTGAGCAGTGCTGGGGATAAGTCATCAGTATCATAGTGGGGTCCCACACCCAGCACCCCCCAATCCGCTGGCCATGGTGGTCGGATGTAGACCGCCCCACTCACCGAGTACTGGTCGGTCTCCGGGGCTGCCACTCTGCTCCCATTAATGAGATCGGTGTTATCTGTCATGAAGGGGTTCTCCAGCGTTGGGCTACAAGTATGTGATTTCCATAGTTCCAACCACAATCTGACTAGACATGTCCAGTCTGAGGGAGGCTGCACACGTTTAGTTGGCATGTGACTGCATGTGTGCAAAACACCTGACAGCATGCAGTGCATGTGAGGTGAGGATTCGCCAGACGAGTCATGTAAAGTAACTGCAGACTTATAGCCTAAGGCGGAACAACCCCTTTAAGCCGATCATTTGGTTTGGTCATAAATTTTGGTTTTGTCAGAACTCAGCTTTCTTCCAAGCCGCCCGTCTGCTTGTGTTCACTTTGTGTTCCAGATCTGTAGCTCAGTTCTTGCTCTGATAGGGGCAGAGCTGCAGCGGCCTCTACCAGTGAGTGGTGCTGCGCTGTCCGTGACGCTACGCTGTCCGTGACGCTACGCTGTCCGTGACGCTGCGCTGTCCGTGACGCTGCGCTGTCCGTGACGCTGCGCTGTCCGTGACGCTGCGCTGTCCGTGACTCTGCGCTGTCCGTGACTCTGCGCTGTCCGTGACTCTGCGCTGTCCGTGACGCTACGCTGTCCGTGACGCTGCGCTGTCCGTGACGCTGCGCTGTGTCATCTCCGCTCACTGTACACATCAGCCACCTATGTAGCTGAAAGCCGCTGATCAGTGGGAGTGCTGGGTGTCAGCTTCCACCCAAATGATATCCATGACTTCTCCTTATCATGCAGTCATATGGCCGTACAAATCGAACCAAGGTTGGAACGCGAATGCTCGGACTGGCTGGCAGGTCTCTCAAGCCAAGCGTGCCCGCTTCATATATTTCTATGCAGCTGTCACGCTTGGGAGAGCTGCCATCCCACCATATTTTTATGCTGCTGTCACACTCGGGAGAGTCGCCAGCCCAGTGCACTGCGTTGTGATCTCAGTCCGATTTAGCCAGCCGTCTGACTGCACCCTTAGGCTGAATAGGTCATCAGTATCATAAGCCCATTAAAGTCAATCTGTAAGCAGGATTTCACCTCCAAACTTTATATGAGCATGTAGCTCTTTAAAGGGAACCTGTCACCCCCAAAATCGAAGGTGAGCTAAGCACACCGGCATCAGGGGCTTATCTACAGCATTCTGTAATGCTGTAGATAAGCCCCCAATGTATCCTGAAAGATGAGAAAAAGAGGTTAGATTATACTCACCCAGGGGAGTCACTGGGCCTCTCTGACCGTTCCCGGCGCCTGCGCACTGCAGTACTTTGCTCTGCACTCAACACGGCAGACAAAGTACACCTGCGCTGGAGCCGCAGCGTGAAGACAAGAAGAGGACGTCATTGTAAGAAGACGGGAGACCCCGGACCGCCCGCCCAGGTGAGTATAATCTAACCTCTTTTTCTCATGTTTCAGGCTACATCGGGGGCTTATCTACAGCATTCCAGAATGCTGTAGATAAGCCCCTGATGCCAGTGGGCTTAGCTCACCTTCGATTTTGGGGGTGACAGGTTCCCTTTAAAGAAAAGTCCAGCAATACCTTTACATGGCCAATCCTTTTTGGTATGCAAATGAGGCTCAAGTTCTTTCAGAACCTGGTAGCACTTTCCAAACCATGTTTTTCACGTTGTGTCAATAAAATATAATTTTTTTTTTAAATAAACTTCAATTCCTTTGGCGATGCTGAATATTTTCTTGTTCATACTTGGCACTTGCCAAGCCTCTGTCTCTTTTCCCTTCCCTGCACCACCTTCTCCAGCTTGACTTATGGCTCTTTTGCTGCGTGACATCAAGCAGGATTAGACAGATCAGCCATGAAGTATTGGGGGTATTTTTCAGCCATATTCCAACTTGCATACAAATTCAGGTTACAAATAAACCCTACAGAACCTATCTATTCTACAACCCGTGGACTGCCTGTGTCCTGAATTAAAGATGGACTGGGCCAGAAAAAAGGTCCGAGGAGTTTGTCCCACTGTATGTAATCAATGAGTCAATGTAGAAAAATGTAGGTTGCATTTGCATAAAGTGATACTTAAATTCATTCCCAACCAATATGTACAGATAATTTCCAACATTTCCGTCATGCTGGCTTTTGTCAAGGTTATCTGTGGCTGGTGGTGGTTGGCATATCCGATGAAGACATGTGGATCGGGACTTGCTGAGCATTGTCAGTGCCAGGGATGCAGTTACAGCCGCAGCCCCCTGTGTGCTGAAGGAGACTGACGCTGCTCTGACCCCCCCATGACTGAAAGCCCCAGGCTGCCGGGAGGAATTAAAAGGAATCAGTCACCCCCTGGGACATATATAGCCTATTAATAGGGGCATGCAGGTGATAGAAATGTTAAACTAATCCTACCTATAGCCCTCATATTTGCGGTCTTGGGAAATCATTTTATTTTTGTCTGCTAATGATTTCTTCCTGGCTCCAGGGTATGCGGTGCCTAGAAGAAATCTATGCTTCGTGTCTTTATTATCATACCAACCACCTCCCATCAGCGTTACAGTGCCCTATGACGTGTAATGGTGGCCCCGCAATCCCGTTCCTGCACCCTGCTATAGCGCGATTATACAGCACATTTTCTACACTTCTATGGGCCTTGACTTCAGTGTTCTTCTGCGCAGGCGCCAACATGCATGGCGATAGGGTGCTCTCCCCACTTCCTTTCTCCCTGCATAGTTAGGTACCATACGATTTCTGATGCCCCTGTCACCCATGTATGCACAGCGGGGAGAGGATCTTATCACTGTAACGGAAGTAGCAGTGACTGGCCTGTGCAAAAGGACGCTGAAGCAAATGCCCATAGATAGGCGGAATAAGTACTAAATAATAGAACTATTTCAGTGCACAGGCGCCACCATTACACGTCACAAGGCACTGTGACACTGATGGGGGGTGTTGTATGATAATGAAGACAGGAGGCCGAGATTTCTTCCAGGCACAACATGCCCCGGGGCCTGCAAGAAATCATTAGAATACAGAAATAAAATATGACTTCTCAACAATGAGACCGAAGATATGGGCATACAGGTAGGACTAGTTTAAAGGGCACCTGTCACCCCGTTTTTTCCGTATGAGATAAAAATACTGTTAAATAGGGCCTGAGCTGTGCATTACAACAGTGTATTTTGTGGACCCTGATTCCCCACCTATGCTGCCAAAATATGTTACCAAAGTAGTCGTTTTCGCCTGTCAATCAGGCTGGTCTGGTCAGATGGGCGTGGTGTCTTCCCCCAGATCTTGCTTAGTTTTCCGTTGGTGGCGTAGTGGTTTGCGCATGCCCAAGGTCCCGAATCCACTGCACAGGGGAGTGAAAAGAGCGCGATGTGCGTTATTTCCCTGTTGATCGGTGGGGGCGGCCATCTTCCTTTGGCCGCGCGTGCGCAGATGGAGCGCTCTGCTGCCCGCGGCTTCAGGAAAATGGCCGCGGGATGCCGTTCGTGCGCAGATGGAGATCGCGGCGGCCATTTTCCTGAAGCAGAATTCGCATCTCGGCGTCAGGAAAATGGCCGCCGCGATCTCCATCTGCGCACGCGCGGCATCCCGCGGCCATTTTCCTGAAGCCGCGGCCAGCAGAGCGCCGCTTCTGCGCACGCGCGGCCAAAGGAAGATGGCCGCCCCCACCGATCACCAATGAAATAGCACACATCGCGCTGTTTTCACTCCCCTGTGCAGTGGATTCGGGACCTTGGGCATGCGCAAACCACTACGCCACCAACGGAAAACTAAGCAAGATCTGGGGGAAGACACCACGCCCTTTTGACCAGACCAGCCTGATTGACAGGCGAAAACGGCTACTTTGGTAACGTATTTTGGCAGCATAGGTGGGGAATCGGGGTCCACAAAATACACTGTTGCAATGCACAGCTCAGGCCCTATTTAACAGTATTTTTATCTCATACGGAAAAAACGGGGTGACAGGTTCCCTTTAACATTTCTATCACCTGCATGCCCATATTAATAGGTAAAGGAAAATACGGTGGCTCAGTGGTTAGCGCTACAGCTTTGCAGCGCTGGGGTTCTTGGTTCAAATCCAACCAAGGACAACATCTGTAAGGAGTTTTGTATGTTCTCCCCGTGTTTGCGTGGGTTTCCTCCGGGTTCTCCGGTTTCCTCCCACACTCCAAAGACATACTGATAGGGAATTTAGATTGTGAGCCCCATCAGAGACAGTGCCGATAATGTCTGTAAAGCGCTGTGGAATTATTCGCGCTATATAAGAGTAAAATAAATAAATATATATCCCAGGGGGTGATAGATTCCCTTTTAAGTTTGTTACTTCCTGGCAGTGGGGCTGTCAGTCCGTGCGACCGGGCAGCTTCAGAACCCTATTAACCTGCAGATGAACAGCATTTTTTTTACATGACAGATTCCCTTTAATTCCCCCTAGGTGACTTGAACCTCTGATATATTTTTCAGTATTTGAATTCCACAGAATATTGTAGTTTTGACATTATCCTACAATGATGACAGCAAGGGGGTGGGTAATCTCCATCAGCACACTGTAATTGTGTTGTGATTGGAAGTGGCTTTGCAATGGGCAACCTATTTCATTCCTATGCTCAGGGACTGAACAGTTTCAATGCTGCTATCACCAGCCTGCTCCATGTACATCACATTTTGGGAGTGGGTTATTAAACAGGATCTGTGACTTGTTCAAAATTATTGTGCTAAAGGGACTTTGTCCGCACAGAATGACTGTTCAAACTAAGTCCCACCACTCTGTGCATCACGGCGGAGCCAATCATTTACATACACTTTCCTCCCTTATTGGTTTCCCTCAATCTACACTTCCCCACACACTTCTTTTATTGACAGCTCTGGCTTCATAGAGCCAGAGAAGGGCAGAGATAGATGGAAAACAAGCAGGTGGAAAGGTGCATATAAACGATTGGCAGCGTCTGTATTTGGTGTGAACAGTCATTCTGTGCTGACAGAGTCCCTTTAGTTGCCTTGTAAAAAAAAAAAATCCCAGAGGTTCCCTGATTCTGCCACATAATTCCTTTTTGTGCTATGTCGCTCATTACAGAGATATTCACATTTATTACTTTTGGAGCATAATATGTGAAATCTCTGCTTGTGTTCAATTGGCTGTTTGTTCTGCATTTTTTCTGGTGCATGCACTTTCACACCTCCCTTCCAGACAATGCCTATCACAGCTCAGCAGCAGATCAAGCAGTCTCCAGTGCCAAGCTGAGATTGGCATCATCTGGGATGGAGGGATGAAAGCGCATGGCCTCTTTGAAGACTCCCCAGTTGCTCTACAAAAAGAGATTTCATATACTCTCCAAAAGCAACAATTGTGAATATCTCTGCAGTGGAACGAGGCCGAGCAAAACGGAATAAGGTGTCAGAATCTGGGGAGCTCAGGGATTTTTACAAGGTATTTTATCTAAAATGTTAATGTAGGCAATTTGCATTTTGAAATCTGCTGGAAATTGTATGGCTAAAACTCGTATTTTGTTGTTTCTTTTGTAACAGGATTTGTGTTGTGCTCTCTGCAGACCCTGGGTCTGTGGAGTAATAAAGATGACGCATAGGACAAGTGATCGAGACTTACAATCTTTTAGAAGAATGGGCACGTCTCTCCTCTTTCAGTTGTCTGTACACGAGCGAGAGTTGGACTTGGTTTTTCTTGACCACAGTTACGCAAAACCATGGACGGCCCACCCAGATGCCAGTAATGCCCGTCCCACTCGAACACTTTTCATTACTCCGCGGAGACAACAAGAGAGTGCAGTGTAAGTTGCAAGTTCCTTTTCTAGAGCTGGGATTTCAGATTGTGTGGACGTTGTTATATACACCTCTAACAAAGTGTATGACCTCTGGGCAAATCCCCATACATTTCAAAGTACAAATCAGTCTACACTTATCTCATATAATCTCAATGAGGAGTTTAGGACCTGCGATGACGTCGCGGCCTGTGATTGGTCGCGTGAGCGGTCACATGAGCGGCACGCGACCAATCAGAAGCCGCGACGTCATCGAAGGCCCTTCACGCACTCATTCTTAGGAACGGAGGCTGCCGGTTACAGCGGTAAGGTCCAGGGGCCGCCGGAGAGGTGAGTATATCCATATTTTTTATTTTAATTCTTTATTTTTTACATGAATATGGATCCGATTTCCGATATCACAAAAGTATCGGAACTCGGTATCGGAATTCCGATACCGCAAGTATCGGCCGATACTTGCGGTATCGGAATGCTCAACACTACTCGGTACTGCGGGATATACCGGACGACGTTAGAGTGCACCCTCTAAACTTAATCTCCATTAAAGCCCACGCGGGGAATTAGGCCTCTTTCACTCTTCCGTTTTTTACAATCAGTCACAATCCTTCAAAATGTTGAAAAGACAGATCCTGTGCAGATTTTAAAAACCGGGTGCACTGGGCCCGTTTTTTTGACTGATCCGTCGAGGCTATGTGCACACGTTGTGTATGCGTCTTTGCCGCATTTTTCCGCTGCGAAAACGCATACACAACACAACCCAGGTTAAAAATAATTTAAAAAATAAAAAATTGTGATATTCTTACCTTCCGGCGTCCCCCGCAGCCTTCCCGATGCTCGCGATGCTGCCGGCAGCTCCCATTCCCAGTAATGCCTTGCGAGCAATGACCTGTGATGATGTAGCAGTCTTGCGCGACGGACAGCAATTTTACGATGGATCCAGTACACAACGGATGAAACGGAATGCCATCCGTCACAATCCGTCGATAATACGTGTCTATGAGAAAAAAACAGATCCAGCAGAAACATTTTCTGGATCCGTTTTTTTTCACAAAACGACGCATTGTGACGGAACAAGAAAGACGGAAGTGTGAAAGAGGCCTTACTCTTTGAGTTTTATATACAAGTCACTCAAACCAGGTAAAAGACCTCTTGAAAGCCACAGTACGTATTAACTCTATGTTACTGTAGGATGGTTACATAACCATGTCTCTCATGATTTTCTATAGAGCAAATATCTCCCCAGAGGTTAAATCTAAAATGTCCCCTTCAGGGGATTTTCACTGCCCTAAATGCTTACATTCTCCAACTGATATTTTTCATTGTTTCTGGTACTGTCCATAAAAAAGGGAGGTTTGAGATACACTCTTCGAACATCTCACGAATACCTTTGGTGTATCTTTCTCTCTTTCTCCGGAGTGGGCCATATTCAACATTCTCCCACAAGATCAGTTGGTGCGGCTGTCTGTTCAGCAGTGTCGCATTATTCATCTGGGCGACAGCCACCCGCAAAAGTATTCTTCATTTATGGGCACAAGATAATACTCATTCTTTGAGCTTAATTACTACGAAGGTAGCTTATCTCTTCAAGATGGACTGGATAGAGTCCATATTGAATAAAGAATAATGTACTGAATGTTTTTTTCCTTACATGGTCTTCTTTTATTAATGCCCAGACATTATACGCCAGCCGATTCATGGTTGCTTCCACTTTACAGACTGGTACATGAGAGAGCAAATTGACGGCAGAACTCCTGTTGGGCTTGATTGACATTGCGCTATGAAGGTGTGAATGTGTGCCCGGGGGGAGTTGGTTATAGTTATAATACAGTGTCTGTGTGCAAAGTACTGTAAAACTCTATTTGTCAAATCTTTTCTAATGCTGCTGAATAATCCATGTAGCCTTTGTTTATTCTTCAATGAAGACAGTTTTATTTCTAAAAAAAAAAAAAAAAAAGCATCCAGAAAAAAAAACCTAAGGGAATTGTCTCAACTTAAGAGCAAGGTTCTAAAATGCCTCGTTATATTGCAGCGGTGGCCGTGCATCCGAACCACCTCTTCGTTCATCAGTTCAGCAAGTTGAGAGGAGACAACCCCTTTTGATATATTCTTTTAGTATTCAGCTTTGCACAGTAACATGATTGACCACTTTTTCAAGTATTATCTAAGTAATATCAAGTTAATTTCCAGTGAAGCAGATGTCCCCATTGATGTTGAGACGGTCTCTCCATCCCCCATGCCGTTGTATGACAACCAGAAGGCCAGAAGTGTTATGAATGAATGTGAACGTCATGTCATTTTTGTACGAACGGACACTGAAGCTCCTCCACCCCCTGACGACTGGGAAGATCATGTAAACAGGTGATATTTTCCTATGGTTTTTCTAAATGCATTCAATAGGCCTAACAGAAATAATTTACTCCTTATCTAGCCCACAATTCTCCAGGTTCATCTACTTACATTGCGTGAAGCATTATTTATTTTTAATCCAGGCAGGTTATACATTCTAATGACTGCAAAGGTGCATATAAAGCTCAAAATCAAATATAAAATTATGAACCCTTTCATGTAAAAAATGTGTGCACGCGCATATATGCCTGAGCTCGTAGAGCAACAGATCCCTACAGTTTGACCTCTTAATTTAATCATTTATCAAAGCCTGTTAGATCCTGTTGGAAATGTGGTGAAAGAGGCTGCCCGTCTAAGGCCGGGGTCACACTAGCGATGAATGCTATGCGACGAGTGCTATGCGATAAAACATCGCATAGCACTCGGGCCAGCATTCATCTTTGGGGCAGCTCACATCAGCGTTTTTTTGCTCGGCTGTATTATACGTGCGAGTGAAATTGCAGCATGCCGCGATTGTCACCAACACTCAGCCGAGTCTCAGCTCACTCGCATCATATAAGCGTATGGTTGTGAGTGAGACAACTCACATCACTTGGATATCATCCGAGTAATGTGCAATATATGCTGACCCCGACAATGGAGGAGATGGAGAAATTCATTTCCTCCGCAGCTGTGCGAGAGGCTCGGAGCACAGACGCATGACACTCAGCTCCTGCTTGCAGCAGAGCAGGAGCCAAGTGTCATTAGCATATCGCATCCGATGCCATATGCTCGTCTGACCCCAGCCTAACGCTGAGAAGCCAGAAGCCGAGATAATAAACTCCATTCAAATCGTCGCATACCCACATCTTCTAAGTTTAAAAAAACACCTATTTTTGAGTGTTTAAATAATGTTTAATATGCCAAAATGTGAGTTTTCCAAATAAAAACATTTTAATTTAGCGAAAAAATGCCACAAAAACACATAATTAAGCATATGACACATTGTAGGGCACTTATACCCTCATTGTGTTAAAATAATGCCACTGACAAATAGCAGATAACATGCAAAAAAAAAAAAACCTAAAAAACCTCATACAGCTGCAGCTACTAAAAATACAAGTTATGGCTCCTCAAATGTGTTGAAAGAATTATTATTATTTATTGTTATAGCGCCATTTATTCCATGGTGCTTTACATGTAAGGAGGGGTATACATAATAAAAACAAGTACAATAATCTTGAACAATACAAGTCATAACTGGTACAGGAGGAGAGAGGACCCTGCCCGCGAAGGCTCATAATCTACAATGTTTGGTTATTAAGACCAAAATAGCCCAGGTCCTCCAAAAGGGTTTTCTGAGAATTTAATAAAATGGCTTTGGGGCACGGGCAGGCTGCAGTCTGAAGAAACACTGCTTTTGCACCTGTGTGTAAACTGACAGGAGCAGGATCGTAAGCACCTATGTATATCTGTAAGCCGAGGAGAAGAAATATATCTTTACCTCAGAGCACAAAGGATTTATTTGTTCCAGCCTCAGTCATCTTTGCTCAGTCAGCCAAGGAGAATATTTATTTCTTCTCCTGTCACACACTTCTCAGGCAGCTCCAGTATACAGTGCCTACAAGTAGTATTCAACCCCCTGCAGATTTAGCAGGTAAAGGGTACTGTCACACTAAACGATTTACCAACGATCACGACCAGCGATACGACCTGCGATACGACCTGGCCGTGATCGTTGGTAAGTGGTTGTGTGGTCGCTGGGGAGCTGTCACACAGACAACTCTCCAGCGACCAACGATGCCGAAGTCCCCGGGTAACCAGGGTAAACATCGGGTTACTAAGCGCAGGGCCGCGCTTAGTAACCCGATGTTTACCGTGGTTACCAGCGTAAACGTTAAAAAAACCAAACAGTACATACTCATATTCCGGTGTCTGTCCCCCGGCGCTGTGCTTCTCTGCACTGTGTCTGCCAGCCGGAAAGCGCCGGAAAGCACAGCGGTGACGTCACCGCTGTGCTCGCTTTCCGGCTGGCCGGCGCTCACAGTGCAGAGAAGCAGAACGCCGGGGGACAGACACCGGAATGTGAGTATGTACTGTTTTTTTTTTTTTACTTTTACGCTGGTAACCACGGTAAACATCGGGTTACTAAGCGCGGCCCTGCGCTTAGTAACCCGATGTTTACCCTGGTTACCAGCGAACGCATCGCTGGATCGCTGTCACACACAACGATCTAGCGATGACAGCGGGAGATCCAGCGACGAAAGAAAGTTCCAAACGATCTGCTACGACGTACGATTCTCAGCAGGGTCCCTGATCGCTGCTGCGTGTCAGACACAGCGATATCGTATGGATATCGCTGGAACGTCACGGATCGTACCGTCGTAGCGATCAAAGTGCCAATGTGTGACAGTACCCTTACACATTTGTGGTTAAATATATTTTTATTAAAGAGAAGAGAATTTTACAAGAAAAACAGTAGTTGAAAACTACGTCAATGATCAAAGTACTTTTTCTTATAATATACAATTCGAGAAGAGTAACACTGTTACATCCTCCGCTACGCTCCAGCGTCCTCGTTCCTTCGCTCCAGCGTCCCGGTCTGCACGCTCCAGCGTCGCCGTTTCCACCGCTCCAGCGTCCCGGTCTGCATGCTCCTCTGCAGGTGTTCTTTCTCTGCGCAGGCGCTCTAGCTTCCCTGTAGCTCGCAGGCCCAGCGTCTCTGTTACCTCCTCCTGAAGTCACATGTTCTTTCCATCCAATCCTGTTCCTGCTCCTCCTATAAAAGGTAGTTCTTCCTGCTTCCTGGTGCCTGATTGTTTTAGCACGTTTGCTATTACGTTTGGCCCTTCGTATTCCCTGCTCAAGTACCTGCACTCTGTGCCTTACCGTGCTACCTTCCGGTTCTCTCTGGTTCACTCCGTTTCCTCCTTGTTGTTACCTGCAGTCCCCGTTCTTCTTTTCCTGTGGTTTACCTATGGTCTTTGTTTTGTTTTCCTTCCCTCAGCTCCGCTCCGTTCCTGCCTCCCAGCCCTCCGGGCTCTCTAGCTGCTTCCCGTATTCTTCCTCAGTATCCTGCATTCGTTTATCTCTCTTCCTGGAGCCGTCCCTACTGGTATCTCACCGTGGGTAAGTGACCTCTGGGCTTGCTCCTTGCGGTCCCTGTATAGGGGTCGTTATCACCTAGGTCGCTCGCCCAGGGGTAGGGCTCCCCACGGTCCAGAGGGTCCACTCTTGTCTCTCCTAGTTCGCTATAGTACAATCAGGCCATGGACCCCGCGGGTACCCCTTTCTCGGCCCAGAAAGAGCTAGCCCATTTGCGTGAAAACCAACGGTGCATAATGGCTTTTATGAAGTCTATGGAGTCCCGCCTTACCTCGATACAGACTTCAGACCCAGTTAACGCCGCCCAGTTAGTTAGTCTCCAACAAGAGCTTGCCCAGCAACGCGATACCCAATCCCGCATGCTGAGTTATATGGCCTCTATTGATGACCGTTTGTTTAGTCTCCAGTCTGCCCCAGCTGTGGTCACACAAGCCTCTTCCCTTGACTCCAGTCCTCCGTCTACCGCTCACCCTCCCCCTCGTTTGGGTAAACCTCCCAGGTACTCTGGCGATCCAAAACTTTGCAGGGGTTTTTTAAATCAATGCCGCCTCCACTTTGAGCTTCTCCCACTTCAGTATCCATCAGATCGGGCGAGAGTGGCGTTCATAGTGTCTCATCTTGAGGGGGAGGCATTAGCTTGGGTGAACCCCTTATGGGAGCGTGACGATCCCGTTGTCAGCCACCTGGAGGACTTTCTTGAGACGTTTCGGAAAGTTTTCGATGAGCCCGGACGTTTAGCCTCTACGACCGAGTCTCTCTTTAATCTGCGTCAGGGTTCTTCCTCCGTTGGACAATATGCCATCCGCTTTCGTACTTTGGCCTCGGAGTTAGGGTGGAACAATGAGGCTCTTGTGGGTGCTTTCTGGCGAGGCCTGTCCAGTCGTATTAAAGACGAGCTCGCCGGTCGTGACACTCCAACTACCCTGGAGGACCTTATCTCTCTCGCCACTCGGATCGACCTCCGCTTCCAGGAGCGTTCGCGGGAGTCTGCTCGAGAGAGGAGATCTATGCCTGTCTCCGCTACCTTCCGTCAGTCTAGTATTTCTCGTGCTCCCGTTTCTGTTCCCTCTACTGTTCCAACCTCTGAACCTATGCAAGTGGATCGAGTTAAAATGGCGGAACAACGCCGCAAAGAGAGACGCACCCAGGGCCTCTGCTTCTATTGTGGTAGTGCAACCCATTTACTCCGCAGTTGCCCTGACAGACCGGAAAACTCTTCCGCCTAGGACAGGTAAGAGAGGCCTCCCTAGGTGCCCGCGTTTCCTCTCAACCTTTGACTCTTTCCATTCTTTTTTTCTCTAACCAGCATCAATCTTCCGAGGTGGCGTATGTGGATTCTGGAGCGGCAGGCAATTTTATCAGTCTTGAGGCGGTTCGGAGGCTTCGCGTACCAGTAATCTCTTTGGACACTCCCCGTCTGATCGCCTCTGTGGATGGAAGACCTTTACAAGATGCAATTTCCCTCGTCACTGAAGAGGTGGAGATACAAATTGGGGCCCTTCATCGCGAGAAGATCGCTTTTTATGTTCTGCCTAACCTTTCCTACGCCTTCCTGCTGGGTCTCCCTTGGCTTCGACTACATGAGCCCACACTGAATTGGCGCACTGGAGATGTACTTCGGTGGGGTCCTTCGTGCCATGATCGTTGCCTTCGGTCTGTATGTCCGGTTTCTCGTACCCAGCCTGCTGAAGTTCCTGACGGGTTACCTTCTCCTTACTGGTCTTACGCTGACGTCTTCAACAAGCGAGAGGCTGAGAATCTTCCTCCCCATCGTTCTTACGATTGTCCTGTGGAGCTTCTTCCCGGCCGTTCTCCACCTAGGGGAAGGATTTACCCGCTTTCTGCAGCTGAGACCAAATCTATGTCTGAGTACATACAAGAGAACCTAGCTAAAGGATTCATCCGGAAATCCTCCTCCCCTGCTGGAGCAGGGTTCTTCTTTGTGAAGAAGAAGGACGGTTCCTTAAGACCTTGTATAGACTATCGGGGTTTGAACAGCATCACGATTAAGAATCGGTATCCTCTGCCCCTTATTCCGGAGCTCTTCGATCGCCTCCGTGGCGCTCGTATTTTTACTAAGTTGGATTTACGAGGCGCTTACAATTTGGTCCGGATCCGCTCTGGTGATGAGTGGAAAACAGCTTTTAACACCCGGGATGGACATTACGAGTATTTAGTCATGCCTTTCGGTCTCTGCAATGCTCCTGCGGTTTTCCAAGAGTTCGTTAACGATGTGTTCCGGGATCTTCTGTACTCTTGTGTTTTGGTTTATTTGGATGATATCCTTATTTTTTCTTCTGATCTTCCGTCACATCGCAGGAGTGTCCGCGAGGTCTTGCAACGCCTAAGAGAGAACCACTTGTATGCCAAGATAGAGAAGTGCTTGTTTGAGCAAACCTCACTACCTTTCCTTGGTTACATTGTCTCTGACTCCGGCCTTAAGATGGACCCTGAGAAGGTGAATGCCATTATTAACTGGCCACGGCCCTGCGGAGTGAAAGCCATTCAACGCTTCATCGGATTCGCCAATTACTACAGGCAATTCATCCCACATTTCTCCTCCATGATTCGTCCTCTCTCTTCTCTCACTCGCAAAGGTTCCTGCTCCAAGGATTGGTCTCCTGAGGCCGAGAAGTCCTTTGTCCTTCTCAAGAGATCTTTTTCTTCTGCCCCAGTCTTGCATCACCCGGAGGTGAACAAGCCTTTTATTCTGGAAGTTGACGCCTCCTCTACCGGAGCTGGAGCTGTGCTCTCACAAAAGACTCCTGAGGGTCTAACGGCACCGTGCGGCTTCTTCTCAAAAGCCTTTTCACCCTCTGAACGAAATTACACAATTGAAGATCGAGAATTGCTGGCCATCAAATTGGCTCTAGGCGAGTGGAGATATCTACTGGAGGGCTCGGTGCACCCGTTTGTAATCTTCTCCGATCACAAGAATCTTACTTACCTACAGACTGCGCAAAGATTGAATCCACGTCAAGCTAGATGGTCCTTGTTCTTTGCTCGCTTTGAGTTCGAACTTCGTTTTCGGCCCGGCAACAAAAACATAAGAGCTGACGCCCTGTCCAGGTCCTTCCAATCGTCAGATACCGTGGAGGAGCCAGCTTACATCATTGACCCTACTAAGATGGTCACCGTAGCCCCTTTACGGATGTTCCAACCTCCTCCGGGCAAAACTCTTGTCTTGGATGAAGACACTAAGAGGGTCTTATCTTGGGGCCATTCTTCCAAATTGGCTGGTCATGCCGGTATTAGAAAAACTTTTCTTCTCATTTCGCGTTACTATTGGTGGCCTACTTTACGTCAAGACGTAAAGGACTTCGTAGCCTCTTGTCCTTCTTGTGCCAGAAACAAGGTACCCAGGCGACTACCGCATGGAAATCTCCTTCCTCTTCCTGTTCCGTCCGCACCTTGGCAACACATCGCAATGGACTTCATCACCGATCTACCTTGCTCTTCTGCCTGCACGGTCATCCTCGTCGTTGTGGACAGATTCTCTAAGATGGCTCACTTCATTCCATTATCCGGTTTACCTTCAGCTCCTGAGTTGGCTAACATTTTTATTCTTAACATCTTCAAATTCCATGGTCTTCCTCAACACATCGTGTCAGACAGAGGGGTTCAATTTACTTCTCGCTTTTGGAGAGCTTTGTGCAAACTTTTAAAGGTGAATCTGGACTTCTCTTCCTCGTATCACCCTCAAACTAACGGTCAAGCAGAACGTACCAACCAAACCTTGGCTGCTTATCTTCGGCATTTTTCTAATGCTCACCATAATGACTGGGTCGAACTACTTCCTTGGGCGGAGTTTGCCTATAACAACCATTCCAGCGAGTCCTCCGCAAAGTCTCCATTTTTTGTTGTTTTTGGACGGCATCCAAGTGTTCCCCTACCGGTTTCTCCTGCCTCTGGTGTTCCAGCTGCTGACTCTACGGCTCTCAACTTTTCTTCCATCTGGAGCGAGGTCAAAGGGACCTTAAATCTAGCTTCTTCTAGAATGAAGAGACAAGCAGACAAGAGGCGTTTAGATTCTCCTCCTTTTTCTCCTGGTGACAAAGTTTGGCTTTCTTCAAAATTCATCAGACTCAAGATTCCTTCCTACAAGCTTGGTCCACGGTTCATCGGTCCTTTTGAGATTCTACGTCGAGTCAACGAAGTCGCCTACAAGCTGAAATTGCCTGCTTCGCTCCGTATACCCAATACGTTTCATGTCTCTCTTCTCAAACCAGCCGTCTTTAACCGTTTTCATTCTCCCTCTTGTTCCTCTTCTCAACCTGCCAGCACGGACAACATTTTTGAGGTTAAGGACATTTTGGCTGTTAAAAAGGTTCGGGGAAAAGAGTTTTTTCTGGTGGACTGGAAGGGTTTTGGTCCGGAGGAGAGGTCCTGGGAGCCCTTGGAGAACATTGATGCTCCTCGTATTCTCAATAGGTTTTTTGCTACTCTTCGTAAAGGGGGGTATAAGAAGGGGGGTACTGTTACATCCTCCGCTACGCTCCAGCGTCCTCGTTCCTTCGCTCCAGCGTCCCGGTCTGCACGCTCCAGCGTCGCCGTTTCCACCGCTCCAGCGTCCCGGTCTGCATGCTCCTCTGCAGGTGTTCTTTCTCTGCGCAGGCGCTCTAGCTTCCCTGTAGCTCGCAGGCCCAGCGTCTCTGTTACCTCCTCCTGAAGTCACATGTTCTTTCCATCCAATCCTGTTCCTGCTCCTCCTATAAAAGGTAGTTCTTCCTGCTTCCTGGTGCCTGATTGTTTTAGCACGTTTGCTATTACGTTTGGCCCTTCGTATTCCCTGCTCAAGTACCTGCACTCTGTGCCTTACCGTGCTACCTTCCGGTTCTCTCTGGTTCACTCCGTTTCCTCCTTGTTGTTACCTGCAGTCCCCGTTCTTCTTTTCCTGTGGTTTACCTATGGTCTTTGTTTTGTTTTCCTTCCCTCAGCTCCGCTCCGTTCCTGCCTCCCAGCCCTCCGGGCTCTCTAGCTGCTTCCCGTATTCTTCCTCAGTATCCTGCATTCGTTTATCTCTCTTCCTGGAGCCGTCCCTACTGGTATCTCACCGTGGGTAAGTGACCTCTGGGCTTGCTCCTTGCGGTCCCTGTATAGGGGTCGTTATCACCTAGGTCGCTCGCCCAGGGGTAGGGCTCCCCACGGTCCAGAGGGTCCACTCTTGTCTCTCCTAGTTCGCTATAAACACAAAAAAACACTCATTCACAAACCTTGCATAAATCTTACAAAAAAGAGAGAAAAAAAAAAAAAATTAGAGGGAATAAACCCTCAAGAATGACTACGGTATCTTTAACATATAAGCAATGACTCCTTGCCCCTCAACAGGCGAGGACTTTCATTACCGTAAATAAAGTAAAGCATACCTAAAATCAGTTCGCCCATGTCCCCTAAAGCGAGACATGCACGCAGATGGTATCATTATAAAAGTAACTGGTAAATCATGGTACAGACCTATCACACCGAGCTGGTGGAAGGTGAACAGCTCACCCAGGGGGGAGATAGAAAGAAGAAAAAATAGAGGGGGGAGCCCAATTAGGTGGGGCTCAAGAAAAGATATTTAAAATGAGAACATGAAAAGAAAGGAAGAGTAGCTTAGTAATCGACTGTAGAATAGACAGGTGTATTCAGGTAAACAGGTCAGGGAAACGAGCAGAATCTTTAAATAGAATCCATTCAGTCCAGGTACCTAAGAAGGAGACCCTTGTCTGTGAAAGGTCTGCTTCAATTTCCTCCATCCTAAAGATGGTTTCAAATTCTGAAAACCACTCCACAACATCGGGGGGAACCGGGTCTCGCCATCGGTGGGGGATGACCGTTCTAGCAGCTGCTAGGCAAAATTTAAGGATGTCCTTTTTTTGGGATCTCACCGAACCGGGAATCATGGAGAGCAATGCCATCTCCGGAGTACCAGTGATGTGCTTGCCTGTGATCAAACCATAATTTCGGAACACTTGGTCCCAGAATGTTCTAATCAAGGGGCAGTCCCACCAGATATGCAAAAGGGAGCCAATGTCATTTCCACACCTCCAGCAGCAGTTTGAAATTGAGGGAGAAAATTTGTGTAACCTGTCAGGTGTGAGGTACCACCTATATTGCAGTTTATACCCCTTCTCCGAGGCCTCACTGGAACTCGGGAGTTTATGGTTCATCAGGAAGCAACGCTCCCAATCCTCATCCGACAGAATCCGCCCTAAATCCTTCTCCCAGTACCCTTACACATTTGGAATTAACTTGGCATTGTGACATTTGGACTGTAGATCAGCCTGGAAGTGTGAAATGCACTGCAGCAAAAAAGAATGTTATTTCTTTGTTTATTTTTTTTTTTAAATTGTGAAAAGTTGTTTCAGAGGGTCATTTATTATTCAACCCCTCAACCCACCAGAATTCTGTTTGGTTCCCCTAAAGTATTAAGAAGTAGTTCAGGCACAAAGAACAATGAGCTTCACATGTTTGGATTAATTATCTCTTTTTCCAGCCTTTTCTGACTATTTAAGACCCTCCCCAAACTTGTGAACAGCACTCATACATGGTCAACATGGGGAAGACAAAGGAGCATTCCAAGGCCATCAGAGACAAGATCGTGGAGGGTCACAAGGCTGGCAAGGGGTACAAAACCCTTTCCAAGGAGTTGGGCCTACCTGTCTCCACTGTTGGGAGCATCATCCGGAAGTGGAAGGCTTATGGAACTACTGTTAGCCTTCCACGGCCTGGACAGCCTTTGAACGTTTCCTCCCGTGCCGAGGCCAGGCTTGTCCGAAGAGTCAAGGCTAACCCAAGGACAACAAGGAAGGAGCTCCGGGAAGATCTCATGGCAGTGGGGACATTGGTTTCAGTCAATACCATAAGTAACGTACTCCACCGCAATGGTCTCCGTTCCAGATGAGCCTGTAAGGTACCTTTACTTTCAAAGCGTCATGTCAAGGCTCGTCTATAGTTTGCTCATGATCACTTGGAGGACTCAGACTGACTGGTTCAAGGTTCTCTGGTCTGATGAGACCAAGATCGAGATCTTTGGTGCCAACCACACACGTGACGTTTGGAGACTGGATGGCACTGCATACGACCCCAAGAATACCATCCCTACAGTCAAGCATGGTGGTGGCAGCATCATGCTGTGGGGCTGTTTCTCAGCCAAGGGGCCTGGCCATCTGGTCCGCATCCATGGGAAGATGGATAGCACGGCCTACCTGGAGATTTTGGCCAAGAACCTCCGCTCCTCCATCAAGGATCTTAAGATGGGTCGTCATTTCATCTTCCAACAAGACAACGACCCAAAGCACACAGCCAAGAAAACCAAGGCCTGGTTCAAGAGGCAAAAAATCAAGGTGTTGCAGTGGCCTAGTCAGTCTCCTGACCTTAACCCAATTGAAAACTTGTGGAAGGAGCTCAAGATTAAAGTCCACATGAGACACCCAAAGAACCTAGATAACTTGGAGAAGATCTGCATGGAGGAGTGGGCCAAGATAACTCCAGAGACCTGTGCCGGCCTGATCAGGTCTTATAAAAGACGATTATTAGCTGTAATTGCAAACAAAGGTTATTCCACAAAATATTAAACCTAGGGGTTGAATAACAATTGACCCACACTTTTATATTTAAAATTTATAAAAATTTAACTGAGCAACAAAACTTTTTGGTTTGTAAGATTTATGCATCTGTTAATAAATCCTGCTCTTGTTTGAAGTTTGAAGGCTCTAACTTATTTGCATCTTATTAAACCTGCTAAATCTGCAGGAGGTTGAATACTACTTGTAGGCACTGTATGTGCTTATGATTTTACTCCTGACAGTTGAGACACAGATCTCAGGAGCTGTGTTTCTTCAGACTGCAGTTCATCCCGACACATAATTTTAGAAGGATTGCCGCAGTGTCTTCTGATTTATTCACACTGCGGGGCTGGGATTTCCAGGCATGGCGGCCACACAGGAGCAGTCAGCTAGACTGCATATGAGGACAGAGGACGGGCAGCGCTCACTGCCCAAGGCATGACAAGAGCGCAGGCGCCGGCTGATTTCAAAACAGCGCTGAGGAGGCGGCGCCAAGAAGACTTGAGTGACGTCTGTGTGGCGTCTGCAGCAGGGGGGGAAACGCCTGCCTCCAGGACTGAAGAAAGGTATTTGGGACAAATTACAAAACGGATTATTTCTGCAGTTACAGCACCAATGTCTAAAAGAGCCACCTTGTCAGAATGCAGCATTACTGCTGCACAAGGTGGCTCTTTTAGTTTCAAACGCCTGGGGGGGGTGACAGGTTCCCTTTAAGTAGCGGCTCTGGATAATGTGTGGAAAATAGAATTATCTAATACCTTGTTCGTGGCTTCTTTTTAGAACTGGCTGGACTACTTCTCAGAATAAGCTTTTCAATAAGATTTTGAAAGCTCTACAATTTGACCGTCTGGCTAGGCTCGCTAACGATGGTGTAAGTGTTATTTTTATACTGAATCCTAATATCCATGCTCAGATATTACATTGTAAACTATTAATGAGAATAGAATCATATTCTTGTATTATCACTTTACAGGCAGTTAATGAGCCAGTACTTAGAAGGATTGCCGTGGATAAATGTGCTCGTCGTGTACGACAATCTTTGGCCTCAGTAGGTTGGGATACAAAATTGGTTCAGTGGCTGCATACTACCCTCGTGGAAACTCTGAGCTTGCCCTTACTAGCCGCTTATCTTGATGCATTACAGACATTGAAAGGAAAGGTAACTGATTTGTTGGCTGTGTAGACTTAAAAACTGTCCATTGTTGTGTTTTCCTATGTAGTAGGACATTTGTAAAACAATGGTGGTTTGTGGGCATGTGCTGTTTATTTTGTCCTTTTGTATACCCTTCAGATCCCTGCTCTTATTGACCGCATGCTCCTGGCCTCCACTGTTAGGGCAGGAGGCGCTAGCGCAGAAGCATTATCTTTGCTGTTGAAGAGACCATGGGACCCTGCAGTTGGAGTGTTGTCTCATAACAAACCTGTAAGTTAACTTGCTGCTGTTGTATTTTCCTTTTCTATTGTTGGATTTTTTTGTGGTAAATATGGTATATTATGGTATGTTTTTTTTGTCTCGTTTCTAAATAGAGTAAGCTTCCAGGTTCCCCACTCATTCTTATTGCCCCATCAGGACCCACAAATTCCATATTTCCCACATCACGGAGACACAGATTCTGGCAGTCACAGCTCTCTTGCTTGGCCAAGGTTAGTTTTGTATCATGATATGGTTTACATTGTCTTGTTTAGGATAATTACATATGTGAATTGGATTTTTGTATTCACCAAAATTCCTTTGCTGTATTCCCCAATGATGTGAAAATTAAAAGAAAAATAATAATAATAATAAAATATATATAATATTATTTATATATAATATAATATATTATATTAGAATATAATTATAATAATATAATTATAATATAATATTTGTTTTTATTCTTTTTAAAATCTTTATTCGCTATTTTCTTTTGTCCTGGGAGCTGATCCATTTAGTTGAACAAACCATCTCCACTAAACAATGACTGATTGCTAAATATGTACCAATCGATGGTCATTTAACAGCCTGTGAACACAGGCAGACTACGGTAAATAATGCGCCATGAACGATCTGTAATAGGTCATTCAGCATACTTAGGCTGCCATGGTTCTCAGCAGAACGTGTCCTGCTTACACAGGACGTTGTGCTTCCAAGAACAATAGTTTTGAAGTATGCTTAAAGGGAGTCTGTCACCACGTTTGAGCTTTCTAAATTATTAATATGGGCATACAGGATATAGACTGCTGAAAACAGTCCTACCTGTGTGGCTCATATCAGATGTGTTGTTTGCTGAGAAATCATCTTTTATCACTTTATATAAATTACCTCTTCCAGGCTCTGAGGTGGAAGGTGCCTGGAAGATAACTCTGCCTCCAGAGCTTATTTTACATGAAGGGGGAGTTACCCCCCAATGAATTCATCTAGGGGTGCAGTGGGCATGTTGACACCACTTCTGCCTTACAGAATTGTATATCATTGGGCAATGAAGAAGGAATAATTACATTTTTGATACTAAAATATTTTAGCCCCAAGTCTTTCTAAGGGCTAATAGAAATAGAATGGGGGTTGTCCAGAAATAAGCAGCAGTGTATGTTGCTGAGTGAAAATTGCAAATCTGCCGTTGTAGTCAGCAGTACGTTGTTGTCAGCAGCTCATTCTTCTGGAGACACACACCCGTAAATTAGGCAGGCTATCATCATTACAGAAATGCCAAACATGTGCACGCTAAATGTGGTTTAGGCACACTGGGGCTCAGAAGGGAGGGGGGCATTTGGATTTCAGAGTGCAGAATTTGATGCATTTCTTTTGGGGATGAGGATCAGTAGTGCTTTTCCAGATCCTTTTTACAACCAGTAACATGGAAGCCCCCTATATTTCTGTTAACCAATGACAGACATGAGTGGAGACTTGCTTGTTTGTGGATTGATTTGAAGCTTTTTTTGGGAACATTTTGTGTAACATTTGGGATCACATTTTTTCGGCACTCTAATCTGAGCACTTACAATGAGGTTTACATCTAAATCTCCCAATTACATAATTCAGATGACACGCCGGATCGGTTCATTTACAATAATGAAGTTACTCTGGACTATATCTGGCCTCTGTTCAGAGGTGTCCTTTTCAGAAGTGCACAAAACTGTGTCAGATCGCAATTTTATGCATGCCTAAAAAGATGAACACCGCCAGATCATAGGGTAGATGCGTCGCATGCGTCATGCATACCTATCTTTAACATGGTGTACACATGGACATGCGTTTGTATGCGTACGCATGCGTTTTTCCCGGGGCGCGGCGAAAGCTACATGTTGCATTTTTGGAAGCGTCAAAAATCAGTCAAATATGTGGATGAGTGCATTAAAAAACGCATTGCTGTCTATGGGAACGCATGCGTACGCGTACTTCGGACTGCGCATGTCCAGGAACTGTTTTGAGACACGCCCTCCTGGTGAAATATCGAACGTATGCACATAAAAAACGCATTCAAACGCTGCATTTTTTTTGTCGTCATGCGTAAGCTGATGCAGATAAAAAAAACGCTGCGTTTGCATGCATTTTTGCATGCGGTTGCAGATGATATGCTGCGCATATAGACGGAAATGTGAAACTAGCCTTAGTGAATATATAAAAATTAACTTCTCCTCCTCTGCAGTATACCCCTACCATTGACTCCAGCCGAACCTGTTCATGTTTAGTGTCTGTAAGAGGCACATGGGTCTGCTATTCAGACCACAATTATTATTTTTTTTTTTTAATCTATATTTCACCTTTTAAGATTTTTGTTTTTAAAGGATTACATGGGCAACGGATCCCTTCAGGGTTCCGATCTCCCCCAACCAACAGGCGGGAACGTGGAGTGTCGCCTCCACATACCCCCTCCTGCACCAATCACATGCCTGAGCTCTATTCTAGGTGCGACGGGTCCCTTCAGGGCACCAATTTTCCCGCAACAACAACAGATGGGAACATGGAGTGTTGCCTCCATGTACCCCTTCTGCAGCCAGGCTTACTAACGCTGGACCAATAGCTCTGTTCCATCCCAGGGGAGTTAACCCGTAGAATGTACAGAGGCACTGATGGAGTCGGAGCGGCCCCCACTGCATCACCACTGAGAGAACAGCGGTGATGGAAGGAGGCGGACGGTCCCTCTCCTCATCCCTAACAAAAGGATGGTGGATGGAGGGTACCTGCACCGTCCACGCTACAGCACCTGACCTGCAGGCAGAGCAGTCGAGCTCTGCGCTTCTTAAAAGGGCCTCCAGATCAGGATGGGTAAGTGCGCGGGTCGGGCTCGGCAAGGGGGGGGGGGGGGGGTTCCTGTAGCGCACGCGCGCGTTTTCCCCAAAACATTTAGCCTTTGGCTGCCAATTTTTCGCAACCCGGAAGCTTCGCCAACTCACTCGTCACGCCGGCGGCGCTGCTCACCCTCTTGGCGCTTTCTCAGAACAAGACTGTCTTTCCTGCTCCTGGTGGCCATTTTTTGGTTACCGGCCGCCTCTGTCTTACAAGACCACATCCCGGCGAACATACTTTCACCAGCCGGATCAATAACACTGGTAGGATCTCACAGGGCCACAGGACCTGGGTAAGAGTTGTGCTGCAACACCCACTGGCCCTTTTCTGTAGTATTTCACCAGTGATTAGCCATCACTCTCTCTATTGGGGCACTGAGTCAGGACATACTGGGGTACACCATGTCATTCTTCAAGACATCTAAGAGGGCCACTAAAACACAGTGTTTTTTTACCTCATGTACCACCTGTCAGACTTCATTGCCATGGGGACAGAGTACTCCACTCTGCCAGGCCTGTGATCCCGAATGCGCTAAGGAGCCCTCTGCCGCTACCAAGTCCAGTGTACCTAGGTTCCCCTGAGTGGGCTTCGTCACTGTCGCAGTCTATGGCTTCACTAGCTAAAGCGATTGAGTCCCTCCAAGACCCCTCCTCGGGTCGGGGCATTCGTCTGCCTCTCTTAAGAGAGTTCCTCCACCACACTGGAACTGTCAGCCTGCAGGGGCCGTTCTCAGTCAAAAGAATTCACAGGCATTTAGAAAACAGACCCATAGCACGTCTCCCGGGTCCTCTCGCGCCTCAGCATCTGTGAGCTCCGTTTCTCGCTCCCCTTCACCAGGGGTTCGCAGCGATTAGGACTCTGACTACAAGTCTGACTGGCCCCTCGACCTCAATTCTCTGGATTGTCAGGTGACGGTGGATAGTTTCATAGAGGCCGTTAACCAGACTTTGAGGGTTGACAAGGACTCTACCTTCACCCCAGATCACGCGGTGTCCTTCAAAAGGACCAATTGTCCTCACAGGGGGTTTGCCAATCACCCCGAGTTTCAGGACATAGTTCGACGGCATAGAGAGAAGCCGGCAAACACTTTTCAGGTCAGAAGCCTCTTGAGACGCTGGATCTGCGTAAGCAGTGGGCGGAATCCCCTCCGGTTGATCCACCTGTATCCCATCTGGCTTCCAAATCCCTTCTATCCTTACCAGACAGATCCTCGATTAAAGATCCCACGGATGGTCTGATAGAGAACCTTGCCCATTCGGTTTTTGAAGCCTCGGGCTCAGCACTCTCTCCCTCTTTCGCTGCGATGTGGGTAGTCAAAGCAGTGGTCTCCTCGGCAGATACTCTGAGCAGAACCATACAGGGTAGTGATCTTCCCCCGGAGGCAGCGGATCTGGCCAATCAGATCACTTTGGCCGGAGATTATTTGGTACACGCTTCTCTGAACACGGCTAACTGCACTGCGCTTGTGGCCTCAAATGCTGTCTCTATTAGGCAGGCACTGTGGCTCAGGGAATGGCGAGCGGACGCTGCGTCCAAAAAGTCCGTAACCTCTCTGCCTTACCAGATCGGTCGTTTGTTTGGAGAGAAGCTGGATCAGCTTATCTCTGACGCTACAGGTGGGCAGAGTAAATTCCTCCCCCAGCAAAAAGTTAAGCCACCCTTTCGCCGCCCGCAACAGTCTCGTTTCCGGTTCTTTCGCAGCAATCCTGGTTGGTCCACTACAGCCAACTCTTCTGGATCGGGGCACTCCCCTCATGGGGACAGAGGTCCCCAGGTTTCTTATAAGACCAACCAGTCGTGGAAGAGCTGACCTAAACAGTCCAGATCTAAGGGATCCAGGTCCCATAGATTCTCGCCTAAATGTTTTGTGGCATTATCCGGTCGACACCAGCAGAGTAGGCGGCCTTCTACTCCGGTTTCCTCATGCCTGGCTCTCTGTCGTTCACGACGAATGGGTCAGGGACCTGGTGTCCTCCAGATACAAAATAGAATTTTCTTCCCTCCCTCCAGCAAGGTTCTTTCCCCCTCGTCCTCCCAAAGCGAAGGTGCGGACACGGTCCTTTTACCGGGCCATCGATTTGCTTCGTCAAGATGGGGTCATTATTCCGGTACCAGAAAAGGAGAGGTTCAAGGGGTTCTACTCGAACACCTATTTGTGGTCCCGAAGAAGGATGGAACAGTGAGGCCCATTCTGGTCCTAAAACTCCTAAACAAATTTGTCAAGGTCCGGCTCTTCAGGATGGAGTCCCTCTGCTCGGTCATCTCCTCGATGGAGAAGGGGGGGTTCCTAGCATCCATCGACATCCTGGATGCTTACCTTCACATCCCATTCTTCCCCCCTCACCAGAAGTTCCTGCGCTTCGCTGTGCGAGAGGAACATTTCCAGTTCACAGCCTTGCCCTTCGGCCTCGCCACCGCCCCCAGAGTGTTCACGAAGGTCATGGCGGCCGTCTTGACCATTTTGCACACTCGGGGCATGGTCGGTTTGCCTTACCTATAGACGTCCTTATAATCAAGGAAGAAGGAGGGGAGTTTCCAACATGTCCATATGTCCATCCAGTTTAAATAAAATAACTTTTTTTTATTTGAACATTTAAAAAAAAACTATTTTTAAAAATTAGAGACTCTCTCTCTCTGCCTGATGTGTTTCTGGCACACCACGCATTGCAACGGTTTATGATGTATTTATACATATTAGTCCATATAAATCTTAACAGAACACATTCAGAGATCTGATACAACAAAAAGGCCCCCCCAAAAATATTATTCAGGGCACAGAATGTTTGGTTCAAAACATGTAAAGTTTATTTATCATTCATGAATAAAACTTCATTTTTTTTAAAAGACATCCATAATACAAAAATGTGCAAGTACCTCCAATCCAAGAAAACAACTGGTTATATGTGCTTAATCACTTAGGCTACGTTCACATTTGCGTTGTGTGCCGCAGCGTCGGCGACGCAACGCACAATGCAAACAAAAACCCAACAAAACGCACGCTAAAACGCTGCGTTTTGCGACGCATGCGTCCTTTTTGGCCGAAAGTTGGACGCAAAAAAAAATGCAACTTGCTGCGTTTCCTGCGCCCAACGCTTGCGGCCAAAAAAACGCATGCGTCGCAAAACGCAGCACAACGCATGTCCATGCGCCCCCATGTTAAATATAGGGGCGCATGACGCATGCGGTGTCACCCGACGCTGCGGCGCCGAACGCTAATGTGAACGTAGACTTATCCTGACATACATGTTGATATGCTGACAGCTAATTCAATGCATAACTTATTTTATATCAGATTATTTAATAACAAATGCTATGCAGGATCTGAATATATCTGAATAGATCTTTGCAAGGAGAATATAGCAGTTTTAATTTCAAATTTCTAAAGTGCCAATGTGCATAACTAAGTGTCTATGTGCATAGATTTGCCGAGAACGAACTACAATAATTTTTATGTGCGATAGAATGGTAAGTATAATGCTAATTTCTGCACTTCAGAATGATGTGTCTCTCAAACCCGGGTACAAAATCCCCTCATAATCAGCAAATGCACCATTAGAGCAAGAAACAGTAAATATATATGTATATGACTATCAAAGCATATTACCTTGCCAAGCACACACAAGACCGGGACCCCCGGTTTATGATGTATATATCTGCGTGTCAAGCTCCAAGTCCCCCCCCACACAGACCTTATAATCAAGGGAACGTTCTTCCTGGCCTGCGCGGAGTGCGTGAGCATCATAATAGATACTCTTTCTCGCCTGGGCCGGATGATAAACTTAAGCAAGTCATCCTCTGTTCCAGCTCGCTCAGCAGATATCCTTTTTAAGTATGACCCTGGACACTTCCCGAGGGTTGGTGATTCTCCCTGCATTTTGTCGGCCTTATCCTGACTCCATCCGCTTCGGAATGGGGGTCTTGGCCCAGATGGTGGCGGCAATGGAAGCTGTTCCCTTCGCCCAGCTACACCTCTGCAGCATGTGCTTCTGGCAGCCTGGGACAGGAACACATTCTCCCTCGACCGACGGTGCTGTTTGTCCCCGCGGGTCAAGCAGGCGCTCAGGTTCTGGATGCTTAGGGTCCTTCCTCATCCAGGGGATATCGTTTCTCCCTGTTCATTGGCTTGTTGTCACTACCGACGCCAGCCTCCTCAGCTGGAGAACTGTCTTATGTCACCACACTGCCCAGGGGCGCTGGTCACCTTGGGAATCGCGCCTTCCGATCAACGTCCTGGAGATTCTGGTGATCTGGTTGTCCCTGCGGCGTTTCCATCGTCTTCTGGCGGGTCGCTCCATCCAAGTTCAGTCGGACAATACCACGGCTGTGGCATATATCTACCACCAAGGGGGCACCCGCAGCAGGGCGGCAATGCGCGAGGTGGAAAACATCCTCCGCTGGGCAGAGAGATACCACTCAGTCATCTTGGTAGTTTACATCCCGGCTGTGGAGAAATGGGCGGCAGACTTCCTCAGCCATCAGGGCCTCGCCTCAGGAGAGTGGTCTCTTCATCCGAAGGTCTTACAACAGATTTGTCATTCCTTGGGGTCTTCGGACGTGGATCTGATGGCATCAAGACTAAACGCGAAGGTGCCAGAGTTCATAGCTCAGTCCCGGGATCCAGAAGCCATCGGAGCGGACACACTGGTTCTTCCGTGGCGTCAGTTTTGTCTTCCGTACATGTTTCCCCCACTTCTGTTACTCCCGAGGGTCATCCGGAAGATCAAGGCGGAGGGGGGTCCCAGTGATCCTGGCCGCACCAGACTGGCCACGCGGGGTGGTACGCAGAGTTAGTGCAACTTGTCGTCGACGACCGTCCTGACTTACTCTCCCAGGGCCTGATTTGCCACCAGAACTCAGGGGCCCTGTGTTTAATGGCATAGCTATTGAATCCTGGGTCCTAACCCAAGCTGCTGGGTTCTCCAAAGAGGTAGTATCCACCATGATTAGTGCTTGGATTCTTGTATCGGTGTGCATCTATCACCGCACCTGGAAAACTTTTTTCGCATGATGTAGAGAACGCGGTCGCTCTCCTTGTCTTCTCCATCCCCACCATATTGGAGTCTCTTCAGTCCGATCTGGACTCGGGTCTAGTGCTTAGTTCCCTCAAAGGTCAGGTTTCCGCTTTATCTATTTTGTTCCAGCTTAGAATCGCTTTCAAGCCGCAAGTGAGGACTTTCATTCAAGGGGTCTCCCACGTCGTACCTTTCTATAGAATGCCCTTGGATGCCTGGACCTTAACTTTGGTCCTGGGTGTTCTACAGGAGACTCCTTTTGAACCGTTGCTGGACATTTCGCTAATCCACCTTTCATGGAAGGTCGCTTTCCTTGTCGCAGTGACATTAATTAGGCGAGTTTCAGAGCTGGCCACTCTGTCTTGTCGAGCTCCTTTTCTAATTTTCCACCAGGACAAGGTGGTTCTCAGGCCGTCCCCCTCCTTCTTACCCAAAGTGGTCTCCTTTCACCTTAACGAGGACATTGTCCTGCCCTCTTTTTGCCCCGCACCGATACATCGGGTTGAAAGGGCTTTTCACACTCTGGATCTGATGAGCGGTCTCAGAAGGTACGTCTCACGGACGGCACCTTTCCGTCAGACGAATGCGTTGTTCATGCTTCCTGAGGGTCACAAGAAGGGACTAGCCGCTTCAAAGTCTGCAATAGCCAGGTAGATATGCTCGGTTGTTCAAGATTCTTACCGTGTCAGAGGCAATCCTATCCCAATAGGGATTAAGGTGCACTCCACTCGGTCGGTGGGTGCTTCTTGGGCCATTCAGCACCAGGCGTCGGTGGAACAGGTTTGCAAGGCTGCGACTTGGTCCAGTCTGCACACATTTTCAAAGCATTACAACATTCACACTCAGGCTTCAGCAGATGCGGGCTTGGGCAGATGGATCCTGCAGGCGGCGGTAGCACATCTCTAGACAGTTGGTACGTGGGGTTTGGTCTGTTACGTCAGTTTTCCCAACCCAGGGACTGCTTTAGGACGTCCCATGGTCCTGTGTCCCCCAATGAGGTGAAGGAGAAACATGGATTTTTGTGTACGCAACGTAAAATCCTTTTCTTCGAGCCACTCATTGGGGGACACAGCACCCACCCTATTGGCCTGACGGCTGTGTTTGTTCTTCGGTTTGACATGTTGTACTAGTATTTGATGGTTTTGATCTCCTACTACTTTGTCACTGAACTGGTTCGGCTGGAGCCAGTGGTAGGTGTATACTGCACAGGAGGAGATAATTTTTATATATTTACTTACTCAGCCTCCTAGTGGCAGCAGCATACACCCATGGTCCTCTGTCCCCAAATGTGTGGCTCTGAGAAAAGGATTTTATGGTGAGTACTCAAAATTCCATGTTTTTATGTTTGGTTGTTGGCACGCACTAATAGATGCTTATTATTGCATCTCCATATTTTGAGAGCTATAATTTTTCCATATCTCTGCCAACAGTCATGTGAGGGCTTTTTTTTTTGCGGATGATTTGACTTCTTTTTTGGTACTATTTTCAGTTACGTAGCGTTTTTTGATCGTTTTTGTTCTCCAATTTTTGTGTGGCGGAATGAACTAAAACCAACAATTCAGGATTTTTTTTGTGGTGGTGGTTTTTTTTCAAAGTCATTCTGCATGTTGTAAAATTGATAATGCAGCTTTATTCCTCTAGTCAGTACGATTACAGCGATACCATATTTTTTTATCATTTGTTTTAGGTTTTGACGCTTTTACACAATTAACACTATTTTATGGAAACATTTTTTATTTTTTTTTGCATCTCTGTATTCTGAGAGCTATAACTTTTTTTACTTTTCTACTGATGGAGCTGTATGGTGGCTTCTTTTCTGCCAGACAAGATAATATTTTCAGTGATACAATTTTTATTTCCATTTGGTTTTTTTTATCGCGTTTTATTCCACTTTTTGTTCGGCGGTATGATGAAAAAGCATTGTATTTTGCATCATTATAATTATTTTTTACAGTATTTACTGACTGGGTTGATCAGTGTGACCGTTTTCTAGGTCAGGACGTACCTGATGTGGAAATTTGAAATATGTGTACTTTTTTTAATTTTTTTTTTTTTCATAAAAATACTTATTTATGTGTACAATGTATATAATTTTCTTATTTTGTGTTTGTTTTTTGTTTTTTTACAAAGTCCTTTTATTGGACTTTAACTTTCAGCAGTCTGATCTCTTGTATAAAGCAGTCTGATCTCTTGTATAAAGCATTGCAGTGCACTAGCATTGACACCCCTCCTTAGGGGCTTGCCTTATCCCAGTGACCCGGATGTCATCAAAATGACCTCTGGTCACCATGGCAATGATCTGGCCCTCGCGATGATGTCACCGGGGCACCAATCGGAGGAGAGCTCCCTCTCCCTGCCTTCTAAATGTTGTGATTTGATATTGGTTGCATCATTTAGGGGGTTAAACTGCTGGGATCAGTGCTGGCACCTCTCCTGGCAGTGAGAGCCGGGTGTCAGCTATGATGTTCGCTGAACACCCAGCGGCAATCGCCATGAAGTATATGTCCTTCATTGGTCTGGAAGTCCTTCCCTTTTATGATCTATATATTCTGTAAACGTTGTGTATGGGTTAAAAATCCTTTCAGAATTGAAAGAGTAACTCAAAAAGTGAGTTATCTCAGATACACCTTTATTTAGGGAAGGTTGTCCACCATTGACTGAACTCCTAACCCAGGAATTTAAAAAAATAAATTAATTTCAAGTTATGCAGAATCTTTTCCCACAAATCTATTGATCAATAATCTGTTCAGCTTCTCCTGATCTGTTACAGATAAACTGGGAAACTGGGTTGTAGGTTCAACCTGACATTACTTTATGAAATGAGTTCCTGAATGAAATCTGATCATAGGGTGGAAGCTCCAAAGACCTCAAGCGTAGAGTTGAGCACTCCACTCATTAGCGCTTACCATATAAGCTGCAGAGGGAACCCGGGTTCCTGGATCGCTACGGCAGATCAGCTGATCGGTGCCCCAAGTACATGTAATGCAGCTGTGTCACTGTCACAGCACATGCATGGAGAGCCTGTGTGTTGGACTGTCCATGCATGTGCTGCGACAGTGACACAGTCGCGACACATGCAGCTGCGGTGCTGATCAGCCAGCGCGCTCCATGTATCCGGGTTCCCTCTGCAGCTTATTCAGCAAGCACTATAGCTTGCAAAATAAGCGGGGACCCGAATAAATTCACTCTACTCGAGATCACCTGTTCTATGTGCGGAAACACTGCAGCACATACTTAATTTCTCCTGCGTTAAAGGGAACATTTGCCATTATGTAGTGCTAGTAAGGATAGCCATGTAATGTGCCATTTTGTTGGGTCCTCTACTATAATTGCTCATGTGTTCTGGCTAGTGGATGATTGTCCTAAACTGGTAACACACTATATTAATGGAGTAGTCCAATAACGGCAAGTTATCGCCAATCCTCATCATAGGTGATAACTTTTAGATCGAGGGTGTTACACCTAAATACCCCCAGCGATTACTAGAGCAGAGTACTTTTCCTCCCCTTTTAAATGGAGTGGCTGTGAAGCATGCACACTTCCACTTCATACAAAAAGGCCTCATTCTGGTATAATCGATGGACATCTCAGTGGTCACACCCCAGATGTTAAAATTATCACTTTGGCTGTGGATTGATGATGACTTTTTGTTACTTACATAATCCTGTGCATATGAATTCTGTAGTAGAAAATAGGTTTTCATTAGACTGGAGGACGGATACTCCCTTTAAGATACAGTGGGTACGGAAAGTATTCAGACCTCTTTAAATTTTTCACTCTTTGTTTCTTTGCAGCCATTTGGTAAATACAAAAAAGTTGTTTTTTTTTCTCATTAATGTACACTCTGCACCTCATCTTGACTGAAAAAAACAGAAATGTAAAACATTTTGCAAATTTAATATAAAAGAAAATCTTAAATATCACATGGTCATAGGTATTCAGACCCTTTGCTCAGACATTCATATTTAAGTCACGTGCTGTCCATTTCCTTGTGATCCTCCTTGAGATGGTTCTACTCCTTCATTGGCGTCAAGCTGTGTTTAATTAAACTAATAGGACTTGATATGGAATGGCACACACCTGTCTATATAAAAGCTCACTGTGCATGTCAGACCAAATGAGAATTATGAGGTCAAAAGGAACTGGCCAAGGAGCTCAGAGACAGAATTGAGGCAAGGCACAGATCTGGCCAAGGTTACAACAGAATTTCTGAGGTACTCAAGGTTCCTAAGAGCACAGTGGCCTCCATAATCCTTAAATGGAAGAAGCTTGGGACCACCAGAAGTCTTCCTTGACCTGGCCATCCAGCCAAACTGAGCATTTGTGGGAGAAGAGCCGTGGTGAGTGAGAGAGCTAAAGAAGGACCCCAAGATCACTGTGGCTGAGTTCCAGAGATGCAGTAGGGAGATGGGAGACGGTTCCACAAAGTCAACTATCACTGCAGCTGTCCACCAGTCAGGCCTTTATGACAGAGTGGCCCGACGAAAGCCTCTCCTCAGTGCAAGACATATGAAAGCCTCGATACAGTTTGCTAAAAACACATGAAGGACTCCCAGACTAAAAGAAATAAGATTCTCTGGTCTGATGAGATGAAGATAGACCTTTTTGGTAATAATTCTAAGCGATTTGTGTGGAGGAAACCAGGCACTGCTCATCACCTGCCCAATACAATCTCAACAGTGAAACGTGGTGGCAGCATCATGCTATGGGGGTGTTTTTCAGCTGCAGGAACAGGATGACTGATTGTCATTGCAGAAAGCATGAATGCGGCCAAGTACAGAGATATCCTGGATGAAAACCTCTTCCAGAGTGCTCTGGGACCTCAGACTTGGCCGAAGGTTCACCTTCCAACAAGACAATGACACAAAGCACACAGCTAAAATAACAAAGGAGTGGCTTCAGAACAACTCTGTGACCATTCTTGAGTGACCCAGCCAGAGCCCTGACCTAAACCCAATTGAGCATCTCTTGTGAGACCTGAAAATGGCTGTCCACCAACGTTCACCATCCAACCTAATGGAACTGGAGAGGTTCTGAAAGGAAGAATGGCAGAGGATCCCCAAATCCAGGTGTGAAAAACTTGTTGCATCAGTCCCAAGAAGACTCATGGCTGTACTAGCACAAAAGGGGGCTTCTGCTCCGAGCAAAGGTGCTGAATACTTATGACCATGTGATATTTCAGTTTTTCTTTTTTAATAAATTTGCAAAAATTACTGCATTTCTGTTTTTTTCAGTCAAGATGGGATGCAGAGTGTACATTAATGAGAAAATAAACTAACTTTTTTGAATTTACCAAATGGCTGCTATGAAACAGAGTGAAAAATTTCAAGTGGTCTGAATACTTTCCGTACCCAATGTTTGCTGCATTATATTACTGATTTAGTTACCCATTGGAAACCTAAAAGAGTCTGTAGCAATATAACAATGTCCTAGTCACAGGAGCCCTGTACGCCATCTCCAGCATCTACATCTACAGGAGGACCTGTATGCTCTCCATTATCTTTGGACTTATTACACCCATGCCTGTGGCTGGCATCTCCAGAGATTAGCAATTGTCACCTATTCTTTTGGTAGGTGCTAATGTGTAATCTTGTACAATGGGTTGAATTGTTCACTTTTCTTGGAGTTTATTCACACCATTTGATAACAATAGTCAGTGATTACATGATTTCTTTCTACTACTTTTAGGTCATTCCTGTTGGTTCCCAACTGGTTAACAGTGGTACTGGGCTAACCTCATTGCAGTGCCTCGAAAACATGATTGCTGGATTACGAGGAAAAGTTATTGAGGTACATCATATCTTAGAACTGAATTGATGTCTTCTTTCCATCAAGTGGTTTTTATGCCTTTGTGGACAATTTGTCTTGGGATTTTTTTCTAATCTGATCTTTAAAATGGATATAAAGTTCATAGTTTCCATGTGGAAAGCTGGTACCTAAGCAAAAAGATCTATGTGATTTTGTCTGTTTTGTTAATGGTACAGTCATTAAACCTTAATTGAGACAACTGAGTAGTACACTAGGAAAATCATGAACAAGCAAGAATCTGTCATTGTTTCTGAGGGAAGAAAAGGATAGTACAGCTAACGCGTGTCCTAAACGTAATTTTTTTGTTTGCTTTTTAACAACTATAGCAGCAGTTGCATATTTATCAGTTTTTTGGTCTCCATACAGATCCACAACCATTTTCCACACAAGCCTGTCATTTTGATTGGGTGGAATACTGGAGCTTTAGTTGCCTGCCATGTGAGTATGACGTCTTTACACATTTAAGTCTGTGGACAACTAACTACACGCTGATCTTTTTATTGTCCATTTGCTTCCTAAATGCAAAACTAAGTAACGTTCTAAATATTTAGAACAATTTTCTACCTTTCTGTTGTAGAGTCTGTGTAACTTGTTGCATAGCCAGCTGTCCTGCTGTTTCAAAAATTTGAGACACCACACTACTCCTTTGCTATTTTGTTCATATTTTCTAATCCTCATTTATGAAGCAGTTTGCTCCGTACAAACCTTGGCATTACATTTACCGTATTTACTATTTTGCTTTGTTCAGGTTTCTCTCATGGAATATGTCACAGCCGTGGTCTGTTTAGGATTTCCTCTGCTCACTATTGATGGACCCAGAGGGGTAAGTCATGGGGAAAGTCAAACAGTATAACAAATATTACTCCATGAAAAACTTAGTTTGGTGTAATTTACATACATGTGCAAAGACGAGAGTGATATTCTCATCCCCTCTTAATTTTACTCAGGCCTAGTGTATTATAACACGGAGGACCACTTCATCAAATGAAGATTGAGAAGTGCTTTAGTATGCATAGCAAAATTATAGTACATTTCTTTATATGTTACATGCAGATATTTAACCCCTTAGTGAGCAGGCCAAATTTTTAAAATCTGACCAGTGTCACTTTATGTGGTAATAATTCTAGAATTCTTTAACAAATCCCAGTGATTTGGAGATTGTCTTTTCGTGACACATTGTACTTTGATAATGGTAAATTTAGGTGTTGATATGTTTTGTGTTTATTTATAAAAAAAAAAATCATTATTAATAAATAACATTTCCCTCATGTCTGCGTTAAATCGGCCCCATTTGTAAAATTTAAATTTTATTTTGTTATTATTTTAGGAGGTTTAAAAATGTAGCAGTATTTTTTTCCTTTTTTATTCACAGCTTTCATGCGTCTTGGCATGCTTTCCACAAGTCTTTCACACGGCTTTTGGGTGACCTTATGTCACTCCTGGTACAATAATTTAAAGGAAATCGGTCACCTACTTTTTCGTATATAAGCTTTGGCCACGACCATCAGGGGCTCATCTACAGCATTCTGTAATGCTGTTGCTAAGCCCCCAATGTAACCTGAAAGACAAGAAAAACAAGTTATATTACACTCACCTGGGGGGGAGGGTGGTCCGGTCCGATGGGCTTCGCTGTCCGGGTCCGGCGCCTCCCATCTTCATGCGATGACGTCCTCTTCTATGCTTCCTGTCGCGGCTCCTGCGCAGGTGTACTTTATCTGCCCTGTTGAGGGCAGCACAAGGTACTGCAGTGCGCAGGCTCTGGGCTTCTCAAACCTTTCCCGGCGCCTGTGCACTGCTGTACTTTGCTCGGCTCTCAACAGGGCAGATAAAGTATGCCTGCGCAGGAGCCGCGACAGGAAGCAAGGAAGAGGACGTCATTGTATGAAGGTGGGAGGCGCCGGACCGCGACACCCATCGGACCAGACTGCACTGGACCGCCCCCCAGGTGAGTATAATCTATCTTGTTTTCCTTATCTTTCAGGTTACATCGGGGGCTTATCTACGGCATTACAGAATGCTGTAGATAAGCCTCTGATGGTGGTGGCTGAACCTTATATACGAAAAAGTAGGTGACCGATTCCCTTTAAGCAGTTCTTCTTTGTTTGATGGCTTGTGACTATCCATCTTCCTCTTGATTACATTCCAGAGGTTTTCAATGGGATTCAGGTCAGGATATTGGGCTGGCCATGACAAGGATTTGATGTGGTGGTCCTTCATCCACACATTCATTGACTTAGTTGTGTGGCATGGCGCATTGTCCTGCTGGAAAAAACAGTCCTCAGAGTTGGGGAACATTGCCTGAGCAGAAAAAAGTGACATACAAATATGCAAATCAGTTATTAAATGAAAGGGATAAAACTTGCAGAAATATCAAACCTTGCAGTCTAGTATTCTGCCCCTGAGGGAGGGGGGAAATATGGAATAATAATAATTTTTATTTATATAGCACCAGTACATTCCGCAGCACTTTACAATTAAGCGGGGACATGTACAGACAATAAATTCAGTACAAGTTAATACAATTTAAACAGTGACATTAGGGGTGAGGTCCCTGCTCGCAAGCTTACAATCTACAAGGAAATGGGGGGGACACAATAGGTGAAAAGTGCTTGTTATTTCAGGTCTGGCAATTATAATAAATAGGGATTTTCATATAAAGCTGCATGATCCGGTCATCAGCCCGTGTGTTTAAGTGCAATAGTCAAGTATCAAGTGCAGTTATCATGTGCATGGAGGGTGTGGAGTCAGATGAATAGTAGGGTGCAGATTCAGAATAATATTTGGAAGGAGGGAACAGGGCAAAGTTAGTTTACTGAGTAGTTGATGTGGTAGGCTTGTTTGAAGAGATGGGTTTTTAAAGCGCGCTTGAATAGGTCGGGGCTAGGTATCAGTCTGATCGTCTGGGGAAGTGCATTCCAGAGAGCTGGCGCAGCACGAGAGAAGTCTTGGAGACGGAGGTGCGAGGTTTGGATTACGGGGGAAGTTAGTCTTAGGTCATTTGTAGAACGGAGGGCACGTGTAGGGCGATAGACAGAGATGAGAGAGGAGATACAAGGCGGTGCAGAACTGTGGAGAGCTTTGTGGGTGAGAGAGATGAGTTTATACTGGACCCTGTAGTGAATGAGTAGCCAGTGTAATGACTGGCACAAGATGGAGGCATCAGTGAAGTGGCTGTACAGAAATATGACCCTGGCTGCCGCATTCAAGATGGACTGGAGAGGAGAAAGTTTGGTAAGAGGGAGAGAGTTGCAGTAGTCCAGACAAGAATGAATAAGAGCGACAGTAAGCGTCTTTGCAGTTTCAAAGGTGAGAAAAGGTCGGATTCTGGAGATGTTTTTAAGATGCAGGTGACAAGAGCGAGTGAGTGATCGGATATAGGGAGTAAAGGAAAGTTCGGTGTCGAATATGACCCCAAGACAGCGGGCACGCTCCTTGGGAGTTATGGTTGAAAAAGAAAGGAATGTCCAGCTTCACCGAGTCCGTAAAATAGTCTTCTTTACTCACAAACTTTAAACATGGAGGATACAGACTTCAGCACGAACCATATGGGTAAGAATCTCAACGCGTTTCTGGAGACTAAGCTCCCTTAATCATGACATACGTGACATGACATATGTTATGATTAAGGGAGCTTAGTCTCCAGAAACGCGTTGAGATTCTTACCCATATGGTTCGTGCTGAAGTCTGTATCCTCCATGTTTAAAGTTTGTGAATAAAGAAAACTCTTTTTTACGGACTCGGTGAGGCTGGACATTCCTTTCTTTTTTGGACTTTATACACCTGGACACAGCGGGTCTGTGCTCCGAGGTTTGGTTTATGCATCACAGGTGAGCTGGTTTATATTCCTTCTTTCTAAGTTATGGTTGAACCCTCCAGGGTAATTTCGATGTTGGGTAGAGTGAGGTTAGTAGAAGGGAGAAACACAAGAAGTTCCGTTTTGGAGAGATTTAGTTTCAAATAGAGGGAGGACATGATGTTAGAGACAGCAGACAGACAATCCTTGGTATTTTGAATTAGGGTAGGGGTGATGTCAGGGGAAGAAGTGTACAATTGGGTGTCATAAGCATAGAGATGATACTGGAACCCAAATCTGCTAATTGTTTGTCCAATAGGGGCCGTGTATAGAGAGAAGAGGAGGGGGGCCTAGGACTGAGCCCTGCGGAACCCCGATAGTAAGGGGACGAGGAGAGGAAGAGGAGCCGGCAAAAGATACAGTGAAGGAGGGGTCAGAGAGGTAGGAGGAAAACCAGGAGAGGGCTGTGTCCTTGAGGCCTATGGAGCAGAGCATAGTGAGAAGGAGCTGGTGATCAACAGTGTCAAATGCGGCAGAGAGATCCAGGACAATCAGCAGAGAGCAATGACCTTTGGATTCGGCTGTTATTAGATCGTTAGAGACTTTAGTGAGGGCAGTTTCAGTGGAGTGTAAAGATTGGAAACCAGATTGTAAGGGGTCGAGAAGAGAGTTATCCAAGAGATAGCGGATTAGACGGGAGTGGACCAAGCGTTCCAGGAGTTTAGAGATGAAGGAAAGGTTAGAGACAGATCTGTAGTTAGCAGTGCAGTTCTGGTCCAGGGATGGCTTTATAAGTAAAGGGGTTATGATGGCATGTTTAAATGAGGAGGGAAAGATACCTAAATGTGCGGTCGGAAAGGTATGAGGTAATCCAGGACAGGGCAAGGTCTTTGATGTCAAGGGAAGAAAGAAAGAATCCGTAGCAGTAGGCAGTGTTAGACTGTGTCGAAGGCAGAGGACAGGTCGAGAAGGAGGAAGATGGAGAACTGTTAGCTTTGGATGTAAGTCATTAGTAATTTTGGTCGGCAGTTTCGGTGGAGTGGTTGGGGTGGAAGCCAGATTGGAGGTTGTCAAGGAGAGAGTTAGATGAGAGGTGGGAAGAAAGTTGAGAATAGACATGCTCAAGGAGTTTGGAAACAAACGGGAGCAGTGATATGGGGCGATAGCTGGGCATAGCTGTTGGGTCAAGGTTAGTTTTTTGAGGATTGGTGTGATGGTGGCATGTTTGAAGGCAGAGGGGAAGGTACCAGAAGATAGCGATAGGTTGAAGAGATGGGTTAGGGCTGTAATTAGCATGTTAGTGAGGTTGGGGAGCAGGTCGGAAGGGATGGGGTCAAGTGCACAGGTGATGAGGTGTGATTTGGAATGGAAGTGAGTAAGCTCTCCTTCAGTGATGTTGGAGAGGGAGGTTATTAGGGAAGTGCAGAGGTCTGGTATATGGAGTGGTTGGGGTGGTGGAACAGTAAAGGTTTGCCTTGTTTGGTCGATCTTATTTTTGAAGTAGGTGGCAAAGTCCTTGGCAGAGATAAGGGGAGTTGGAAGTGGCAGTGGTGGGCGAAGCAGAGAGTTGAATGTGCTTAACAGTTGTTTTGGGTTGTAGGATAATGAAGATACAAGGTTTGTGAAATAGGTCTGTTTAGCAGAGGTGAGGGCAAATTTGAAGGAAAGGGTAGCTTGTTTGAAAGAAGTGAAGTCATCTAGCAGGTGTGCTTTCTCCAATGCCGCTCCGCGACCCTAGATGCTTGTCGAAGTTTTTTGGTGAGATTATTGTGCCAGGGTTGCCTATTGATTTGTCGCACTTTGCCATGCATGAGAGGGGCGACAGAGTCTATGGCTTATGTGAGGGTAGCGATATAGAAAGTGGTGGCGCTGTCTGTGTCATGGAGTGAAAATATGGAGGCAGTTTTTAGAAAGAAGGAAACCCACTCCTCCGCCATGTCTGTTGCCAGGGGAGTGTGGGTAAAGTGGAGGCCACCGTAACTCAGTGCAGCAGGGGAGGCCGTGGGGGGGAGGGGCATCAGCCAGGTCTCAGTGAGGGCCAGGAAGGAAAGGTTGTGGGAAGTAAAGAGATCATGGATCTCGTGGAGCTTGTTGCAGATGGAGCGGGCATTCCAAAGTGCTCCAGAGAGAGAAAGCAGGGAGGTGGGGGTCAGTGGCACATATTTTAAGTGTGAGGGATTGCTGTAGTTTCTCTTAGTGTGAGAAGTATAGGGGTGAGGATTAGTGGGATGTATGAGGCGGGGGGAGCCAAGATTGGGGGATATGTTGCCAGCAGTGAGAAGAAGCAGAGAAAGGGAAAGCAGGTGGGTGAAGGAGAGTGATCGGCTTATATTATATTTTAGTGGGATAGGTCTGAGGTTAAAGCCCCCGTCTCACTAAGCGAGATCGCTAGCGAGATCGCTGCTGAGTCACAAGTTTTGTGACGCAACAGCGACCTCAGTAGCGATCTCGCTATGTGTGACACGTAGCAGCGACCAGGCCCCTGCTGTGAGATCGCTGGTCGTGTCGGAATGGCCTGGACCTTTTTTTGATCGTTGAGGTCCCGCTGGGTAGCAGACATCTCTGTGTTTGACACCTTACCAACGACCTCGTTGACGACTCAGACACTGAATCGTCATAATAGCTCCCATGTGACATCGTTGTACAGGTCGCTACAGGTCGCTGGTGAGATGTCAAACAGCGAGATCGCAGCAGCGATCGTTGGGAAGATCTCACTGTTTGACATCTCACCAGTGACCACATAGCGACGCAGCAACGATCCCTGACAGGTCGTATCGTTGTCGGGATCGCTTTAGCGTCGCTAAGTGAGACGGGGCCTTAAGGAGCAGGTCTGCAGATGAAGCGAGGTAGGGGGGTAAGAGAGAGGGGGGAGATAGTTATTTGGTTCGAGGGTGCAGGGGTTTGGGGATAGCGAAGGAGAGCGAGGATTAGTGGGGCAAAAATGGTGATGGCAAATGTGAGCATGGTTAACCCCTTAAGCCCCGAGGGTGGTTTGCACGTTAATGACCGGGCCAATTTTTACAATTCTGACCACTGTCCCTTTATGAGGTTATAACTCTGGAACGCTTCAACGGATCTTGGCGATTCTGACATTGTTTTCTCGTGACATATTGTACTTCATGTTAGTGGTAAAATTTCTTCGATATAACTTGCGTTTATTTGTGAAAAAAATGAATATTTGGCGAAAATTTTGAAAATTTCGCAATTTTCCAACTTTGAATTTTTATGCCCTTAAATCACAGACATATGTCACACAAAATACTTAATAAATAACATTTCCCACATGTCTACTTTACATCAGCACAATTTTGGAACCAAAATTTTTTTTTGTGACGGAGTTATAAGGGTTAAAAGTTGACCAGCAATTTCTCATTTTTACAACACCATTTTTTTTTAGGGACCACATCTCATTTGAAGTCATTTTGACGGGTCTATATGATAGAAAATACCCAAGTGTGACACCATTCTAAAAACTGCACCCCTCAAGGTACTCAAAACCACTTTCAAGAAGTTTATTAACCCTTCAGGTGTTTCACAGGAATTTTTGGAATGTTTAAATAAAAATGAACATTTAACTTTTTTTCACACAAAATTTATTTCAGCTCCAATTTGTTTTATTTTACCAAGGGTAACAGGAGAAAATAGACCCCAAAAGTTGTTGTACAATTTGTCCTGAGTACGCTGATACCCCATATGTGGGGGTAAACCACAGTTTGGGCGCATGGCAGAGCTTGGAAGCAAAGGAGCGCCATTTGACTTTTCAATGCAAAATTGACTGGAATTGAGATGGGACGCCATGTTGCATTTGGAGAGCCCCTGATGTGCCTAAACATTGAAACCCCCCACAAGTGACACCATTTTGGAAAGTAGACCCCCTAAGGAACTTATCTAGATGTGTGGTGAGCACTTTGACCCAACAAGTGCTTTACAGAAGTTTATAATGCAGAGCCGTAAAAATAAAAAATCATATTTTTTCACAAAAATTATCTTTTCACCCCCAATTTTTTATTTTCCCAAGGGTGAGAGAAGAAATTGGACCCCAAAAATTGTTGTGCAATTTGTCCTGAGTACGCTGATACCCCATATGTGGGTGTAAACCATTGTTTGGGCCCAGGGCAGAGCTCGGAAGGGAAGGAGCGCCATTTGACTTTTCAATGCAAAATTGACTGGAATTGAGATGGGACGCCATGTTGCGTTTGGAGAGCCCCTAATGTGCCTAAACATTGAAACCCCCCACGAGTGACACCATTTTGGAAAGTAGACCCCTTAAGGAACTTATCTAGATGTGTGTTGAGCACTTTGACCCAACAAGTGCTTCACAGAAGTTTATAATGCAGAGCCGTAAAAATAAAAAATCATATTTTTTCACAAAAATGATCTTTTCACCCCCATTTTTTTATTTCCCCAAGGGTAAGAGAAGAAATTAGACCACAAAAGTTGTTGTGCAATTTGTCCTGAGTACGACGATACCCCATATGTGGGTGTAAACCATTGTTTGGGCGCATAGCAGAGCTCAGAAGGGAAGAAGCGCTATTTTACTTTTCAATGCAAAATTGACTGGAATTAAGATGGGATGCCATGTTGCGTTTGGAGAGCCCCTGATGTGCCTAAACATTAAACCCCCCCACAAGTGACACCATTTTGGAAAGTAGACCCCCTAAGGAACTTATCTAGATGTGTTTTGAGAGCTTTGAACCCCCAAGTGTTTCACTACAGTTTATAACGCAGAGCCGTGAAAATAATTTTTTTTTTTTTTTTTCACAAAAATGATTTTTAGCCCCCAGTTTTGTATTTTCACAAGGGTATCAGGATAAATTGGACCCCAAAAGTTGTTGTCCAATTTGTCTGGAGTACGCTGATACCCCATTTGTGGGGAGGGACCACTGTTTGGGCGCATGACAGAGCTCGGAAGGGAAGGAGCGCCATTTGGAATGCAGACTTAAATGGATTGGTCTGCAGGCGTCACGTTGCATTTGCAGAGCCCCTGATGTACCCAAACAGTACAAACCCCCCACAAGTGACCCCATATTGGAAACTAGACCCCCCAAGGAACTTATCTAGATGTGTTGTGAGAACTTTGAACCCCCAAGTGTTTCACTACAGTTTATAACGCAGAGCCGTGAAAATAAAAATTATTTTTCTTTTTCACAAAAATGATTTTTTAGCCCCCAGTTTTGTATTTTCACAAGGGTATCAGGATAAATTGGACCCTAAAAGTTGTTGTCCAATTTGTCCTGAGTACGCTGATACCCCCTATGTGGGGGGGAACCACTGTTTGGGCGCATGACAGAGCTCGGAAGGGAAGGAGCGCCATTTGGAATGCAGACTTAAATGGATTGGTCTGCAGGCGTCACGTTGCATTTGCAGAGCCCCTGATGTACCCAAACAGTACAAACCCCCCACAAGTGACCCCATATTGGAAACTAGACCTCCCAAGGAACTTATCTAGATGTGTTGTGAGAACTTTGAACCCCCAAGTGTTTCACTACAGTTTACAACGCAGAGCCGTGAAAATAAAACATATTTTTTTTCCCACAAAAATGATTTTTAGCCCCCCAAATTTTTATTTTCCCAAGGATAACAAGAGAACTTGGACCCCAGAAGTTGTTGTTCAATTTGTCCCGAGTACGCTGATACCCCATATGTTGGGGTAAACCCCTTTTTGGACGCACGGGAGAGCTCGGAAGGGAAGGAGCACTGTTTTACTTTTTCAACGCAGAATTGGCTGGAATTGAGATTGGACGCCATGTCGCGTTCGGAGAGCCCCTGATGTGCCTGAACAGTGGAAACTCCCCAATTCTACCTGAAACCCTACCCCTAACCGTTTACTGAACATTTTCTGACAGTCATAAGTGCCACGTATATAAGTGCCACGTATATAAGTGCCACGTATTTAAGTGCCACGTATTTAAGTGCCACGTATTTAAGTGCCACGTATATAAGTGCCACGTATATAAGTGCCACGTATTTAAGTGCCACGTATTTAAGTGCCACGTATTTAAGTGCCACGTATTTAAGTGCCACGTATTTAAGTGCCACGTATTTAAGTGCCACGTATTTAAGTGCCACGATATTTCAGTGCCACAATATTTCAGTGCCACGTATTTCAGTGGCGTATTT